>NC_053023.1:48521330-48884495 GCF_003073215.2 Triticum urartu
CTTAAAGACTCAATCCGATAAGACAACTTCAAAGGGAAAACTCAATTCATCACAAGAGAGTAGAGGGGGAGAAACATCATAACATCTAACTATAATAGCAAAGCTCGCGATACATCAAGATCGTATCACCTCAAGAACACGAGAGAGAGATCAAACACATATCTACTGGTACATACCCTCAGCCCGAGGGAGAACTACTCCCTCCTCGTCATGGAGAGCACCGGGATGATGAAGATGGCCACCGGAGAGGGATTCCCCCCTCCGGCAGGGTGCCGGAACGGGTCTAGATTGGTTTTCGGTGGCTACGGAGGCTTCTGGCGGCGGAACTCCCGATCTATTCTGCTCTTCGATGTTTTTAGGGTATATGGATATATAGGCGAAAGAAATCGGTCAGGGGAGCCACGAGGATGGGGCGCGCGCCCAGGGGGGTAGGGCGCGCCTCCCTGCCTCTTGCCTCCCTCGAAGCTTCCCTGACGTCTACTCCAAGTCTCCTGGATTGCTTCCGTTCCAAAAATAAGTTCCGTGAAGTTTCATGTCAATTGGACTCCGTTTGATTTTCCTTTTCCGCGATACTCTAAAACAAGGAAAAAAACAGAAACTGGCACTAGGCTCTAGGTTAATAGGTTAGTCCCAAAAATCATATAAAATAGCATATCAATGCATATAAAACATCCAAGATTGATAATATAATAGCATGGAACAATACAAAATTATAGATACGTTGTAGACGTATCAAGCATCCCCAAGCTTAATTCCTGCTCGTCCTCGAGTAGGTAAATGATAAAAATAGAATTTTTGATGTGCAATGCTAGCTAACATATTTATCCATGTAGTTCTCTTTATTGTGCCAAGAATATTCAGATCCATAAGATTCAAGACAAAAATTTAATATTGACATAAAAACAATAATACTTCAAGCATACTAACAAAGCAATCATGTCTTCTCAAAATAACATGGCCGAAGAAAGCTATCCCTACAAAATCATATAGTCTGGCTATGCTCTATCTTCACCAGACAAAATATTTAAATCATGCACAACCCCGATGACAAGCCAAGCAATTGTTTCATACATTTGGTGTTCTCAAACTTTTTCAATCTTCACGCAATATATGAGCGTGAGCCATGGATATAGCACTATATGTGGAATAGGATGGTGGTTGTGGAGAAGACAAAAAGGAGGAGATAGTCTCACATCAACTAGGCGTATCAATGGGCTATGGAGATGCCCATCAATAGATATCAATGTGAGTGAGTAGGGATTTCCATGCAACGGATGCACTAGAGCTATAAGTGTATGAAAGCTCAACAAAAGAACTAAGTGGGTGTGCATCCAACTTGCTTGCTCATGAAGACCTAGGGCAATTTGAGGAAGCCCATAATTGGAATATACAAGCCAAGTTCTATAATGAAAAATTCCCACTAGTATATAAAAGTGATATCATAGGAGACTCTCTATCATGGAGCATGGTGCTACTTTGAAGCACAAGTGTGAAAAAAAGATAGTAGCATTGTCCCTTCTCTCTTTTATTCTCATTTTTTGGGCCTTCTCCCTTTTTTATGGCCTTTCTCTTTTTTTCGTCCGGAGTCTCATCCAAAATTGTGGGGGAATCATAGTCTCCATCATCCTTTCCTCACTGGGATAATGCTCTAATAATGATGATCATCACACTTATATTTAATTACAACTCAATACTTAGAACAAGATATGACTCTATATGAATGCCTCCGGCGGTGTACCGGGATATGCAATGATGCATGAGTGAAATGTATGAAGAATTATGAACGGTGGCTTTGCCACAAATACGATGTCAACTACATGATCATGCAAGCAATATGACAATGATGAAGCGTGTCATAATAACGGAACAGTGGAAAGTTGCATGGCAATATATCTCGGAATGGCTATGGAAATGCCATAATAGGTAGGTATGGTGGCTGTTTTGAGGAAGGTATATGGTGGGTTTATGGTACCGGCGAAAGTTGCGCGATACTAGAGAGGCTAGCAATGGTGGAAGGCTGAGAGTGCATATAATCCATGGACTCAACATTAGTCATAAAGAACTCACATAGTTATTGAAAAAATCTATTACTTATCGAAACAAAGTACTACGCGCATGCTCCTAGGGGGATAGATTGGTAGGAAAATACCATCGCTCGTCCCCGACCGCCACTCATAAGGAAGACAATCAATAAATAAATCATGCTCCAACTTCATCAGATAACGGTTCACCATACGTGCATGCTACGGGAATCACAAACTTTAACACAAGTATCTCTCAAATTCACAACTACTCAATTAGCATAACTCTAATATCACCATCTTCATATCTCAAAACAATCATCAAGTATCAAACTTCTCATAGTATTCAATGCACTTTATATGAAAGTTTTTATTATATCCCTCTTGGATGCCTATCATATTAGGACTAAATTCACAATCAAAGCAAACTACCATGATGTTCTAAAAGACTCTCAAAATAATATAAGTGAAGCATGATAGTTTAACAATTTCTTCAAAATAAAACCACCACCATACTCTAAGAAGATATAAGTGAAGCACTAAAGCAAATGGCAAACTACTCCGAAAGATATAAGTGAAGATCAATGAGTAATCGGATAATTATGCAACTATGTGAAGACTCCTTAACATTTAAGAATTTCAGATCTTGGTATTTTATTCAAACAGCAAGCAAAACAAAATAAAATAAAATGATGCTCCAAGCAAAACACATATCATGTGGCGAATAAAAATATAGCTCCAAGTAAAGTTACCGATGAACGAAGACGAAAGAGGGGATGCCCGGAACTTGGTCTTGGTTGTCCTTGAATATTACCTTGGGGTGCCTTGGGCATACCCAAGCTTAGGCTCTTGCCACTCCTTATTCGATAGTCCATCGAATCTTTACCCAAAACTTGAAAACTTCACAACACAAAACTTAACAGAAAACTCGTGAGCTCCGTTAGCGAAAGAAAACAAAACACCACTTCAAGGTACTGTAATGGACTCATTCTTTATATTGGTGTTAAACCTAATTTATTCCAACTTCTCTATGGTTTATAAACTCTTTTACTAGCCATAGATTCATTAAAATAAGTGAACAACACACGAAAAATAGAATCTGTCAAAAACAGAACAGTCTGTACTAATCTGTAGGTTTCGAGTACTTGTGGAACCCCAAAAATCCTGAGAAATTAGGAAGTCCTAGGCAATTTTTTTTATTAATCTAATACAAGTGGAATTGTATTTTATCGCTCTCTGGTAAAAAATGAAAATTATTCTCGTGAGCGCATACTTTCTGTTTTTTACAGCAAGATCAAATAACAATCACCCAAGAAGATCCTAAAGGCTTTACTTGGCAAAAACACTAATTAAAACATAAAACCACATCTAACCAGAGGCTAGATGAATTATTTATTACTAAACAGGAGCAAAAAGCAAGGAACAAAAATAAAAATTGGGTTGCCTCACAACAAGCGCTATCGTTTAACGCCCCTAGCTAGGCATGATGATTTCAATGATGCTCACATAAAGGATAAGAATTGTAACATAAAGAGAGCATCATGAAGAATATGACTAGCACAAAGTCTAACCCACTTCCTATGCATAGGGATTTTGTGAGCAAACAACTTGTGGGAACAAGAATCAACTTGCATAGGAAAGCAAAACAAGCATAACTTCAAGATTTTAAGCACATAGAGAGGAAACTTGATATTATTGCAATTCCTACGAGCATATATTCCTCCCTAATAATAATTTTCAGTAGCGTCATGAATGAATTCAACAATATAACCAGCATCTAAAGCATTCTTTTCATGATCTATAAGCATAGAAAATTTACTACTCTCTACATAAGCAAAATTCTCCTCAATCGGAATAGTGGCAGTATCATAAGAGACATGAATACTATAAATTGTTTCCACATTAAAATAGTAATGTTCAGAAAAAGGGTAATCATAATCATGACAAGTTTTATAAATATAATCATCACTACTTTTTATAGCATATGTATCATCAAAATAATTATCATATGTAGCAACTTTGTTCTCATCATAATCGATTGAAACCTCTTCCAAAATAGTGGAATCATCACTAAATAAAGTCATGACCTCTCCAAATCCACTTTCATAATTATCATAATAAGATTCAACATCCTCCAAAATAGTGGGATCATTACTTCCTAAAGTTGACACTCTTCGAAACCCACTTTCACCAATATAATCATCATAAATATGAGGCATGCTATCATCATTATAAATTTGCATATCAAAACTTGGGAGACTAAAAATATCATCTTCATTAAACGTAGCATCCCCAAGCTTGGGACAAACATTAATTGCAGCAAATATATTCTCAAAAACATCATCTTCATCAAACATAGCATCCCCAAGCTTGGGCCTTTTCATATCATAAGCATAATCACTCTCATCATTAATAGTATGGATAGCACCAATAGTATAGAAATTATCATCATCACAATGAGAAATAGGAGCAACATCATTTAGGAGAGATACCTTTCTACCTTTACTTCTCCGTCTTTTCTTTTTCTTCTTCACATCATGTGTGGGTTCAATCCTGTTTTTGGAGCTCCTTATTAATGAGATTGGTTGAATAGAAGGCTCCTCCTCGTTACCTGATTCATCATAAGAAATAATAGGAGAATACTGGGAAGTCTCTTCCCATTCGTTAGTATTCTCTTCATCTTCTATTTGTTTTCTTTTCTTTATGTAATTGGAATTATAAGGATTTTCAATGCAATTCATCGCACAATACATATAAATTTCTTCTAGATCAATATCGAGGAATTTCTCAAGGTTATATTCTGGAATATACTTAGTTTGACATTTCATTTCTTCATAACCCAAAAGCAAACTAAGTTCATTATGATGTGCAAGGGAAATCAAGTCATCACAATTTTTGGACACGATTCATGAAACAATTTGCATTTGATATTTAAATGACCATGTTCATTGCAAAGTTCACAAGTCTGTCTAAGATATTTTAAATTTTCAGCACTAACATCTAGCCTCTCTTGCAACCATTTAGTTTCCAAATACTTATGCCTCTTGCAAAATCTATCTTCCCTGTTTGGTTGTACTTGCAAACTCTATGCACTCCACAAAAATCGACATGCTTAAAAGAGATATTTTCATCATAACTAGTGCAATCATCATTAGTACTATGGATATTCAAAGAGATCATACTAATAACATTGCAATCATGCTCATCATTCAAAGATTTAGTGCCAAACATTCTATAGACTTCTTCTTCTAGCACTTGAGCACAATTTTTCTTTCCATCATTATCACGAAAGATATTAAAAAGATGAAGCGTATGAGGCAAACTCAATTCCATTTTTTTGTAGTTTTCTTTTATAAACTAAACTAGTGATAAAACAAGAAACTAAAAGATTCGATTGCAAGATCTAAAGATATACCTTCAAACACTCACCTCCCCGGCAACGACGCCAGAAAAGAGCTTGATGTCTACTACACAACCTTCTTCTTGTAGACGTTGTTGGGCCTCAAAGTGCAGAGGTTTGTAGGATAGTAGCAAATTTCCCTCAAGTGGATGACCTAAGGTTTATCAATCCATGGGAGGCGTAGGATGAAGATGGTCTCTCTCAAGCAACCCTGCAACCTAATAACAAAGAGTCTCTTGTGTCCCCAATACACCCAATGCAATGGTAAATTGTATGAGTGCACTAGTTCGGCGAAGAGATGGTGATACAAGTGCAATATGGATAGTAGATAATGTTTTTTGTAATCTGAAAATATAAAAACAGCAAGGTAACTAATGATAAAAGTGAGCGTAAACGGTATTGCAATGCATTGAAACAAGGCCTAGGGTTCATACTTTCACTAGTGCAAGTCCTCTCAACAATTATAACATAATTGGATCATATAAGTATCCCTCAACATGCAACAAAGAGTCACTCCAAAGTCACTAATAGCGGAGAACAAACGAAGAGATTATGGTAGGGTACGAAACCACCTCAAAGTTATCCTTTCTGATCGATCTATTCAAGAGTCCGTGTAAAATAACATGAAGCTATTCTTTCCGTTCAATATATCATAGAGTTCGTACTAGAATAACACCTTAAAGACACAAATCAACAAAAACCCTCATGTCACCTAGATACTCCAATGTCACCTCAAGTATCCGTGGGTATGATTATACGATATGCATCACACAATCTCAGATTCATCTATTCGACCAACACAAAGAACTTCAAAGAGTGCCCCAAAATTTCTACCGGAGAGTCAAGACGAAAACGTGTGCCAACCCCAATGCATAAGTTCACATGGTCACGGAACTCGCAAGTTGATCACCAAAACATACATCAAGTGGATCACATGATATCCCATTGTCACCACAGATAAGCACATGCAAGACATACATGAAGTGTTCTCAAATCCTTAAAGACTCAATCCGATAAGACAACTTCAAAGGGAAAACTCAATTCATCACAAGAGAGTAGAGGGGGAGAAACATCATAACATCTAACTATAATAGCAAAGCTCGCGATACATCAAGATCGTATCACCTCAAGAACACGAGAGAGAGATCAAACACATATCTACTGGTACATACCCTCAGCCCGAGGGAGAACTACTCCCTCCTCGTCATGGAGAGCACCGGGATGATGAAGATGGCCACCGGAGAGGGATTCCCCCCTCCGGCAGGGTGCCGGAACGGGTCTAGATTGGTTTTCGGTGGCTACGGAGGCTTCTGGCGGCGGAACTCCCGATCTATTCTGCTCTTCGATGTTTTTAGGGTATATGGATATATAGGCGAAAGAAATCGGTCAGGGGAGCCACGAGGATGGGGCGCGCGCCCAGGGGGGTAGGGCGCGCCTCCCTGCCTCTTGCCTCCCTCGAAGCTTCCCTGACGTCTACTCCAAGTCTCCTGGATTGCTTCCGTTCCAAAAATAAGTTCCGTGAAGTTTCATGTCAATTGGACTCCGTTTGATTTTCCTTTTCCGCGATACTCTAAAACAAGGAAAAAAACAGAAACTGGCACTAGGCTCTAGGTTAATAGGTTAGTCCCAAAAATCATATAAAATAGCATATCAATGCATATAAAACATCCAAGATTGATAATATAATAGCATGGAACAATACAAAATTATAGATACGTTGTAGACGTATCAAGCATCCCCAAGCTTAATTCCTGCTCGTCCTCGAGTAGGTAAATGATAAAAATAGAATTTTTGATGTGCAATGCTAGCTAACATATTTATCCATGTAGTTCTCTTTATTGTGCCAAGAATATTCAGATCCATAAGATTCAAGACAAAAATTTAATATTGACATAAAAACAATAATACTTCAAGCATACTAACAAAGCAATCATGTCTTCTCAAAATAACATGGCCGAAGAAAGCTATCCCTACAAAATCATATAGTCTGGCTATGCTCTATCTTCACCAGACAAAATATTTAAATCATGCACAACCCCGATGACAAGCCAAGCAATTGTTTCATACATTTGGTGTTCTCAAACTTTTTCAATCTTCACGCAATATATGAGCGTGAGCCATGGATATAGCACTATATGTGGAATAGGATGGTGGTTGTGGAGAAGACAAAAAGGAGGAGATAGTCTCACATCAACTAGGCGTATCAATGGGCTATGGAGATGCCCATCAATAGATATCAATGTGAGTGAGTAGGGATTTCCATGCAACGGATGCACTAGAGCTATAAGTGTATGAAAGCTCAACAAAAGAACTAAGTGGGTGTGCATCCAACTTGCTTGCTCATGAAGACCTAGGGCAATTTGAGGAAGCCCATAATTGGAATATACAAGCCAAGTTCTATAATGAAAAATTCCCACTAGTATATAAAAGTGATATCATAGGAGACTCTCTATCATGGAGCATGGTGCTACTTTGAAGCACAAGTGTGAAAAAAAGATAGTAGCATTGTCCCTTCTCTCTTTTATTCTCATTTTTTGGGCCTTCTCCCTTTTTTATGGCCTTTCTCTTTTTTTCGTCCGGAGTCTCATCCAAAATTGTGGGGGAATCATAGTCTCCATCATCCTTTCCTCACTGGGATAATGCTCTAATAATGATGATCATCACACTTATATTTAATTACAACTCAATACTTAGAACAAGATATGACTCTATATGAATGCCTCCGGCGGTGTACCGGGATATGCAATGATGCATGAGTGAAATGTATGAAGAATTATGAACGGTGGCTTTGCCACAAATACGATGTCAACTACATGATCATGCAAGCAATATGACAATGATGAAGCGTGTCATAATAACGGAACAGTGGAAAGTTGCATGGCAATATATCTCGGAATGGCTATGGAAATGCCATAATAGGTAGGTATGGTGGCTGTTTTGAGGAAGGTATATGGTGGGTTTATGGTACCGGCGAAAGTTGCGCGATACTAGAGAGGCTAGCAATGGTGGAAGGCTGAGAGTGCATATAATCCATGGACTCAACATTAGTCATAAAGAACTCACATAGTTATTGAAAAAATCTATTACTTATCGAAACAAAGTACTACGCGCATGCTCCTAGGGGGATAGATTGGTAGGAAAATACCATCGCTCGTCCCCGACCGCCACTCATAAGGAAGACAATCAATAAATAAATCATGCTCCAACTTCATCAGATAACGGTTCACCATATGTGCATGCTACGGGAATCACAAACTTTAACACAAGTATCTCTCAAATTCACAACTACTGAACTAGCATAACTCTAATATCACCATCTTCATATCTCAAAACAATCATCAAGTATCAAACTTCTCATAGTATTCAATGCACTTTATATGAAAGTTTTTATTATATCCCTCTTGGATGCCTATCATATTAGGACTAAATTCATAATCAAAGAAAACTACCATGCTGTTATAAAAGACTCTCAAAATAATATAAGTGAAGCATGATAGTTTAACAATTTCTTCAAAATAAAACCACCACCATACTCTAAGAAGATATAAGTGAAGCACTAGAGCAAATGGCAAATACTCTGAAAGATATAAGTGAAGATCAATGAGTAATCGGATAATTATGCAACTATGTGAAGACTCCTTAACATTTAAGAATTTCAGATCTTGGTATTTTATTCAAACAGCAAGCAAAACAAAATAAAATAAAATGATGCTCCAAGCAAAACACATATCATGTGGCGAATAAAAATATAGCTCCAAGTAAAGTTACCGATGAACGAAGACGAAAGAGGGGATGCCTTCATGGGCATCCCCAAGCTTAGGCTCTTGGTTGTCCTTGAATATTACCTTGGGTTGCCTTGGGCATCCCCAAGCCTAGGCTCTTGCCACTCCTTATTCGATAGTCCATCGAGTCTTTACCCAAAACTTGAAAACTTCACAACATAAACTTAACAGAAACCTCATGAGCTCCGTTAGCGAAAGAAAATAAAACACCACTTCAAGGTACTGTAATGGACTCATTCTTTATTTATATTGGTGTTAAACCTAATTCATTCCAACTTATCTATGGTTTATAAACTTTTTTACTAGCCATAGATTCATTAAAATAAGCAAACAACAAATGAAAAACAGAATCTGTCAAAAACAGAACAGTCTGTACTAATCTGTAGGTTTCGAGTACTTTTGGAACCCCCAAAATCCTGAGAAATTAGGAAGTCCTAGGCAATTTGTTTATTAATCTACTACAAGTGGAATTGTATTTTCTCGCTCTCTGGTAAAAAATGAAAATTATTCTCGTGAGCGCATACTTTCTGTTTTTTACAGCAAGATCAAATAACAATCACCCCAGAAGATCCTAAAGGCTTTACTTGGCACAAACACCAATTAAAACATAAAAACACATCTAACCAGAGGCTAGATGAATTATTTATTACTAAACAGGAGCAAAAAGCAAGGAACAAAAATAAAAATTGGGTTGCCTCCCAACAAGCGCTATCGTTTAACACCCCTATCTAGGCATGATGATTTCAATGATGCTCACATAAAGGATAAGAATTGTAACATAAAGAGAGCATCATGAATAATATGACTAGCACAAAGTCTAACCCACTTCCTATGCATAGGGATTTTGTGAGCAAACAACTTGTGGGAACAAGAATCAACTTGCATAGGAAAGCAAAACAAGCATAACTTGAAGATTTTAAGCACATAGAGAGGAAACTTGATATTATTGCAATTCCTACGAGCATATATTCCTCCCTCATAATAATTTTCATTAGCATCATGAATGAATTCAACAATATAACCAGCACCTAAAGCATTTTTTTCATGATCTACAAGCATAGAAAATTTACTACTCTCTACATAAGCAAAATTCTCCTCAATCGGAATAGTGGGAGTATCATAAGAGACTTGAATACTATAAATTGTTTCCACATTAAAAGAGTAATGTTCAGAAAAAGGGTAATCACAATCATGACAAGTTTTATAAATATAATCATCACTACTTTTTATAGCATATGTATCATCACAATAATTATCATAAGTAGCAACTTTGTTCTCATCATAATCGATTGAAACCTCTTCCAAGATAGTGGAATCATCACTAAATAAAGTCACGACCTCTCCAAATCCACTTTCATAATTATCATAATAAGATTCAACATCCTCCAAAATAGTGGGATCATTACTTCCTAAAGTTGACACTCTTCCATACCCACTTTCATCAATATAATCATCATAGATAGGAGGCATGCTATCATCATTATAAATATGCATATCAAAACTTGGGAGACTAAAAATATCATCTTCATTAAACGTAGCAACCCCAAGCTTGGGACAAACATTAATTGCAGCAAATATATTCTCAAAAACATCATCTTCATCAAACATAGCATCCCCAAGCTTGGGCCTTTTCATATCATAAGCATAATCACTCTCATCATTAATAGTATGGATAGCACCAATAGTATAGCAATTATCATCATCACAATGAGAAATAGGGGCAACATCATTTGAGAGAGATACCTTTCTACCTTTACTTCTCCGTCTTTTCTTTTTCTTCTTCACATCATGTGTGGGTTCAATCCTCTTTTTGGAGCTCCTTATTAATGAGATTGGTTGAATAGAAGGCTCCTCCTCGTTACCTGATTCATCATAAGAAATAATAGGAGAATACTGGGAAGTCTCTTCCCATTCGTTAGTATTCTCCTCATCTTCTATTTGTTTTCTTTTCTTTATGTAATTGGAAATATAAGGATTTTCAATGCAATTCATCGCACAATACGTATAAATTTCTTCTAGATCAATGTCGAGGAATTTCTCGAGGTTATATTCTGGAATATGCTTAGTTTGACGTTTCATTTCTTCATAACCCAAAAGCAAACTAAGTTCATTATGATGTGCAAGGGAAATCAAGTCATCACAATTTTTGGACATGATTCGATAATGAAACAATTTGCATTTGATATTTAAATGACCATTTTCATTGCAAAGTGCACAAGTATGGCTAAGATATTTTAAATTTTCAGCACTAACATCTAGCCTCTCTTGCAACCATTTAGTTTCCAAATACTTATGCCTCTTGCAAAATCTATCTTCCCTGTTTGGTTGTACTTGCAAACTCTATGCACTCCACAAAAATCGACATGCTTAAAAGAGATATTTTCATCATAACTAGTGCAATCATCATTAGTACTATGGATATTCAAAGAGTTCATACTAATAACATTGCAATCATGCTCATCATTCAAAGATTTAGTGTCAAACATTCTATACACTTCTTCTTCTAGCACTTGAGCACAATTTTTCTTTCCATCATTATCACGAAAGATATTAAAAAGATGAAGCGTATGAGGCAAACTCAATTCCATTTTTTTGTAGTTTTCTTTTATAAACTAAACTAGTGATAAAACAAGAAACTAAAAGATTCGATTGCAAGATCTAAAGATATACCTTCAAACACTCACCTCCCCGGCAACGACGCCAGAAAAGAGCTTGATGTCTACTACACAACCTTCTTCTTGTAGACGTTGTTGGGCCTCAAAGTGCAGAGGTTTGTAGGACAGTAGCAAATTTTCCTCAAGTGGATGACCTAAGGTTTATCAATCCATGGGAGGCGTAGGATGAAGATGGTCTCTCTCAAGCAACCCTGCAACCTAATAACAAAGAGTCTCTTGTGTCCCCAACACACCCAATGCAATGGTAAATTGTATGAGTGCACTAGTTCGGCGAAGAGATGGTGATACAACTGCAATATGGATAGTAGATAATGTTTTTTGTAATCTGAAAATATAAAAACAGCAAGGTAACTAATGATAAAAGTGAGCGTAAACGGTATTGCAATGCGTTGAAACAAGGCCTAGGGTTCATACTTTCACTAGTGCAAGTCCTCTCAACAATAATAACATAATTGGATCATATAACTATCCCTCAACATGCAACAAAGAGTCACTTCAAAGTCACTAATAACAGAGAACAAACAAGGAGATTATGGTAGGGTACGAAACCACCTCAAAGTTATCCTTTCTGATCGATCTATTCAAGAGTCCGTAGTAAAATAACATGAAGCTTTTCTTTCCATTCAATCTATCATAGAGTTCGTACTAGAATAACACCTTAAGACACAAATCAACAAAAACCCTAATGTCACCTAGATACTCCAATGTCACCTCAAGTATCCGTGGGTATGATTATACGATATGCATCACACAATCTCAGATTCGTCTATTCGACCAACACAAAGAATTTCAAAGAGTGCCCCAAAGTTTCTACCGGAGAGTCAAGACGAGAACGTGTGCCAACCCCTATGCATAAGTTCATGTGGTCACGGAACTCGCAAGTTGATCACCAAAACATACATCAAGTGGATCACATGATATCCCATTGTCACCACAGAGAAGCACGTGCAAGACATACATCAAGTGTTCTAAAATCCTTAAAGACTCAATCCGATAAGACAACTTCAAAGGGAAACCTCAATTCATCACAAGAGAGTAGAGGGGGAGAAACATCATAACATCTAACTATAATAGCAAAGCTCGCGATACATCAAGATCGCATCACCTCAAGAACACAAGAGAGAGAGAGAGAGAGATCAAACACATAGCTACTGGTACATACCCTCAGCCCTAAGGGAGAACTATTCCTTCCTCGTCATGGAGAGCACCGGGATGATGAAGATGGCCACCGGAGAGGGATTCCCCCCTCCGGCAGGGTGCTGGAACGGGTCTAGATTGGTTTTCGGTGGCCACGGAGGCTTCTGGCGGCGGAACTCCCGATCTATTCTGCTCTTCGATGTTTTTAGGGTATAAGGATATATATAGACGAAAGAAGTCGGTCAGGGGAGCCACGAAGGGCCCACGAGGGTGGGGGGCGCCCAGGGGGGTAGGGCGCGCCTCCCTGCCTCGTGCCTCCCTCGAAGCTTCCCTGACGTCTACTCCAAGTCTCCTGGATTGCTTCCGTTTCAAAAATAAGTTCCGTGAAGTTTCAGGTCAATTGGACTCCGTTTGATTTTCCTTTTCTGCGATACTCTAAAGAAGGAAAAAACAGAAACTGGCACTATGCTCTAGGTTAATTGGTTAGTCCCAAAAATCATATAAAATAGCATATAAATGCATATAAAACATCCAAGGTTGATAATATAATAGCATGGAACAATAAAAAATTATAGATATGTTGAAGACGTATCAACCACGCGCTGGCTTGGAGCGGCCACTTGCTCGTCCGCGCGCCAGCCTCCAGCCTCGCCCATCGTGCTAACAGCCTAGAGTAGTGAGTGATGGAGCAGCGACTTGCCTAGCTCTTATCCGATGGGATCGGCAGGTCACCCAGCTGGTTTTTATGCCAGGGAACACTTCCTGCTTGCCGGATGCCATGGAGAGTGTAGTGCGGTTCTTACCGGCGTCTTGCCCAGTTTAAATAGCGGGCGGACGCAAGGAACCAACCTATGTTCTGTTTAATGCTGGCAGCCTCGAGAACGGACGTGTGGCCGAAGTAGGTTTCTCGGCACACACATGGGTTTAATGAAGGTAAGCGGGCAGTATGTAGCCGTTTAAATGCGGCGAGGAGGCGTGTTCAGTAGGGCGTGCAGCGGATGACGCTCTCTCGGTTGGCGCGCTGCTTCTATGCCGACAGTGAGAGGTCTCGTCCGCCTTGGGCCGGTGTCAATGCGGATGGCTGGCGTCAGGCGAGAACACGCATGGGGTGGTTTTTTTGGTGGGCACGGTTGGCAGACACGAACGTATCAGTCGTCCAGACGCCCGCAACCCCCCCCCCCCCCAATTCTCTCGAGTTTTTGGAAAAAAACTCATTTGGACCGGCCTGCAAACTGATGTAGGATCGCGTTGAATGGTAAAACATGTCCGAACCGCACGGTCCGAACAGTTTCAGACGGTTCGAGAGTTGGCTATGGAGATGCCCTAACAAGCCTTCCTAAGCTGGATTTGTGAGGGCATGTACAATGGTTGATGAGATTATCTTATCTTAAGTCTTGCATGTAATTTAGAGATGATAAAAAAATGTCTACAATGGGTCATCTATTAGCCTTGTCTTTAATAACTATTCATTCTTAAAAACATGGTGAGACATATTGTGCTAAGAGATCATCTCTTGTCTTTTCTTAAATAAGACAAGACAAACATTTTTTTATGAGTTCTCTCTTCTTCACCTCATCATTTTTACATGGCACTTCTAAGATAGTATCATTGTACATGCGCTGACACCATCGACAAATCTCAGCCTGAATTTGTCTTCCGCTAAAAAAGGATAAGCTGCGGAGAAAACCCAGACCACGCACACACAGCTTAAATTTCCTCTCCACATGATCAGTTTCACAAATTCAAACGATCAACTTGTAAAAGTGTGAGTTGAACTGTGTTTACTGTCACAGTATATTGTGCGGTCTCTGCCTTTGCTTCCATGTACTACTAGCTGCATGCACGCATGCATGGTTGCATGCGCATCTCACACGTGGATGGTGCAGACAAATCTTACCCTTCTATCGGCTTTGTCGATCCAGTCCCGATGCTCCATTACATTTGGGAGGTGTCACTTTAGGCTAAAAGTAAGGACAACTACTGGCGCACGTAGCGTGCGGTTTTTTACCACTTGCACTTACCACACCACGTGGTCGTATACACTACAGTCTACAGAGACGCTAAGCTGTGCGCCACGCCAATGTCGACACCTGTGGATACGCCGTCGACCAAATATTTTCCTTCCTTCACTTTTTCACCCAATGGGATTTACATCACGTTGAGAATTACCATAACCAACCGGTCGATCTTACCATAGCCAGCTAGCTTTCCATATCCTTTTCTTAGCAGCCAAGTTGCACATCACTGCTCCACTCATTGGATGCTTAGCGGATCTGCTCGCTTAATTGCTTGTAGCTCTGGTCAAGATAGTAACGCACAACTCATGCTGCATCGTCCACACACATCACACATGCATGCACTAGACAATAGTGCTCTCTCTATATTCTTTGCATGCACTAGCCAATAGTGCTCCGAAAATGCCTTTTGGAGCTCGGCCTCCATGGAGGCCGGTTTTTGAAAAACACAAAAATCATGAAAATTCATATTTTTACAATTCAAAAAAATCTGAAAAAAATTACAGATATACATGGAGGCATAACACACATGTGTGTAAATTTTAGGGCGAAATACGTTGAAATGAAGGCTGTGCAAAAAAGACAAATCTGAGGCCTTTTAACACATGTTACTATTCATCCCCAAAGTCCAGAAATTTGTCTTTTTTCTATAGGTCGCATTTCGAAGTATTTCATCTTGAATTTTTACACACACATGCATTTCATCCGTGTATAGTTACATATTTATTTTCAGAATTTTTTGAAGTCAAAAAGTTTGAATTTTGAATTTTTCAAAAATAAAGGGCTCCATGAAGCTCGGTCACCAAAACGCCCTACTCATAGTGCTCTCTCTATATATTCTTGGACTATTCAGTCTGTTTTCTTGTCTGGAAGAAGTTAGTGACACCGCCAGAGAGCGATCTCGAAGGGATAAGCGTCAAGTTGTTATCGCCTGATCATCGCCCCCCTCCCATTAAGGTCTCACTCCTCCGCCCCTTTTGTGAGCGCAATTGGCGTGGATTATTGGTTTAGATCATATGTTACCTAACCGAAAAATCTATCGGAAGCTTCGTGGAGCGGCGCTTCATATTGACGTAGGCGACGACGTGCATGACTGACATGTCTGCCGATTACGGCAGTGCGTACTGACCATTAGCTGGTCAAGTCGTCGTCCTTGTACTTGTCTTTTCCAGGAACCTCACGTGGTAAAAAATCAGAGTAGCTAGTGCGGTACGTGGTTATTTTGAATCATTTCTCCCTTTCGTGAGTGGAGTTTGTGCATTCAGATGTCTGCAGGTTGTTTCTACAACGTGTGTAAAAGTTTATGCGTCTACTCTGAGCTTCAACCTAAGCCATCAACACTACCTTTAGTTAATTATAATTGTATATTTTCTACGTGAAAAAGAAAGAGTGCCGAGAGGAAGAATTGATGGGTAGCTAAAACGCTCGAACAAGTGGTAGCTAGCTGTGCAATGTGGAGCCCGGCCGACGAGGTACGTTTATGGTGGGATGAGGATGAGGAGCTATCGAAATCTTTTTGCGTCGAGTGCAACAGCTTAGCACTATTTCACTACTCTAGCTCTCCGGCGGCGATTTGTCGACGATCAACAATGCCACGATCATCCTCCTGCCTAAGAAGGATGGGGCAACGGAGATCTCCCACTTCAGCCAATCAGTTTGATCCACTCAGTAGCCAAGCTAATCTTCAAAGTTCTCTCCATTAGACTAGCGTCGGTCATCGGCTCCATCATCTCACCGGCGCAGACGGCTTTCCTGAAGTCCAAGTGCACCCACGACAGTTTTCTCTTCGTGCAAAACTCCGTTCGAGCCCTCCACCGCCGCAAAACGCCAGAGTTACTAGTTAAGCTAGACATAGCAAAGGCGTTCGACACCGTTTCCTGGGAATACCTACGGGAGCTGCTGCAGCAACTAGGGTTTAGTGCGCGTTGGCGCGATTGGGTGGCCCGTTTGCTCGCCTCGGCTTCCTCTGCGGTCTCGCTCAACGGCTCGATAGGCCCTGGCATCCTCCACCTCCGCGGATTGCGCCAGGGCGACCCGCTCTCCCCCTTCCTGTTCATTCTGGCCATCGACCTGCTGCATCATCTCATAGAAGCGGCAGTAGAGCAGCAGCTGCTGCATCGTCTACCTGGCCGCGATCTCACGCTCCGTGTCAGTCTCAACGCTGACGACGCCATCATCTTCATAAACCCTAGACGAGAAGAAGTGAACTCTCTGCTACATATCCTCAGCGACTTTGGTAAGGCGACGGGACTCTGCATCAACCCAGCCAAATCCACGGTCTCGCTGATCCGTTGCGAGAGCATCAATGTCAGCGACGTACTCCAGGGTTTTGCTGGCTCCATCGCCCCATTCCCCATCAAATATCTTGGGCTGCCGGTCTCTACGGGCCGCCTGAGATTGGCCCATTTCCAGTCAATCGTCGGCAGAATCAAGGGAAGGCTCGCGGGATGGAAGGGCAAGCTTCTGCTGATGGCCGGGCGTCGCGTCCTGGTTCGATGCGTGCGGAGTGCCATGCCAACCTTCGCCCTCACCATCCTGCGTGTCCCAAAGAAGATCATCAACGAGATAGACAAGTGTAGGCGGCATTTTCTCTGGCGCCAGGATGAGGAGATTTCGGGAGCCAGCTGCAAGGTCAACTGGCCTACGATCTGCACCCCGACGGAGCAGGGGGGACTGGGCATCCCTGACCTGCAGTGTTTCGGCAGGGCGCTGCGGTTGCGCTGGCTTTGGACCGCCTGGCACCACCTGGAGCGGCCGTGGGTGGGCACCGACCTACCTTGCGACGACGCGGACAAGGCGCTGTTCGCAGCCTGCACCAGTGTGGCGATCGGGGACGGGGCTCGGGCCTCCTTCTGGCTCTCCCCCTGGATCGGCCACGGCTGCCTCTCGCAGGAATTCCCAAGGCTGTTCAGCTACTCACGACGCAAGAATAGATCGGTCAGGGAGGCCCTCAGCGATGACATGTGGATCCGCGACCTCGGGCACGACGACAACCTGCACCTTCTGCCGGACGTCCTCGCCCTCCACCGCTTGCTTCAAGGAGCAGGCGTGCACCTGCAGCCAGATGTGTCTGATGGCCTGACGTAGTGTAGAGCGAGCTCCGGGCAGTACTCAGCGAGGTCGGCCCACATGGCGCAGTTCCAGGGAAGAACAGTAACCCAGTTCGATCGGCTGGTATGGAAGGCCTGGGCGCCTGGCAAAATCAAATTCTTCGTCTGGTTGCTCCTGCAGGATCGACTATGGTGCAACAACCGGCTACAACGGCGGGGATGGACAAACACCTACTTCTACCAGTTATGCATCAGAAATCTGGAGTCCTCGAGTCACCTTTTCTGGGACTGCCAGGAAGCCGGACGAGTCTGGGCCGAGCTGGGACGGTGGCACGGCTGCTCGGCTCTCACCCCGGTCGGGAGCAGGAGCCATCACGGCTCCACTGTGATTGTCCAAGGGATCCTGGAGCGTACCCAACAGCAATGGCGCAAAGGTGTTCGGACACTGTGCTGGCTTGCTTGCTGGGAGATTTGGCAGGAGAGAAACCATTGCACTTTTAGGCAGCAGCTCCCATGTGTGCCAAGAATCATCAACCGAATCAGAGACAACATCGACCTATGGAGAGTCACAAGAGCTACGTGCTTAGAGAGCCCCTTCGGGGACCCCCCTTGAGAGATAAACCCCCCCTTCTTTGGGTGTTGACCGGCTGTGGCACACCCTAAAACATCGATCCTAGGATCTTCACCAACTTTGTTATTCCCCACTGCTTTCTGCTATGATCAATGAAATAGCCAGCAGTTGCTGGATCTTTCAAAAAAAAACTACTCTAGCTCTTCCATGGAGCGTCGTGTCCTCTGAAGCTACCGGCCAGTCAAAAGCGGCACGCGCGCATGCATGCAGGAATGAGAACTGAAGCCAAAACCCCTCAACGTGACCGAATTCACGCTACGTCTCTCATGCGGGGCTCACATTTTTCCGATTTATTTTTACTCTTTGGCATTACTCTTTCAGCGTGTCCATCAATTCTGAGGTGTCTATAACAATTTCGTCAATCTCAAGATCTGTGGCTCAATTTCTCGAAGGTAAAGTGTGATTACTTTCTTTCTTAGGGATGAGAGAGAGAGAGAGAATGTGTGTGTATACTTTTCTTTTGAACAGTAGTCAGGGTACAGAGGGACCCGACGAGCTTCTTTTCTCATTTAGAGAAAACAAAATTACAAACAAGTCCCTGACTTTTACAAGGAGGACTTTCAACTAATAAACAAGATTACAATTGGGTTCGAAAGTAGTTTCAATGTGCATACAATCATACCGCCGCGGGAAGAAACCACATGGGACAGTGATACCAAGATGCATGGCATCTCCTCCAGTAACAGACCTTGCATGAAGAAGCAACCACAGATTTTCTAATTGAAGCAGCACTGCCTCCTTTTTGGCATCTAAGCCAGGAGGAATACAAGAGCCGCACTCCGTCTAGAAGAACCACATGCGAGGTTTGAAGGTCGGCTACTGATAGCTACTGGATAGCAAGCATCATCATCTCTGCAGGCATAGCTAGAGATGATCCTCTTCCCAACTGATATGGTCTTGATGTCCATCCCTCCCCAACTTCCATAACACCAACATGGCGGCAAGGGTAGCCAAGCTCAAGTAGAATAAATCTTTCAGATTAGGGAGCAAACCGAGCTTACTGGGAGTGCTTCCTATAGATATGCATAGGCAACTAGGGTGAGATCCAGCAGAGGACAAAGCACCAACACGAGATGACACAAGAAACCCTAAATACAAACCACCTAAACCAAAGATCTACAACTAATAATGATTGCCCTAATATGAACAAAGGGACTCCCACGCTCTGCGCCAATTTCCACAATGACCGAGATCGATGGTCGGGGAAGAAGAGGGAGCGAGCTGGCCTAGCTTTCCGTCTCTCAACGGGGGTCGGGCGAGAGAGGAGCTGAAAGGGGAAAAGAGAGTCTTTCTCTTAACCTAGTATACCACACAATACATTTTAGGAAGGCAAGAGTTATATTTAAGTTATCTAGAATTACTATTATTCAATTTAGTTTGACAACAGTTATGAGAGCAGCTGGAGCATGGCTTATTACCGGGAGTGAGATCATTTGAAAATTTAGCCCTATACGTTTGTTTGGGTTTCTGCTTGGGCTCAGATTAGCCATGAAGCTGGTGTGGCATACACATTACTTTCAACAGAAACATTAGTATAGTTACGAAGATAGCAATGGGACACAATGTTTTCCATGCACATATCCTCTGAATATGCACGGAGCAAATACAAAAAGGGATCCAATAATTGTGTACATTGGTAACATTTGAAGAAGTAGCACAAAACAGGAGTTTAACAAACACAACATAATACTTAACTGTCCAACTCTCACTCAAAAAGAATATGCATTTGTCTTAGTGTCAACAGTTTTGAATGGGTTTAGGGGCACTGCCATGTGGGCCCAACATGTCAGATTGGTACCAGAGGGTATCCGTGGTGCAAAATCTACGTCCATGCCCAACATGTGAGTTTGCGGGTATCCGTCCGCAAAAAAAACATGTGCAAAACGTGACCTTTATACCTGTTCCATTGGAGATGATATCTGTAGGTACTCGGATCCACGTATAAAATTGTAATTCTTGTAAAAATATTAACACTGCTGAAAAACACTCTTTGTTGATTGTTCACCACTATCGGGCAAGCAAAATCCACTTGTAGTGCTGCTCACAACAACAAGCATTTGAAGGCCCTTTACCTTTAGTGTTGAATCTAACATATGGCCATTTTTAGTAAAAAAAACATCACCACTCATAGGTCAGAATTGAAGCCCATTAGTGATGACATCGTTATTGCTAATGATGTTGATCTAGCTCCAACATAGGGTCCGAGAGGAGGACCACGTTGACGCAAGCCATTCTACCACCCACACGACCACATTGTCTATTTTCTGCCTCGAGCAATGTGCTAACTCGGATAGCGGGTGATGGGGACGTTAGCTTCCCGAGGATGAGCGTGGGGCTGGCCATTTGATCCTTGCCTGCCCAGGTCCAAAGTCGATGTCCACGAGGATGTCACAAATGTAGAGTAGTATGTGCGGCATAATGTCTTCCTCCTCCTCATCGTCTAGCCACGACAACAACAACAATGGCAATGAAGTTCTGGGTGGAGAACGGTGACGGAGTCGGTGGAGGCTCAGAGCAATAGTTGTAGTTGACAGTGTTTGACACTGGATCCGTTTTCCTTTTTGATTCTAGGATATGTCGATGATTAATGCACTATTGATCTTACAATATGTGTAGAGTTGTGTAACGAAGTAGAGAGATTGGTGGTGCCCTAGGGATCTTGTTGGTGATATTGGAGGCATGGTAGTTTACCCTGGTTCATGCCTCAAGATGGGTAATAGACATACACCGTGCCTACCTATCTTTATCGATAATTGAAAATTTTATAATGGTGTTCCATCTATCTAACGAGCTAGTTTTCGAGTATAGGATACCTGCACGAACTTATTCATTGGCGGGGATTCATCTGTTCCTGTAGAGGTAGACAGAAGACAATAGTTTGGGCCATCTTCGTGGGATGCAATAAGATCAGGTGATCCCACCGTGTTTACAAGGAAAAACAATTAAGTTGTATATCTCAAATTAAAGACAGTGTGGTTTAAGCTCCCACTTGTTTTTATTTAACTGAAACCACCTTTCTGTACTAGAAGAAAATTTAAATTGTTCATCTTAAATTGCGCCAAGTTTAGCTTCACTCTTGTGTTCCTTTTAACAATCCTCGTACCAATCCAGTCGTGTGCATACACCCTGATTGTCGTATGGTTGTCCATCACTCTTTAACTGATTTTGGCCCAACTGCAAGGACAAATGAAGAATCACTACAAACACTTCATCAGTAATCAAAAAGCATGGTATAAACCAAGGAGGAAAGTTATAAAATTTGTTAGTAATTACTACTCCTCCCGTCCCATAATATAAGAGCGTTTTTGACACTACACTCTTATATATCTAAAGTTTTCACGCTTTTGTATTATAGGACGAAGGTAGTATCATATATCTAAAGTTTTGACTGATTAGTGGAATGGTCAAGCCATCAAGAGAATGTGTTTTGTTTATACGATCCGTCCTAGTGGCACAGTGGATTTGTATATATCCGGTCCTGCATGCTTGGAGAACGATGCAAGTTTTATCTCTGAACTTTTTCTCCAAAAGGAAGGATAAACCTCCCGCTCTCTGCACCCTGGAATGCACACCCGGATGCACGCACACAGGCTTATCTCTGAACGTGTGTTGCCACATTTTCTCTTTCAGCTCGTGAAAACTTCGAGGCTGACATATGGTGCACCTTTTTTTTGTGAACGGACATATGATGCACCTGGTCACGTTGAATTCCAACGCGGGCAGAAGTCAATTGTTTACATTTTCATTTTCATTTTCATGTGGCTGCTGAAGGAGAGCAGTGATACGGAATGGTCAAGAGATCGATCGATGCAGGGACTAGGTACCTAGCTAGCCTAGCTAGATGTGGTCGTCACGTTCAAACGGCTTTCTTCATGCAACTGAACTCCATGCTGACCGTGCGTTCATCTCGGTCATCCACATCGTCGTCCCCTTTAATTTATTCTCGTCCATCTCACCGGCAACTATACATGTACCCATTTCTATCCGCCAATTATTTGTGTGGCGGCGGCACACCCACACTACATGCTAGCTGCGGCATGGGTTTCTACCAAAATAGGCTGAAAAGTTGCAGTTAGTTTCGTCATGTTCTTCCCACCAGCTCATTCAAAAACCTGATATACTGATTGTCACCTTATATTCTTTGTTATCTGGATACATATTATTGATATACACACACATAATAATAATAATACATGCAAGTCTCCGGAGAAATTTGTGCAGGCTTATCGCAATTTTTTAAATAATAATATGTACAGGCAGCTGGGGGCTTATCATTTGAGCTGACCTGCACGCGCCAGGTTTGTCACGGAGCTCCATGTCAATTCTGGCAAGTGGAGTGCTCGGGAGGAGTTCCTACAGCTCTAGCGCTGGCTGCGCGCGCGCGTCCGTCGCCGTCGTCATCGTCACGGCTCACGAGGACGGATGACCACCACCATCTCTCTCACCAGTTTCAAGATCGGGTGGGCGGGCCGGCCGGCCGACGGCGCGCGCACGTCGACACGTGCGACGACGGCGACAAGACGGGCGACGGCAAAGCTAGCCCAGGTCCATCGACCGAGTTCACGTCAACGGCGACGTGCGCGCGCTCGATCGTACGCCACGCTAGATGTGCTACATGTCGTTGTTCTTCCAATGCTTGTCTGGTTCCATTTGTTTTGGCAGACAAGTAGGACAAATTCACTATTTCAATCCTTTTGGTTAACTTAAAGCACGATCTGATCCTATGTGCAATTTTTTTTTGGATATGCCCATTTTTCTATCGTCATTGTCTTTGGCGGTATGCTAGCACATCCTACGACCAAGGTCTTTGGTGGTAGAACTTACGTACACTGTCACGCCTGCTCGGTATGAAAAAGACCCTATCGCCATGGTCTTTGGCTGTAGGGAGATGCATGCAATGATAATAGGGGCACACATGCAATAAAACAAAGATGAAAACCCTACTGCTATAGGCTATGACGGTAGGGTAATGCATCTTATCGACCATGGCATTAGGATGCGTTACTGTACCGTCAAAAACAATGACGATATACAAATAATCAGATCCAAAACAATTATGCACATATGTCAAATCGTGCTAAACTAATGAAAAAAGGGTCAAAATAGGAATTTGGCCGACAAGCACTACCCCAAAGGTACCCTATAGCTAAGCTACGGGCCTACAGTACGTGCCTGGAAACAAAAAAAGTCGTTTGTTCGTGCATGTGATGTGTGTGCACAGATTGATAGATATATGCATGTGCAGTGACCGTGTGTCATTAAGACGAATCTTAGCGTTGATGGGTTTGGTAGACTAGTTCGTTCGAGATATAGGTTTGTCGTCTGTCACTTGTCACACACGTTTGGTTGGTGTTCTCTCGACTAGTGCACCTACGTGCCTGCTTGACTTGAGTAACTCGACTCTACCTAGTTTTCTTTAGAAAAACACTGGCCGAGTTTCATAGCATACAGCTTAATGATAGCTAGTGTCAGGTTGCTTGTCACACCGTAAAAGTAGTGGCTACGGACCTAACTTCATACATGTTGACGTACATATGGGACTGACCAGCAAGTCAAGGTTTTTATTGCGAAAAGAAGTACTCTCTTCGTCCCGAATTACTTGTCGAAGCGGATGCATGGCAGGATACGTCATGGGCTCAGCCCTCACGGCCTTGATCTGCGGTGCTACTTCGGCTGTTGCGGCTGCAATTGTGGTTTTGCTAGTTTGGCCCTAGCAATCTCCGTCTGTCATGACGTCTTCCTATCGAACGTAGACCTCTTCGATCTGGCCACTGGCATATTTCGGTCTTCCCTGTCAGAGATCTACATGGATTGGCGAATGTCGTCCCTGGATATCTAGATCGGAAAGGCTCCGGTCGTGCGCTCTTATATTATCAGCCAACACGGCTTCAAAAGGGCGCGACGCGAAGCTTCGCTTTATTATCAAAGTCGTGGGACATGTCTAAGTCAAGATTTTCAAGACATTGATAGAAGTGGAGAAAGTCATTGCGGCTGCGATTGGAGGTCTTGAAGCATTGGCGGAAAGGTGTACTGGATGCGATGCAGACTGTGTGCTAGGTGTTTGGTGGATTGCACAACGGCCTTGGCAAGTGGGGGCGGCAATACTAGAGGTCTGCAATTTCGGTGGTGTTCCTCGAGTACCGAGTCTCGATTCCTAGAGTGAAATCCAAGGTCTGGCCTTCATTGGTTGTACATGGCAATGACCTTGTCGAAGGCATTGTTTTTTCGGTGAACTCGGACTTTTTGCATGGTGAAAACTCAAGATCTTCGATCGGGCAACGATAACGCTTATGCGTTGTTTCCTTATAGGAGGCGTTGCTTTTGGAGAACCTTTTTTGTAAGTCGGGTGTTGTTTTTGGTGGTAGTTAGAGGGTTGTTGTTGCTAGTGACTGATCACCGTGGCGGGGCTCTTTTCTTCTTTCTTTTTATTTCTTTTTTGATTGTGTGTATCCTTGATGTCTTTGAACATCTTGTTGGTACAAAGGCCGGGTGTAATTTGTATCACCGTGATGTTAATATATTCTCTTTCACGAAAATATATAGAAATGAATGTATGTAGAACTTAAAATACATCTAGATACAATCATTTATGCGACATGTAATTGTGAAGTAGGGAGTACTCCGTATGATTGTATGAGCTACTCGATTAGTTGTGATCCGCATGCACATATGGACTTAGATGGCATCCAACACTGGCAAGAACACGTTGGTCAATTCATTAACCAGCCATTTCATACTCTAGGGTAGCTTTATTGATGAGTAGCGGCGCGGAATACTGGAAATAAATCATGTATTTTATCGGGGAATGAATATGGCACGTCCACTTCACAATTTGGATTTCCTGAGTCAGGTCTTTCAGTTGATAAGGACGAGCCATGCATGGCCAATGAATTCATCGAGAAGCTAGTGCGATGGCCAGTGGCCAAGTACTCGAGTATGTGGATCGACATAACGTACTACGAAACTACCAACGAAAAACACCACATCCACACCACAACCAGATGCAAGGACTTGCACAATGCCAACAAAAACACCACATCCACAACCAAATACAAGGACTTGCACAATACCAACTGAAGGTTGGACTTGTTTCAAACTCGGATACAATCATACGGATTTGAACCAACAGCAAGAATTATGGAACAGACGGAGTATTTAGCATTTTTTGAGCTACCTTTTCAATTAGGCCAAGCACCCCAGGCTTTGTCGGACTAGAACACTTCCCGCCTTCAGTCTGGATGATATCGGCACCTTCCTCTTCGAGTAGCTCTGCAAGTCTCATCTGTAATTTTGCACAGAGGGGTTCCGTATTAGAGCACTTGTTAACTGTCATTTAAAGAAATATTGTATGACAGAGGATGATATACCTGATCTGGGAGGCTCAGAGTGTGAGGAACTGTTACTGATAATGTGATGTCTGGGAGTATCTTCCTTGTCTCCTTTGTCAAGTTCAGTATCTGAAATAGATCAAACGGGTTTTTAAGTTTCCACATAAAAATGATAGTTTGTCTCAGTAAACAGAGGAACCATTAGCAAAATCAATAAGTTTAATTAGCAATAAGCTGAATTTTTTACTTGCTCAGATGAGAATTCAATGCCTGCGTCGTAAAAGGAATCATAGTTTCCAATCTCAATCTGCACGAGAGAAGTTTGTGAAGGCCAGTGGCTAGCAGAGTAAATAAAATGCAGTTGAACCATGCGTCCATGAAGCTAGCTACTAGTACGTACATCCTTTGTATCCCCTTGTCCAGCGACCACGGCGACGCCCGTGGACGCCGTTCTCTTCCTGAAGACGTCGTCGAGGTGTTCTTCTTCATGTCAAGGTTCCGGGTGAAAACCCTAGCCCAACTGGACTCGGCAGCGACGACACTTGGCGCCGCTATCCCTCCTGAGGGCGATGTCGTGGAGCTTAGGTGTTTAGGGCTTTCTGTGACGATGTACGCATATCTTCCTGTGCTCTTTGGGCGGCCTCGTCGTGTCCTGTGTGATACGGGTTGCCTAGGATCAGCATTGTTTGAAGGCTACCCTATCATCTTGTATCGTTCTGCCGTGTACTCCATTATGTTGTGCTTTATATATAAAGCGGGGCAAAAGCCTGGTTCGAGTAGAGTATTCCCTACGTTCGGAATTGGTGTTTATATAACCCCCCATCCCCTCAAAAAAAATATATTCTGGTTTGTTGAGTTAAATAAATTAACAGAAATGCTAAAACGCAGTCGCCTGATTTTTTTTAATGTTCCAACCTCTCTTTTCGTTAATTGGTGTCGCAGTCTCTCCCCGGTGAAGTTTCATCTACTTATATGAAATCCGAAATAAAAGTTACTTTTGCGGTCACACTTTTACAATTTGGCAAAAAAGAGATCAAACCTTTAGAAAAAATCACTTGTCAGTCCCCTAGATTAAACTTTTCAAAAAAATCATAAATTATACTCCCTTTATTCACAAATATAACATGTTTTAATTTTCTTTTAAAATCGGATGTATATAGACACATTTTGATGTGTTTGTTCACTCATTTCAGTTCATATGCAATCCATTTTGAAATATCCAAAACATCTTATTTTTTATGAATGGAGGGAGTAGTTTTATTTGTAGCCCTTTAAAAAAACTTCCATAAATGAAACCAAGTCTATAAACAACAAGAGAAATAACTCGGTTCTTTGCATTCCGAATGAGAATAACCCGCCCCGACAAATGAGCGGTCGAGCTGGATGACAAAAGTGTGAGTGAGAAAGATTAAACTTCTCAAAAACTTTCACAAATCAAACTTTTATTCGTAGCAATTGTGCCTTTCAAAAAACTTCCATAAATATTTCGCAAAGAACAAACTTCCATAAATGAAACCAAGTGTCCAACGACAAGAGAAGCAACTCGGTCGACAAAAGTGTGCGTGAGAAAGATTCCACACCGGCACTAGCACAGCTAGCTACATTTTTCATGCATGCCAGGTCCCCCCCCCCCCCCCCCCCCCACCCCCCCTTTCTTTTTCTCGAGGGGATGCATGCTAGATTTTTAAGAAGCGGAGATATCACATGAGCGAGGGCTCCATGGACAAAAGAAACCCAGCCAACTCATCCGGCCGGTGTGCAAGAAAGATTCCACACTGGCACTTGCACAGCTAGCTACTCTACATGCTACTAGATTTTTCATGCACGCCAGATTTTTTCTTGAGAGAATGAAGGCTGGAGTCAAGAGTCGGAGAGCAGTGAGCGGCGGCTACCAGATACGGTTGCGCACAGCTCATCGACGCAAACGGGACTGGCGCACGCCCGCCCCCGACCTCCTCGCTGACACCACACACTCACGCCGGAAAAATCGGCCGGCCGGCGGGACGCGACCCCTCCCCCTCCCTGTACATGCAGCTGCCGCTTCTACCCTGGAGAATCCTAACAACCACAGGTCCCTGCCACCCAGCGCTAACGGACAGGATACCTTGGACCATATAAGCACACGCCCGCCCGTCCATCCCATCCGGCCAATCAATCCCCAGATAGATTCTGGTCTGGTCTAGTGTGTCGGGGGTTGGGTGCGATATATGTCAGAGGCTTATCATGGTGGGGACGAGTAGAACGTCGCCGGTGTCTGGAAACGGGATAAGGCGAAGGCATGCACGCCGGCGAATCTTACCCAGCTTCGGAGCTCTCCGTGGAGATAATACCCCTACTGCTGCTCTGCGGGGTCTCCGCATGTTCACTATGGCAAAGTGTGTACACGGTTGCTCCTCGAGCTGTTTCTTGGAGGTAGGAGAAGGCAAGGCTAGCTCTCTCCTTCTTATATGATCTGGTCTAGTGCTAATGGATTCCAACCTTTTGCATGGGTGCCCTGGGGGGTTTATATAGGCCTACCCCCCAGGGGTACAATGGTAATCCGGCTGGACGCGGGCCCAGCCGTCTTATCCGCCGACTCCTGGGGCCCGCCGATTGGTGGGCCCCACCGACTGGCTCGGTACGGAGCCGACAGGCCGCGTCCGCTGCGGGCGGGTCTTGCCGGCTGTAGATTACTGTAGCCGTGCCTCTAATGACGCGGGCTCGGTCATGGGGTCGTGGAGACAGCTCCGTCGTCTGGCGGGCGATCACTGTGGCCACTCCCTGTCGCGTCTGGTTAATGGCGCGTGGGGCCCGTGGGAGGGGCCGGCCGACTCCTGGGGGCCGACTCCCAACTGGGCCGACTGGTGGCGCTCTCGCCGTCTTCCGTACGCCCGCCGACTGATGGGACCCGTCGTCCCTGGGTTGTACCGGCAGGCCGTCGTGGGCACAGGACTCCGCCCACTGGGGCTGACGTCAGGGCCGGCATGGCAACAGTGTCGCGCCGGGCAGAGATCTCCGCGGGTACGACGTACTGTGGCCACGCCTGCCCTTGGAAAAGGGTGGGAGTGGACCTTACTGTGGCCACTCCCCGTCCCGTCCCTCTTTATGAGGGCATGGGGGTTGTTGGCGTCGCGGGCCGACTCCCCATGGCCGGCTTCTCTGGAAGTCGCCAGTCAGGAGTCGGCTCATCTTGAAGTCGTCCTCGGGACTCGGCCGCGAGTGGGCAGTCGGCTGCCTCTCAGAAGGCGGCTCTTCGTCCTGGGGTCTTGAGGGGTGCAGCCTACCCCGATGTCTTGAAAGGTTCTGGGCCTGGGTTAGCCTACCCGTGGCCCATTACTCCGACAGTAGTCCCCGAGGCAGGTGAGGCACCGATGGCGATATGTCGAGGAGCCTCAACAGTTTCTTCTTTCCGGCGGTTGGATCTGGGCCTCGCTAGCCGTCTTTGGTTAAGCCGACTAGTTGGAGCCGGACTTGTTAAAGGCCGACTCGCCCCTAAAAAAGTTTGAATGTCGCGGCGGAGTCCGGACGGCGTGCCTGATAAGCCTCCAGGTTGCCGCCCGTTGTGGACCCGTCGCGAGGCGCCACGTGACTGAGCTAGTCTGCCCACCCACGCGCACGACGGGATAGGCCTACAGGCGGGGCCCGCCACTACCGCGCCTCGGCAAACGGATCCGTTGTGGCTGTGCGGATGGTTGGGGTTCCTGCGCGGTTATTGCACGCAGTAACTTCGTGTGGTAAATCGTGGGGGTCGTGGGGTCCTGGGCGCAGTTAATCCCACGGCCGCCCCCTCGGCTTCTCAGCCCACGAGCCTACAAGTAGGCGGGGGGAGGGGGGCGGCGACGCACGCGCACCCATCCTCCCTACTCCCTTTCGCTCCTTCTTGCTTCTTCTTCCTCTCGCTGCCGCTGCTCCGAACCATGCCGCGCCCGCAGCGATGAGCTCTTCCTCCGCCGCCGCGCCTCCTGCTGTGCGCTCCGGAGTGTGGGACGGCTCCGAGGTCGATGACGACGACGTCGAGATCCTCTGCAAGACACGGCGGCTGCCCGGCAGGGGCTTAGTGCGGGTCCGCCTCGCGCCGGAGGGGGAAATATCGCCGGCGCCAGAGGAGGGCGAGCGGGTCATATTCCGCTCGCACCTTATGCGCGGCATGGGGCTGCTGGCGAGCGGCTTCTTCCGCTCCTTGGAGTTCCACGGGCTCTAGCCGCACCACCTTACTCCGAACACGGTGGTGTTGCTGGCTGCCTTCGCCACCCTGTGCGAAGGCTTCCTCGGCGTTCCCCCCATCATCGAGCTCTGGGGTGAGTTCTTCCAGTCCAAGCTCGGCACACATGTCGCCGGCGTGCCGGCCCAGTGCGGTGCGTTTATCGCGATGCGGAGATCAGTGTCCGACAATCCGTTTCCCACCATCGCACTGCTTAAGTCGGTGAAGATGTGGCAGTGGTCCTATTTTTATGTGAAGAACGTCGCCCCAAAAGGTGACTGGGTCAACCTGCCGGCTTACGAAGCCGGCGCGCCGGCTGGAAGGCTCCCCAGCTGGTCACACCGAGCCAGGACGTTGTCTCCTGTTGGTGCCGCCGCCGTCGCGCGACTCCGAGTGCTGACGCAGTCGGAGGGCTTGACCGGGGCCGACTTGCTGGCCGCCTTCGTGGCGCGCCGAGTCCTCCCACTCTAAGGCCCACCTCACCCGATCTGCCAGATGAGCGGTCATCGGGACCCGAGTCGGATGTGCTCCAAGGACATGCCTCACGCGGAGGTAGCGGACACGGTGAACTACATCGCGAACTGCGGTCTCTCGGTGGATTGGCAGTTCGGTAAGGAGCCGTACTCACGCGCCAACCCCTCGCCTGTTGTAAGTCGTCTTCCTTCTTCTTCTGTTTCTTTTGTTGCCGAGTCCGACTTGTCTAGTCTGACCTTTTTTGTTTTGAATCAGAACCCTCTCGTCCCTCCCTCGGCCAGCACCACGGGGCCGGCTCGTCAGTTTGTCCCCGATCAGGCGGAGAGCGACGTCGACGATCCTGACTTGGGGGCGGCGGCCATGGAGGCCGACGCCGAGGGAGGAGGAGGAGAAGCAGGCGGCTCCAGGCCTACGGCCACTATCGCCGACTGGCCTGATGACGATGCTGAGGGGGAAGTCGCCCCGCGTCACCAGCCAAAGGCTGGCCAGCCAAGCGCGAGTTCCTCCGCCGTCTTGAGACAGTCCTGGAGGCGGGAAGAAGCGCCGGGCCGGGCCGAGTACGCTTGGTGGCCGGTCGAAGAAGTTTAAGGGAGCGGCCGCCGCGACAAAGCGGGAAGAGGCGGCCGCTGTCGTGGTTCTAACTCTGACAGTGATGTAGGGGGGTAAGTATGGAGAGGCAAGATCTCAGCTATGGAGAAGTTGTAAGTACGCAAGGTTTACGAGTTCGGGCCCTTCTCGGAAGAAGTAATAGCCCTACGTCTCGGAGCCCGGAGGCGGTCGACTGGATTATGTGCATGTGGATTACAGGGATGCGAACCCTTCATACTGAGGAGGGGGGTGGCTTATATAGAGTTCGCCGGCCCTCTCCTGCCCTCAGTGATGCAGGGTTTAAGGTACATTTAAGGTTGGGCGTTACTGGTAACGCCCCTAATAAAGTGTGATAATGACCATGAAGACTACTTAATAGCCGACCGTTTGCTTGCGGAGTGACTTTAGGTCTTCTGGCAGTCGAGTGGTTGGCTTCATGGTCGAGTGATAGCTTCTTGGTCGAATGTCTTGAACCCGTCGAGTGGGATACCTTCAAGTCGATTGAAAGGTGACTTCTTCCAGGGGTGTCCTTGGGTAGGGCTCCTTGGACAGGTCCGTGCCCCTACCCTAGGTACACAGCTTCATCATTAGCCCCCGAATGGATCGAGGTTTGAGTAGGGAAAGAGTTGGAGATCTTTCCGACCGGTTCTTTGGGCTACATGAGTGCCTCGTTTTGGGTAAATCGCCACGGATGACGTCATCAACCTCTTTTCAGTCGCCTTGATCCATTCCAGGCCTTTCGTCGAGTGAATTTCTTTACTTGTGACATACCGAGTGTCGGCGCGAGCGGGGTCTTCTGTTTTGACAAGTTGTTCTGCGGCCCGCGGGTGTCGCAGGATTCGGATTTCGGGAAGCGCGCGGGACGGGAGCGGCCGCAGTACTCGGAAGCGATAAAGTGGAAGCTCCTCGATCCTCGCATCGCCTTTTTCGCCACGTACTGCACGCGCGTCTGCCGCGGGATTTGACTGGATAGCCTGGGCCTACCAGTCAGGCACTCGGAAGCGGCCCCTTATAAGTTGCCGTCTCGGGGTTTCCAAACAGTGCGCTTCCTTCTTCCTCTCTCCCTTCGCGAGTTCCTCCGCCACCTTCGTTCTCACCCTAGCGCCGCGGGTCCGTGCAAGATTTGCCGGCGACGATGGCGAAGGACAAGACATACGCCCTGGAGCGCGCGAAGAAGGCGGCGACGCAGGGGAAAGGGAAGAGGTCCGCTCGGGGCGGATCCTCCTCAAGGTCTGCTCTGCCCCGAGGCTGGATCCAAGGCGATTGGATGCCGTCGGTGATCCGGCAAGAAGATCTCGACGACATGGTCGAGGGGGGGGGGGTCATTCCCCACGAAGCCGCGCGTCTCCCGGGGAGAGAGATCGAACCTCAGCCCCGCGACGGTGAGTGCGTGCTCCTGGCCACCCATGTCGACCGCGGGTTTTCTCTGCCGCCCCATCCTTTTTTCCGGAGCTTCCTGAACTTCTTCGGAGCGCAGCTTCACCACTTCACTCCCAACTCCATCGTATACCTCGTTGCTTTCATTTCCATGTGTGAGGGTTTCTTGGGTTGCCGCCCCCATTGGGGTCTATTCAAGCACATCTTTACCTGCCGTTCTCAATCAGTCAAGAAGGCCAAGTCGAGTGATGAAAGGACGCAGGTGATCCAGCTGTGCGGGGGCCTGGCGATCCAGACGAGGGGAAAGAGTTGTTTTCCATCTATCACTTTTCCGGAGTCGGTCCGTGGCTGGCAGGCGACCTGGTTCTACTGTCAAGACCAGGCGACCCCAGGACAGTCGACTGGTCTCCCCCCTTTCTCACTCGACCGAGCTGAAAAACCTGCTTCTCTGAAAGTGGCGCCGGAGGAAAGGGCACAAGTCAAAGTGCTGGCCGGTCGAGTGGTTGAGCTTGTTCGTGAGGGCGTGACGGGTATGGATTTGCTGGAGGTCTTCCTCCGGAGGCGCATCCAACCGCTCCAGGCTCGTGACCACCCGATGTGGCTGTACTCGGGTCTTGGCGACACCACTCGGATCCACCCGGAGGAGGTCACTGATGAGATGCTGGAGGGGTGGCTGTCGAGCATCACAGGAAACAAGGACAACCCCCGAGGAGCCAGGAGGGTAATTCCACTCGACAACTCGTATGACGTGGACCAGGTGTGTCTTTATGCTCCTGACTGAGATCTTGTTTTTCTTCATTGGTCTTCTTTGAGTTGGTCGATTAACCTTTGTCTTGTCTGTTGTTTTTCAGGCGACTACTGAGATGTACTCGACGCCCAACGGGGCACAGGGGCCAACTGAGGAAGGGGAGGCGAGCGGAGGTGAGAGCGGGGACGATCAAGGCGAGTGGGAGTCCGACGGTGAAGGAGAGGGAGGCGATGGCGTCGACTCCAGCGAAGAGGAGGAGGAGGAGGTTGAACCCCCCCGCCCGGAGGGGCGATCCAAGCTCGCACACGATCCAGCGCGGGAGCGTGGTAGGGCGACTGCTCCTGTTGGGCAGCCGTCGAAACGCCCTCGGACCTCTTCTCCTACGCCGACTGGAAAGGCTCCCAAGCACCCACGCGCAGCGCCGTCCAAGCCGCCCAAGGCTCTGCCCAAGATGAAGATGGCCGTCCCCACCATTTCTGGGTAATAATAAAACTTGTTTTCCTTTGTCGACCGTGGACGGATCCTTGGTCGATCCATCGAGCCAACCGACTGACTTTCGAGGCTTGCAGTGCTGCTACTTCTGAGATCTCCGCCAAGGACGATGACCAAGAGATGGAGGATGCTGTTACCTCCAACCCTGGTACGATTACTGACGTTCCGCTTTGAGTCGACTAAACATTTATTGCAACCCTGGTCGATTGAATGTTTCCCTTGTAGCCCCTCCTCATGTTATCGACCTCCCGGATGACGATGACAATGATCCGTTGAGAGTGAGGAGGCACAAGAGGGCGTCGGCTGACAAGACCCCCCAATCTGCTCCGGCGTCTGAGGCCGTAGCTCGGGATGGTGGTGACACCACTCGGGCTTCTGTGACCTTCGCCATTCCTCTGGCGAGTGTGCGGCCCTCGACGTCGACTGCGGATCCGTCTTCGCTTTTTGCCGCATACCCCGTCCCTGAGGACCAAGCGGCTGCTGCAAAAGAGGCTATACGTCAGGCGGGGATCATGATGGAGCAAGTGAAGTTGGCTCGGGAGGCCAGCCAAGCAGCTTATGACGCGAGCTCGGCTCTTCAGAGCAACGTCCAGGTCAGTCGACTCAACGCTTGGTCTGTTATGGTATGCTGTTTGGAGAATCTCTTTTCCGAAGATCTTTGTATCTGTACACCCACTGGGTGTGTCTGCCAATTCTTGGATGAGTGGGGGCACGCTAGGTGCACCCACTGGGTGTAGTCCCCGAGACTACGGTGGACCGCGGGCAGTCGACTGTAGTCTTTATATTGTGTTGCTGTAGCTGTATTTCTTCACTCGGTCTGGTCAGGCCATGTCGAATGGGACTGTATCCGGTCGACTGCGGGCAGTCGACTTTTTTTTGTTTTTTTACAGTGGGGGCACGCTGAGTGCACCCACTGGGTGTAGTCCCCGAGACTACTGTCGAATGTTCTTGATTCGGCTATAGTCTTAGAAACGTCATCATTGCCTCTTAGTTACTCGGAAGCAACTTATTTTGGACGTCTGTCGACTGACTTTTCTTTTTACAGAAATCCTGTGAACTTGTAGCTCGCTATACTGAGTTGGAGAATCAGCAGATCCAGCTCAACCTTAACTTGAAGCTTGCCCAGGAGAATTTGAAGAAGGCGCAAGAAGAAGCAAAAGGTATGGCTGGTGAGGTTCTCCATTCTTAACGGGTGGCTTTTCTTTATTGTCCATTCTTGATGTTGGTTCCACTCGACGCGCCGCAGATAAACTGGAGGAAGCTCTGAAGAAGAAGGATCAAGATCTTGCAGAGGCACAGAAGGAGGCCTCGAGCAAAACGAAGCTCGCAGAAGAGAAACTGGCTTCGGTCGGAACTCTTGAACATGAGAACTCCAGACTGAAAACTGCTCTCGAGACAGCTAATCGAGATGCCAGTCGACTGAAGAAAGAAAAGATGGCTCTGCACGACAAGGCGGGTGAGCTGGCGGGGAAGGTAAAAGATCTGGAGGCTTATCTCGGTGGACTCGCCAAGAAGCTGTTTGTCATGCTCGAAGGTAATTATTCCAACCCGGCTGTCTTGTAGTTACCGAGCCCGCGTACGGCCACTGTCTTATTCTTGAATCGTCTTTGCAGAATTCTGCCAGAGCTTCGAAGAGGAAACCAGTTGAGTGGAGCCAGGCTTGGATCCTGCCAATTCTCTCGTGAAGGACGAGGCTGCTATGAACGTGCTCCGATTGGAGTCTCGTGTTACCAGCGTTGTTGATTATCTTGCTCGGCTGAAGGTTGCGATGTCGCGGATCGACACATCACTCTGGCCTGGAACGACGCTTCAGAACGACCTCGAGTCCCTGATGGTCCGACTGGATGAAGTTCCGGGTCGAGTGGCGGAATGGAAGAAATCTTCTGCTAGATGTGGTGCTGCTGTCGCTCTGTCTCTGGTCCGCGTCCATTGCAAGGAGGCGCGAGAAGAAAAGCTGGCCGCCATCCAAGTTGCCAATACCAGGAAGCACAACTTTCAGGACTTCATGGAGACTTTTATTGCTGCTGCCACTCGTATTGCAGACGGGATCGACTTGGACGAGTTCGTCGCCCCTTCCAGTCCTCCTCCCGAGGAATGAAAAACTTTTATGCTTCACTTTAAATTTGCCTCGGAATGCCGAGTGGATTTGTATCGTTAAACTCCGCCGAGCCGAGGGCTCGAGTACTTTGATCTGAGGTCTGGGACCTTTTAGGCTTTATCTGGTCTTGATTTCTCGTTGAATATCTTCATGGTTTGATCCGTCGAGTGGAACTTGATCTTCACTCGGAATAACCTTGTATTTGTGGTGCAGCTCTGAAGGAGAAGGTAGCAGTCGACTTGCGGATTGGGTTGTGTCCTGTACTTAGGCGAGCACTAGGCTGCAGCTAAGCCTCCGAGTGAGAGGTTTGCTCTCCACTCGGTAGGATTTTTAAACACTTAGGCGAGCGCTGGGCTGCAGCTAAGCCCCCGAGTGGGAGGTTTGCTCTCCACTCGGTAGGATTTTTTAAACACTTAGGCGAGCACTGGGCTGCAGCTAAGCCCCCGAGTGGGAGTCTAGCTCGCCACTCGGTAGGATTTCTAATCACTTAGGCGAGTGCTTGGACTGCAGCTAAGCCCCCGAGTGGGAGGTTTGCTCTCCACTCGGTAGGATTTTTATATACTTAGGCGAGCGTTGGGCTGCAGCTAAGCCTCCGAGTGGGAGGTTTGCTCTCCACTCGGTAGGATTTTCAAATACTTAGGCGAGTGGTTGGACTGCAGCTAAGCCCCCGAGTGGGAGGATTGCTCTCCACTCGGTAGGATTTTTTCAAACTTAGGCGAGTGCCTGACTGCAGCTAAGTCTCTAAGTGAGAGAACTTAGGCGAGTACTGGACTGCAGCTAAGCCCCCGAGTGGGAGGATTGCTCTCCACTCGATAGGATTTTTTCAAACTTAGGCGAGTGCCTGACTGCAGCTAAGTCTCTAAGTGGGAGAACTTAGGCGAGTACTGGACTGCAGCTAAGCCCCCGAGTGGGAGGATTGCTCTCCACTCGGTAGGATTTTTTCAAACTTAGGCGAGTGCCTGACTGCAGCTAAGTCTCTAAGTGGGAGAACTTAGGCGAGTACTGGACTGCAGCTAAGCCCCCGAGTGGGAGGATTGCTCTCCACTCGGTAGGATTTTTCAAACTTAGGCGAAACGGATTCGCAGCTAAGTCACCCACTGGGGGATTTCGTATGCAAACAAGAGTGAGCAATTATTGGGACACTCTTGTCTTTGGTAAAAATGAACTGCAGAAATTTTTTCTTATTACATCTCATCCAAGGGAGAACTCAAGTGTAAAAGGGGCGGAGCAGTTCCGCATTCCAAGCTCGTGGCTCGTCGATCTGGTGATCAACATTGTAGAGGTGATATGCTCCATTGTGTAGGACTCTGGTGACGATGAAGGAGCCTTCCCAAGTAGGAGCAAGTTTGTGTGGTTTCTGTTGATCCACTCGGAGGACCAAATCTCCTTCCTGGAAGGCTCGACTCTTCACATTTCTGGCATGGAATCGACGCAAGTCTTGCTGATAGATGGTCGATCTGATCATAGCCATTTCCCTCTCCTCCTCTAGGAGGTCGACTGCGTCTTGCCGGGCTTGCTCTGCTTCGTCTTTGTTATAAAGCTCGACTCTGGGGGCGTTGTGAAGTAGATCACTCGGCAGGACGGCTTCGGCTCCGTAAACCAGAAAAAATGGCGTTCTTCCGGTCGATCGGTTCGGGGTGGTCCTCAGCCCCCACAAAACCGACGGAAGTTCGTCGACCCAAGCGCCTGCTGCGTGCTTGAGATCGCGCATCAATCGAGGCTTCAATCCTTTGAGAATCAGACTATTTGCTCTTTCAACTTGTCCATTCGACTGAGGATGCGCGACCGACGCGTAGTCGACTCGTGTGCCTTGAGAGGCGCAAAAAGCTCTGAACTTGTGTGAATCGAAGTTTGACCCATTCTCAGTGATGATGCTATGTGGGACCCCATATCTGAATATCAACTCTCTGATGAAACCGATAGCAGTGCTGGCATCAAGATTTTTGATAGGCTTGGCTTCAATCCATTTGGTGAACTTGTCGACTGCCACAAGCACATGCGTGAATCCGCTCCTACCTGTTCTCAGTGGACCGACCATGTCCAGTCCCCAGACAGCAAAGGGCCAGACGAGTGGAATGGTCTTCAAGGCTGATGCAGGCTTGTGTGACATGTTGGAGTAGAACTGGCAACCTCCACACTTGTCGACTATCTCTTTTGCCATCTCATTTGCTCTTGGCCAGTAAAATCCTGCTCGGTATGCTTTAGCCACAATGGTCCGAGAGGACGCATGGTGACCACAGGTCCCCAAGTGGATATCATCAAGGATCATCTGACCCTCTTCTGGTGTTATGCACTTCTGACCGATTCCAGTCGCGCTTTCCCTATACAACTGTCCCTTTATGACTGTGAAAGCTTTGGACCGACGGACGATCCGTCGAGCCTCTTCTTCGTCCTCTGGAAGTCCTTTCCTCAAGATATACGCGATGTATGGTACCGTCCAGTCGGGAGTGATAGCCAAGACCTCCATGACTAGGTCGACCACAGCAGGAATTTCGACTTCAGTCGGATCTGTGGCACTTTTCAGTTGCGGGGCTTCTTCTGTGAAAGGATCCTCCTGGACTGACGGCGAGCGGATGTGCTCCAAAAACACATTGCTGGGAATGGCTTCTCTCTTGGAGCCTATCTTTGCCAGATCATTTGCTGCTTGATTTTTCAGTCGGGGGATGTGATGAAGCTCTAACCCCTCGAATTTCTTTTCTAGCTTTCTTACTGCGTTGCAATAGCCAGTCATAGCTGGGCTTCTGACGTCCCACTCCTTCATCACCTGATTAACCACCAAATCTGAGTCGCCGTAGACCATGAGGCGCTGGACGCCGAGTGAAATGGCCATGCGCAACCCGTACAAGAGTGCTTCATATTCTGCTTCATTGTTGGAGGAATCGAAGTGAATCTGGAGAACGTATCTGAGCTTATCTCCTCGGGGGGAGGCCAATACTACCCCAGCACCGGAACCATTCAGCATCTTAGATCCATCGAAGAACATGGTCCAGTGCTCCGAGTGAACTTGAGTCGGAAGTTGCTGTTCAATCCACTCGGCGACGAAATCTGCAATTGCTTGGGACTTGATAGCCTTCTTTGCTTCAAACTTGATATCTAGGGGAAGGAGTTCAATCGCCCACTTAGCCACTCGACCAGTTGCATCTCTGTTGTGCAAAATCTCTGATAGTGGAGCGTCGCTAACGACTGTAATGGAATGGTCAGAGAAGTAGTGTGCAACCTTCTTCGTGGTCATGTAAATCCCATATACGAGCTTCTGGTAATGGGGATATCTTTGCTTCGAAGGAGTCAAAACTTCAGACACATAATATACTGGGCGCTGAACTCTGAAGGCCTTTCCTTCTTCTTCTCGCTCGACGATAAGTACTGTACTGACAACTTGTCCCGTGGCCGCAATGTAAAGCAGCAGAGGCTCTTTACTGATTGGGGCAGCAAGCACCGGCTGGGTGGAGAGTAGAGCTTTGAGCTCTGAGCTCTGCAAACGCTGCGTCAGCTTTTGGAGTCCACTCGAACTTGTCAGACTTCTTCATCAGTCGGTAAAGAGGCAACGCCTTTTCACCGAGACGAGAAATGAATCGACTTAGAGCGGCCAAGCAACCTGTAAGCTTCTGGACATCGTGTACACGCACAGGGCGCTTCATCTGGAGTATGGTGCCAACTTTCTCGGGATTGGCGTCGATTCCTCGTTCGGAAACGAGAAAACTGAGTAACTTTCCACCTGGAACTCCGAATGTGCACTTTTATGGATTGAGCTTGATATCGTATCCCCTGAGGTTAGCAAAGGTTTTGGCAAGGTCAGTCAGTAGGTCGGAACCTTTCCGTGACTTAACCACAATATCGTCCATGTATGCTTCTACGTTCTGACTGATCTGAGTGAGCAAACACTTCTGAATCATCCTCATGAACGTGGCTCCAGCATTCTTGAGGCCGAAGGGCATGCTGACATAACAGAAGCACCCAAATGGGGTGATTAAAGCCGTTTTGATCTCGTCGGGTCCATACAGACGGATCTGATGGTACCCTGAATAAGCATCTAGAAAAGACAAACGCTCACACCCCGAGGCAGAGTCCACTACCTGGTCGATGCGGGGGAGAGGGAAATGATCTTTTGGGCAGGCCCGATTGATGTGTTTAAAGTCAATGCACATGCGAAGTGACTTGTCCTTCTTGGGGACCATGACAACATTGGCGAGCCACTCGGAGTGGTAAATCTCTCGGATGAACTCCGCTGCTAAGAGCCGAGCCACCTCCTCGCCAATAGCTTTCCTCTTCTGGACGGCGGACCGTCGAAGATGTTCTTTTTCACAGGCTTGAACTTCGGGTCGACTCGTAGACGGTTCTCAGCCAGCCCCCTGGGAACTCCAGGAATGTCAGAAGGCTTCCATGCGAAGACGTCCCAGTTCTCACGGAGGAACTGGATGAGCGCTTCTTCCTATTTGGAGTCGAGCGTCGTTGAGATGTGAGTCGGAGCAGCGTTGGGGTCGGTCGGGTGAATGTGAGCTGGCTTAGTTTCACGGGACGACTGAAAAGCAGATTCTGAAGCAGGCTTCTTGGCTCGTAGCAATTCACTCGGATCGGCAGTCTTCTGGTACTCTTGTAGCTTAACAACTGCCATCTGAGCGTCAGCAATCTTCGATCCTTTCTGAAAACACTCTTCTGCTTTCTTCCTATTGCCGGTAACGGTGATCACACCTCTGGGGCCGGGCATCTTCAACTTGAGATACACGTAGCACGGTCGAGCCATGAAGCGTGCATAAGCTGGCCGGCCCAGAATAGCATGATAAGCACTTTGGAAGTCCACAACCTCAAATGTCAACTTTTCCTTGCGGTAATTCTTTGAATCACCAAAAACCACGTCGAGAGCAATCTGGCCGAGTGACTCGGCTTTCTTTCCAGGAATGACTCCATGGAAGCTCATGTTGCTGGCGCTGAGCCTGGACATTGGAATGCCCATCCCTTTCAATGTTTCAGCATACAATATGTTCAGGCCACTGCCACCATCGATCAGGACTTTGGTCAGTCGAGTGCCTTCGACAACTGGGTCGACCACCAAAGCTTGCCTCCCAGGGGTGGCAATGTGCGTAGGGTGATCGGACTGGTCGAATGTGATGGCAGTCTGAGACCACTTCAGATAACTGGGTGTCGCCGGAGCAACCATATTCACCTCACGGTTAATGACTTTCAGTCGACTTTTGCTTTCGACATCAGCAAAAATCATCAGGGTGGAATTGATTTGGGGTATCCATCGTCGCTATCTTCCTTGTCCTCAACTCTGTCCGACTCTTTTTCCTTATCCTTGGGCTGTTTGCCCTGAAACTGCTGGATCAGGAGCCGGCACTGTCGAGTGGTATGCTTTGGGTAAATAAAATTACCCTCTTCATCTTTCTTGGTGTGGATGTGACATGGCAGATCCAAAACATCATTTCCATCTTGATCCTTGACTTTCTTGGGCTTCCAGGGGACTTTGGGTTTTCCCTTGAAATTTCCCTGGGTTACGGCCAGGGCCTCCCCAGGGGCGGCTGGCTCGGCCTTCCGCTTCTGCTTCCGACTGGAATTGCCTCCGGTTTCCTGGGCGACTGCTTTCTGCTTGCCACTCCGGAGTCGATCTTCATCTTCTCCGTTAGCGTATTTGGTGGCAATTTCCATCATCCGATTCAGGGACATTTCTCCGGTCCGACCGAACTTTAGGTTCAACTCTCTGTTCTTGACGCCTTCTTTAAAGGCACAAACTGCTTGGTGATCCGGTACGTTCTCAACTGTGTGATGCAAAGTGATCCACCTCTGGATGTAATCCCTAAGAGTTTCACTCGGCTTCTGCACGCAAGACCGCAATTCTGTAAGGCCTGCGGGTCGCTTGCATGTTCCCTCGAAGGTTGTGACAAACACTCGAGAGAGATCCTCCCAAGTGTAGATGCTGCTGGGTGCTAACTGATTCAGCCACGCTCTGGCCGAGCCCTCTAACAGGAGAGGTAAATGCTTCATGGCCACCTCATCATTGCCACCGCCAATCTGTACAGCCACTCGGTAATCTTCGAGCCAAGTGTCAGGCTTAGACTCACCGGTGAACTTGCTGACTCCAGTCGCCAACCGAAAGTTGGGAGGAATCACTGCGGCCCTGATGGCTCGACTGAAACACTCTGGCCCTGAAACACGTACTCTGCTGCTGGCGGGTGCATCTCTGTTCTGGCCTTCCCGATGAGCCCTGTTCCTGTCAACCAAACCTTGAACGAGGATAGATCTAGCATCGAAGCCTGGGTCCCTGGGGTCGACTGGAATCCTCTGCCCAACGCTATGAGGGCACCTGTCATCTCGATGTCGAGGCGCATATGACCCACTCCTCGGGGGAGGGGTTGGCACTCGACGTCGATCATCATGATCGGATCGGTGATCATACTGCTCATTCCTTCTGTACTGATCATGCCGGTCACCACGTCCCTCATGCCTCGGGGGAGACCTCGGGCTGTGAGCCGACTGGACTGTATCTGTTGCAACGGATCGACTGTGGATCCTATTCCGTGACTGAGAAACAGCGGAATTCTGGTTTCCCGCCGCCCGGAGCAACGCTCTGATCTGCAACAAGCCCTTGCCAGCCTTTGACTGGGAGGGCTGAATCGATTCCGCTATACGGGCCGCGGCGGACAAATTCTGAACTGGGGTTCGGTATACCTGCGTCGGCGGGAAGAGCTGGCGTCGACTAGACTCGGGAGCCCGCTGACGCGCTTGCTCGTCGAGTGCTCGCTGGAGATCCTCCACTCGAGTGCGCTCGGCCAAGTTAGCCAAGCGCGCGTCCTCCAAGGCCCGGGCCTCGGGGGTCTCTCCGACGATAGGAGTGCGGAGTGCGTCCATGTTCCGATGGCGAAGCTCCTCTCGCTGTAATGACGTGAGAGGTTCGGGGAGATAATCGTCGTGGGGATGCGACGGGTCGCCCCCACCCGCGCCTCCATCAGCGCGAGGGAAACCGGGAGGACTGTGCGTTCCATCGACCGCCAGAATCTCAGCCGCTGGGTCGCTGCTGTCGCACTCGGATGCGGTCTCCGCGGAGCCAGTCGACAGGTCGGACAGGCCGCAGAGGGATTCGTCGGGCTCGATTGCCGCGACTTGCGGGGCGGCCGACTGGCGAGCCATGGCATGCCTCACCCACCTCTGAAGTCTCGACCGACCGGAGCGCTTGCGCCGGTGGGAGACAGAGCGGGGAGACGATACAGGGGCCGACCGATACTGGGTCGACGGCTACCGCAGGAGGACGCCACGAACGCATGCGCGGAAATGCGTCGCACCGCGGATGGGGAGCGCGTCGATGTCGAGTGGCGCCTCCTGAAGCCAGGCGGAGTCGTCGGCGATGAACATGAGCGTGCCGAGGCGGATCTCGCGGCCCTCCACCAAAACTCCGCACGAAACCATGATCAAAGGGATCGGAAAAATCGCAAATTCTCCAATCAGGCGCTAAGATTCCTGCCCCACGGTGGGCGTCAACTGTCGTGGTTCTAACTCTGACAGTGATGTAGGGGGTAAGTATGGAGAGGCAAGATCTCAGCTATGGAGAAGTTGTAAGTACGCAAGGTTTACGAGTTCGGGCCCTTCTCGGAAGAAGTAATAGCCCTAAGTCTCGGAGCCCGGAGGCGGTCGACTGGATTATGCGCGTGTGGATTACAGGGATGCGAACCCTTCATACTGAGGAGGGGGGTGGCTTATATAGAGTTCGCCGGCCCTCTCCTGCCCTCAGTGATGCAGGGTTTAAGGTACATTTAAGGTTGGGCGTTACTGGTAACGCCCCTAATAAAGTGTGATAATGACCATGAAGACTACTTAATAGCCGACCGTTTGCCTGCGGAGTGACTTTAGGTCTCCTGGCAGTCGAGTGGTTGGCTTCATGGTCGAGTGATAGCTTCTTGGTCGAATGTCTTGAACCCGTCGAGTGGGATACCTTCAAGTCGATTGAAAGGTGACTTCTTCCAGGGGTGTCCTTGGGTAGGGCTCCTTGGACAGGTCCGTGCCCCTACCCTAGGTACACAGCTTCATCAGCCGCGAAAGCCAACCGCTTCCACAAGGAAGTGAAGAAGCCGCCGCTGGTCTCTGCGTAAGCGCCTCCGTCCCTTATCTTTATTTTCTCTTTGTTGATCTTGTCTGAGTCTTTCATATGCTTCCCTCGCTTCAGGGCTCCCCTCACTCTTGAGAGGGTCGCCGCCGCCTCTGTTATGGGGTCGGCGGAGACGTCTGCCACTACTCGGCAGATTGACCCCGCCGACGACCTCCGGGAGGCGACGGAGCGGAACACGCAGGAGAAGCGCGAGGAGGAAGAGGCCGCCCGCCGGGAGAAAGCGGAGGCCGAGAAGGCGGAGGCCTCCACCCTGAAAAAGCTGGAGGAGGCCGAGGCCGCCGTCGCGGCAAGGCGGCAGGCTAAGGAAGTCGCGCACCGGCGGTGTTCGTCACCCCTATGAACTCTGCGCCGCCGCCCCCGGAGCTCACGGGGCAGTCAGGGGAAGCCGGCGGCGAGTTCCCGATCGTGGAGAGAGGCGGCGGCGATGCCTCCATGCCGGACGCGGTCGTGCCGCCACCGCCGCCCCTCCCGCCGTCTAGGAGCGCGCAAGGCAAACAGCCGGCGGACCCGCCCTTGCCGCCGACTGAAGAGGTGGCCGTGGCAAGGCTACTCCTTCAAGTCGGCTCGCCAACGCGCCGCCGTCTTGAGAAGGCGACTTCGGCGCCACGCCCCTTGGAGACTGGCACCGCCAGCTCGTCGATCCCAGACGTCGAAGCGACGAGCGCCGCGCCCATTGGGTGGGTGCGAGGAGGCGGCACGGGCTCGCTGAACCAGGCGCTTCTGAATGTCCAGACAAAGCTGCGAGCTGAGAGCGACGCTATCCAAAATTGCACCAAGGCGCACCTGGCGTCACGGGCAGCCATCCGGTACGCTTTCTCATTTGTCTCTGTTTTCTTGTTCCTCTCTGTGGGGGCGCGCCAGCGCACCCACTGGGTGTAGTCCCCGAGTTTCGGGCCGGCTGCTGAGAAGGCGGCCCGAAACTTCAATTGGCGAGTTCCAGGCACTGACTTTTGTCTGAAACACTTGTCACATGACTATCACAACCTCCGTGTCACCGCCTTCAACCGCAACGTTGAAGAGCTGGGCAAGCGGACCGCCGACTTGTCGGAGAGTCGGAGTGAGTCATTTTTCTTCTTTGCGGGGGCGCGCTGGCGCACCTGCGGGCTGTAGTCCCCGAGATTCGGGCCGACTGCTGAGCAGTCGGGCCGGATCTCCCCGGCGACCTTATTTCTTAATGACTTAACACCCTCCTTCTTTCTCTTCAGAGGCCAAGCCACTCTTCAACAGCAGCTGAGCGAAGCCAACACCGCGTTGCGCTCCAAGGGGGAGGAGTGCAGCAAGCTCGCTGCAGAGCGCGATCTGCTGGCCGCACAATTGGCAGAACAGAAGGAGCTACTTAAGAAGATGCAGAAGGAGGCGGAAGAGGCGGAGGCCGCCCTCCTGGCCGAGTTCGCGAGCGAGCGCTCCTCCTGGACTGACAAGGAGGCAATGCTGGCCTCCGGCTTCCACGAGATCGAGGACCTCGTCGACGGTGAGATTCTTTGCTTTTCTTCTTCGAGCCGCCGACTATAGATCGAGCCGACTCCTGGTTTTTTGACTTATTCTTCATTCTTTCCGTCTTGGCTAACTTCTTCCCCGGCCACTCGCAGGCCGCCATTCAAGCCATCGAGGCAGACCGTGAGGAGCGGAGGGCGGATGGCGCGGAGATCGCCACCGATGCCCCCCGGACCCTTGACGAGCATATTCTGAGCATTGGGGCTCGTCTGCGGCCGGCCCACCGGATGCTGCGTCGGCTTCAACGTGTCCGCGCCCAAGCGATCGCCGCCCTGTGGCCAGACGTGCAGGCTCCGTGCACCCCCAGTCGGACTGCCGACTGGCTGGAGGTCACGGCTGGCCGTCTTGAGGCCTGGAAGGGTTCCTCGGCCCGGGCTAGAGCACGCCGAGCCTTGGAATTCGTCAAGGCGTGGTATCCGGGGCTGGACCTAGACCGGCTGGCCACACTCCGGTCAGAGGCCCAGCCGGAGCTGGCAGCCGCGGAAGACGCCCTTGTCAAGCGTGCGGCGGCGATCGCCGAGTACACCGACACCAGCATCTTTGTCCCCGAGCGGGCCGAAGACGGCGGGGAGGTACTGCCGGAGTGGTTTGGGATGAACCCAGACTACGGCGAGGACTCGGCGGAGGTGATCGGCTCCAGCGTCGAGGAGGAAGACGAGGCGGAGGACGGGAGCGAGACGGAGGCACCGAAAGACGAAGTGGACGGCCAGCCTCAGCTCGATCGCGCCTCCAGTAATGAGCCGTGCCCGCCCGAGACGACTGCCGCTGGGGGTGATCAAGCCGAGACCGCCCAGCCGGCCGCCCCAACATCCAACACCGCCGTCTCCTCCGATCCTCCGTACCCGTCTGCCGCTTCCTAGGCTGCCACCTTATCTTTGTTTTATCTGTTTTAATAGTCTTTGAAGAACTTGTTAATTCGCACAATTCCACCCACGGGGTGTATTTTGAACTTCTGCTCGAAGGTTCGGCCAAGGGGCTTTGTTATGTAAATATTCATCCGACTTCTATCTTTTCTTGCTCATTGCTCTTTTGGCTTTTTCCTTTGCCGCCTTCCCTCAGTTGCCATCTTTGTCAGTCGGACAGCTGCTCTGCGGACTGCTGCTAGATCAAATTCTTGGTCACTTTGGGAAGGCAAGTACTTAGCCGTTTTAGAGTTGTTTAGCAAGTCGGATAGAAGGCGGCAAGCCGACTGTTCAAGAGTCGGTTTGCGAAAAAAGGCTGGAAGCCGGCTTTAAGCTATGTTTATGCTTTGAGTCCTTAGCCATTTTTCATGTGGACGCCCATTCTTCCTTACTCCTGCCCACCAGACAGTCGCTTTGTGAGCTGCGGCTTCTGACAGGAGACGGCTTAGGCGCCACACACTACTTGTCCGGCTGTAGGAAGCTTTTCATAGCGCAGGGCGGCAAGTCCCCGGGCCGACTAGTCGAACCCGGTGCCAAGCGGCATAACAAAGAGTAATATACTCGAAGGCATAATTCTTATCATATAGATAAAAGAGGGCAGTCCCCGAGTTCTTCTCGGGGGGCCCGAGATCTTGGTACTTTTAATACAAAAGGTAGCGTGATACATACTGTGTTTAACTGTAAAATTTTCGGAGGAGATTTGCATTCCATGGCCGCTCTGTCTCTTTGCCGGAGTCGTCCCTCTTGCGTGCTTGGGGCTTCTGAGCGTCGATCAGGTAGTAGGAGTCGTTGCCCAGCACTTTGCTGATGATGAAGGGGCCTTCCCAAGGCGCCGACAGCTTGTGCTGGCCGGCTGTTCGCTGGATCAGTCGGAGCACAAGGTCGCCCTCTTGGAAAGATCTCGGCCTGACCTTCCTGTTGTAGTATCTGCGCAGGCTCTGCTGGTAGATGCTGGACCGGCTGAGTGCCAACAGCCGGCCCTCTTCCAGCAGATCGACGCCGTCTTGACGTGCTTCTTCTGCTTCTTCCTCAGTGTACATGGTGACTCGCGGGGAATCAAACTCTATATCCGTTGGGATGACGGCTTCAGCACCATAGACGAGGAAGAAAGGCGTGAAGCCGGTTGACTTGTTTGGAGTCATGCGCAGACTCCAGAGGACGGCTGGCAACTCATCGAGCCAGCAGCCAGCCGAGCGCTCCAGAGGCTCGACCAGTCGGGGCTTGATGCCGGACAGGATGAGGCCGTTTGCTCGCTCCACCTGGCCGTTTGACTGTGGATGGGCGACGGACGCTAGGTCCAGTCGGATGCCCTGTGTTGCGCAGAAACGGGCCAAGGCGCCTTTGGCAAAATTCGTGCCGTTGTCGGTGATGATGCTGTGTGGTACGTCGTACCGAATTGTGATGTCGAAGATGAAAGTCATGGCAGTCGGACCATTCAGTTTCTTGATTGGCTTCGCTTCTATCCACTTGGTGAACTTGTCCACCGCGACAAGTAAGTGAGTTAAGCCACCTTGTGCCGTCTTGAATGGTCCCACCATGTCTAGGCCCCAAACTGCGAAGGGCCAGGCAATGGGGATGGTCTTGAGTGCAGAAGCCGGCTGATGCGGTTTGGAGCGGAACTTCTGGCATCCTTTGCACTTTTGGACCAATTCCTTGGCCTCTTCTAAGGCCGTTGGCCAAAAGAAACCGTGTCGAAAGGCTTTGGCGACGAGTGCTCTTGAAGCCGCATCGTGGCCGCACTCGCCTTGATGGATGTCTTTGAGAATTGCTTGGCCTTGCTCTGGCTCTACGCAGCGCTGGTAGACACCAGTGATGCTGCGCCTGACCAGCTCTCTGTTGACTATGGTGTAGGCTGCCGCTCGGCGTTGTACTTGCCGAGCTAAGGTCTCATCAGTCGGCAGCTCTTTGCTCACCAGGTATTTGAGGATGGGCTGGGCCCATGAGGGTGCTGCTATTTCTTCGACTGCCAGAACTGCGACTTGGACGAGGGCGGCTGGGCTGGGAGGCGGCGGGCTGGAGTCAGCAGCCTCTTGCTGGATTAATGAAGTCCCCGAGCCGACTGGTGCAGCCCTCATGCCGAGTTCTGGAGTCTTCGGGCTGGCCGCTGCAGTCCCCGGGCCGGGTTCTGCACTCCCTGGGCCGGGTTCTGCACTCCCTGGGCCGGCTTCGACTGTGGCGGCTTTGGAGCCATTTGCCAAAATCCTCGTACCGTCTGCCGGAGCTCTGGAGTCGGATCCGACTTCTTCGGGAGGAACCGGCACAAAGATGGAGTCTGATTCTGGTGAAGGCTTGACAGACGGCTTGAGGAGGCGCTGAAGGGCGACGCCGGATGGTATTGCTTGGCGGGTAGAGCCGATTCGTGCCTGGGCGTCTGCTTGGTCGTTGTCGTTTCTTGGCACATGGAGGAACTCGCACCCCTCGAAATATCCACTGAGTTGCTGCACGAGGAAACGGTAACTCGCTATGTTTGCATCTTTGGCATCCCAGTCGCCGGACGACTGCTGGACCACTAAGTCCGAGTCGCCATAACACAGGATCTGGCGAATGCCAAGTTCTTTGGCAAGCCGGAGCCCGTGAATGAGCGCCTCGTATTCGGCGACGTTGTTGGAGGCGGCGAAGTGGATTTGCAGTGAGTATTTGAGCTTGTCGCCTTTATGAGAAGTGAGGACAACGCCGACTCCCAAGCCGGTGCGCATCTTGGAGCCGTCGAAATGCATCCGCCAATGGATGGAGTCGGGCGCTGGTGGTAGGTACTGGGTCTCGGCCCAGTCAACGAGGAAGTCGGCCAGTGCTTGTGACTTGATGGCGGTGCGGGGCTGGTAGTAGATGGTGTAGGGAGCCAGCTCTATGGCCCATTTGGCCACTCGACCAGAAGCATCTCGGCTTCCGATGATCTCGACAAGTGGGGCCGTGCAGACCATAGTGATTGGATGCTCTTGAAAGTAAGGCTCCAACTTCTTGGCGGCAAAGTGCACGCCATAGCACATCTTCTGGTAGTGGGGGTAGTTCTGCTTGGAGGTCGACAGCACTTCGCTCAGGTAATATACCGGTCTCTGGACAGGTAGTGCCTTGCCTTCCTCCTTGCGTTCCACTACAATAACTGTGCTGACTACCCGGCTGGTGGCGGCGATGTACAGGAGCATGGGCTCCTTAGGAGTCGGAGCCGCCAGAACGGGTGGAGTAGTCAACATCTTTTTCAACTGGAGAAAAGCTTCGTCCGCCTTGTGGTTCCATTCGAAAAAAGTGGTCTTGTTCATGAGCTGATATAATGGGAGAGCTTTCTCGCCCAGCCGACTGATGAATCGGCTGATGGACGCCAAGCAGCCAGTGAATTTTTGCATGTCCAGCAGTCGGCTGGGTACCTCCATCCTCTCAATGGCCTTGATCTTTACAGGGTTGCACTCTATGCCGCGTTCAGAGACCAGGAAGCCAAGGAGTTGGCCGGCTGGTACTCCGAAGACGCACTTCTCAGGGTTGAGCTTGATCTGGAATCGGCGCAGGTTCTCAAAGGTCTCCTTGAGGTCTTCCAGCAGTGTTCCATGCTTCTCCGTCTTCACCATCACATCATCCACGTAGACGTGGGCGTTTCTGCCGAGTTGCTTTAGGAGGCACTTCTGCATGCAATGCTGAAAGGTAGCGCCGGCATTCCTCAAGCCGAACGTCATGGTTAGGTAGCAGAAGTCTCCAAACGGTGTGATGAAGGCGGTCTTCAGTCTGTCAGCCGGGTTCATCTTGATCTGGTGATATCCTGAATATGCATCCAAGAAGCTCAACAGCTCGCATACGACTGTGGAGTCTATCACCTGATCAATTCTTGGCAAAGCAAACGGGTCCTTGGGGCAAGCCTTGTTGAGGCTTGTGTAGTCAATACACATTCGCCACTGCTTGTTCTTCTTCAGGAACAGGACCGGGTTGGCTAGCCACTCTGGAAACAATACTTCCATAATGAAGCCTGCTGCTAGGAGTCGGGCTATCTCTTCTCCGACAACTCTTCTCTTTTCTTCTGATAGGCGGCGCAAGGGCTGCCTGACTGGCTTTGCACCAGATCGGACATGTAACTTGTGCTCGGTGAATTCCGTCGGTACACCTGGCATATCTTTGGGGGACCATGCGAAGATGTCCCGATTCTCATGGAGGAAATCGACGAGCTCGCCTTCCTATTTGCTGTCGAGGTTTCCGCCTACGGCAGCGTACCTCTCTGGGTGCTCCGGATCCAAGGGTATCTTCTTTGTCTCTTTGGCCGGCTTGAACGAACCCTCAGCCTCCGACTCCTAGGGGTTAGGCGACACCTCTAGCTGCTTGCCAGCCATCACCACAACCCAGTCAAGGAGCTGCTTCTCGGCCGCGATCACCAGGGACTCGGCCAACCGACTACTTTCAGCCGTACAGGCAGACGACTTTCGGTAGTCGCCGGCTACGGTCAGAATCCCCTTGGAACTAGACATCTTCATCTTGAGGTAGGCGTAGTGGGGGACCGCCATAAACTTGGCCAGGGCGGGTCGGCCAAGTAATGCATGGTATGGGCTCTCGAGATCCACCACCTCAAACCAAACTGACTCTCGGCGGAAGTGATCTTTGTCTCCAAAGAGGACGTCCATCAGGATCTTGCCGATTGGTGAGCAGGAAAGGCCAGGAACAATGCCGTGGAATACAGTCCGGCTGTTCTGAAGCTGTCTTTGCTTGATTCCTAACTTCTCCATGGTGTCCTTGTACAGGATGTTGATGCTGCTGCCTCCGTCTATCAGAACTCGCGAGAAACGAGCAGCTCGTCTATCTGTGGCAAAGGTGGCATCCAAGACCAAGGCATAGGAGCCCGAACTCGGCATCACCTCCGGGTGATCAGCTCTGCTCCATCTGATAGGCTTCTCGGACCAGTGCATGAATTCTGGTGTCTCTGATGCTACTGCATTCACCTCTTGCCGCTGCAGCCGCCTGCTGCGTCGATCATCAGCCACACTGGTAAATACCACGTAGGCTCCATGCTCTTCGGGGTACTCATCTTGTACTGCACCGACTGGCCTGACAACCGGCTGCTGGGGCGGAGGCGGAGGCTGCTGCCCAGCAGGCAGGGGAGGCAGGAGGCCATCTCCTTTGGCGATCTTGTTGAGCCAGTGGCACTTCCGGGTGGTGTGATTCGACGGCTTCGCGCCGCTGTGGAACTTGTAAGGACCATCCAGAGTCTGCTCGTACGAGAAAGCCGACAACCAGTTGGGCTTGCCGCCTTTCTGTCGCTTGGGTGGAGGCTGCCCTTCCGGGTGCTGGTCTTCGACTGTCGCCACCTGCCGGCTGCTGGAAGCCGGCTGTGGGGCCTTGCGCTTGTGGTCGCTCTGCTGTTGTCGCCGACTGGCGTCTCCAGCCGGAGTTCTAGGAGCCTGAGGGGCCACTTTCCCAGTTGTACTAACTTGAATCTCCGCCTTCATGGAGGAGTCGGCCGTGGCATACTTGTCTGCTATGATCAGCAGCTCGTCGAGGGTTTCTGGCTCGTCGCAAAGGAGCTTGTGCTTGAGGAGGGTGCCTTCTCTGCACCCGGCGGTGAAGTACTCGATAGCCTGCACCTCGTGCACGCCCTCACAAGAGTTCCGGAGCTCGGCCCAACGCGTGAGGTAGTCGCGAGTCGACTCGTTGGGGCCTTGCACGCATAAGGAAAGCTGGCGAGGTTTGGGAGGACGCTTGTACGTGCTTGTGAAGTTGCGGACGAATGCATCGATGAAGTCGACCCAGCTGTTGATTCTGCGGGGCTTCAGGCTGTTCAACCATGTTCGGGCCGTTCCCTAGAGCATGAGTGGAACGTATTTTACGGCAACACGCTTGTTGCCGTTCGCTATGTTGACGACCGTGGAGTAGTCAACCAGCCAGTCCTCTGACTTCACGGAGCCGGTGTACTTGGGCGTGTCTCTTGGTAGCGTGAACCCTTTGGGAAAGGGCTCGTCTCGAATACGGGGCCCGAAACAAGGCGGACCCAACTCGTCTTCTTCTTCCAGCGCCAGGGATCGGTGAAGTCGGTCGATCTGGTGGCGGGCGTCGTTTTCTCCGACTCCCTCTCGGCGGCCAAGGCGGTCGCCGAGAGTCGGATGGTCAACAGGCGGCGGGGAGACTCGCCTTTCCTTGCGAGGAGGAGGAGGCGGACAGTCGTCCCGTCGTTCTACTGCTCTTGGGCGGCCGTCTTGGTCACGCTCTATGGTAATGCGAGTCCGACCGCGGCTGACAGCCGGATCCTTGTCTTTCCTTCCTCGGGCGCCGCCAGTCGGCGTCCGAGACGTCACGCCTTGGTCTCGGCGTGGAGGCGGGTCGTCGTTTTGTCGCTGCGACACCTCTGTGTGGCAGCCGCGTCGAGGAGCCGCTGGACTCGCTCCGCCATCAGGCGGCGCTCTTCGCCCTCGAAGTTGTCCAGCTCGTCCGCCGCCGCCTGGGTGGCTCGAATGTTCTCCGGAAGCGTGGCGTACACAGAGCGATTTGCCCCGAATAGGTTGGCGATGGCCACGCCACGCTGCTGGACCGCGCCTAGGCGGCTGGGCCCAGTTGGGGCTGGCGAGCCACCTACAGCGCGATCCATCTCACGTTGGTAGGCTTCTGACAAGCGTCTCATGCTAGCCAGCTTCTTCGCGCCTTCGACAAGCTGAAGCCGGCGCGCCTCCAACGTCTCCGCGTCAGCGTCTTCCGGAATGGGCGCGGTCAGGTCTTGCAGTGCTGCGCCAAGTGGGTCATGCGCTCCTCCGCCGGGAGGCTCGTCATGACCGATGACGAGCACCTCTGTGACGGTGCTTCCGTCGCTCTCCGCACGAGGGAGCGGCTCATCGTAGACCACCACGTTGGTGGGAAATGCGTCGAGCGACGCGGTGTCGGAGTCGACCAGCATCGGGTCGGTGGAGCCTACATATTCCAAGTCCACGGCAGGCTCGCCGGCGACGTGGAGTAGGTCAAGGAGGCCCGCGAGGAGGCTCTCGGGGCCGCCTCGGATGCAGACTCGTCGGGGAGGCGAACCTCGCCGACAAGATCGGCGAGGCAGCTGGCTCCGCAGGCGATCTCAGCGCCGTGTAGTGCGTCGGCGCAAACTCCGTCTGGCGTGCCGGGCTGGCTGCGCTCGCCAGGGAGGAAAAGGGTTCCCGTCCAGAGCAGGTCTCCGGACGACGGTGCACCAGGCCCCACGGTGGGCGCCAAATGTCGGGGGTTGGGTGCGACATATGCCAGAGGATGGCTTATCATGGTGGGGGCGAGTAGAACATCGCCGGTGCCTGGAAACGGGATAAGGCGAAGGCATGCACGCTAGCGAATCTTACCCAGCTTCGGGGCTCTCCATGAAGATAATACCCCTACTGCTGCTCTGCGGGGTCTCCGCATGTTCACTATGGCAAAGTGTGTACACGGTTGCTCCTCGAGCTGTTTCTTGGAGGTAGGAGAAGGCAAGGCTAGCTCTCTCCTTCCTATATGATCTGGTCTAGTGCTAATGGATTCCAACCTTTTGCATGGGTGCCCTGGGGGGTTTATATAGGCCTACCCCCAGGGGTACAATGGTAATCCGGCTGGACGCGGGCCCAGCCGTCAGTCTCTCTGGCCGCCGTCTTATCCGCCGACTGGTGGGCCCCGCCGACTGGCTCGGTACGGAGCCGACAGGCCGCGTCCGCCACGGGCGGGTCTTGCCGGCTGTAGATTACTGTAGCCGTGCCTCTAATGACGCGGGCTCGGTCATGGGGTCGTGGCGACAGCTCCGCCGTCTGGCGGGCAATCACTGTGGCCACTCCCTGTCGCGTCTGGTTATTGGCGCGTGGGGCCCGTGGGAGGGGCCCACCGACTCATGGGGGCCGACTCCCAACTGGGCCGACTGGTGGCCCTCTCGCTGTCTTCCGTACGCCCGCCGACTGGTGGGACCCGTCGTCCCTGGGTCGTACAGGCAGGCCGTCGTGGGCACAGGACTCCGCCCACTGGGGCTGACGTCAGGGCCGGCATGGCAACAGTGTCGCGCCGGGCGGAGATCTCCGCGGGTACGACGTACTGTGGCCACGCCTGCCCTTGGAAAAGGGTGGGAGTGGACCTTACTGTGGCCACTCCCCGTCCCGTCCCTCTTTATGAGGGCATGGGGGTTGTTGGCGTCGCGGGCCGACTCCCCATGGCCGGCTTCTCTGAAAGTCGCCAGTCAGGAGTCGGCTCATCCTGAAGTCGTCCTCGGGACTCGGCCGCGAGTGGGCAGTCGGCTGCCTCGCAGCTGACTCTCAGAAGACGGCTCTTCGTCCTGGGGTCTTGAGGGGTGCAGGCTACCCCGATGTCTTGAAAGGTTCTGAGTTTGGGTTAGCCTACCCGTGGCCCATTACTCCGACACAGTGTGTGTGTGAGCTTCTCCCTTCCACCCTTGATCGTGTGTGCGGCGTGCGTGTCGGTCGCGTGGTCGATCGATCATGTCGATGGCACAGCAAGGGCAGGGCGCGGCGACGTTGCTGCCGCCGGAGTTCCGGTTCCACCCAACGGACGAGGAGCTCATCCTGCACTACCTCCGCAACCGCGCCACCGCCGCGCCGTGCCCGGTCCCCATCATCGTCCACGTCGACATCTACAAGTTCGATCCACGGGACCTCCCTTGTAAGTTCTCAACCAATCAACCGATCACCGCTGTATGTAGTCCCTGCTCTGCTCACCATGGTTCGACTCTGATGATGAAACCGCAGTCCAGGCGGTGTACGGCGACTGCCAGTGGTACTTCTTCAGCCCGCGGGACCGCAAGTACCCCAACGGCATCCGCCCCAACCGCGCCGCCGGCTCCGGCTACTGGAAGGCCACTGGCACCGACAAGCCCATCCACGAGGCCGCCACCGGCCAGGGCGTCGGCGTCAAGAAGGCGCTCGTCTTCTACAAGGGCCGCCCGCCCAAGGGCACCAAGACGGCCTGGATCATGCACGAGTACCGCCTCGCCGCCGCCGTCAACACCTACAAGTCCATCAAGTTCCGCAACGTCTCCATGAGGGTACGTGACGTCCATCCCACTTGCTTCCATAAATTAGTTCTCGTTTAGTTCGTTACCGGCGGCACCGGCCATACCCGCGTGCAACAGTGTCACGCGGCTTGCATGCATCCTATCCTGATCCTCTTGGCGCCACGGCCCACGCGTTTGCTTTGTTGCACGGTTGCACCGGCGTGCCGTTGCAGCGTTGATCGCTAGAAATGCATCCATCTTTATTTAATGACCGAATTACCCTCTAACCTGAGATGACTGTGATTAGTAGTACTATCAAGCTAATAGTATCATATCACATCGAGCTGTACTTTGATGAATGATACCTTATGAGTGAGCACGAGAGATGCTTAATTTGTTTTCCTCTGCTTTGATTGGAGAAGGGAACAGCTTTGCGATTGATGGGTAGCTAGCTAGTGGCATGGCGTGCAGTTGGATGACAGCCATAGCTAGTGGCAGCCATTGATTCGTCAAGTTCAATAGCTTTCGACAACGATAGGCATGGCGGTACCGGCACCGATATTGATATATGTTGTTCACATGTGTGCAGCTGGATGACTGGGTGCTGTGCCGGATCTACAAGAAGACAGCCCTGGCGTCGCCGATGGTGCCGCCGCTCGCTGACTACGACCACATGGCCGACCACGATGCCCTCTGCGGCGGCGGTGCCTTCACCGACGCCACCTGCAGACCCATGATAAGGCAGCAGCACCACCAGCAGCCGCTCGCCGGGAGGCTCCCGGCGTTCCCGTCCTTCTCCGAGCTGTTCGACGACTACGCGTTCGCGCAGATCTTGGACACCGACGTCGAGCACGGCGCCACCCACCACCTCGCCGTACACCCCTCCCTAAAGCAGCTCCTCCCCGTCGGCGACAGCAGGCACGTAGTGGAGCCGTCGTACTACGCACCGTCGTCGTCGTCGTCGGACGCCAGCGGCGGGAGCGCGGGGAAACGCAAGGCCGCGAGCCCGGGAGAACACGCCACGCGCCAGCCGTCGGCCAAGAAGCTCAACGGGTCGTGCTTCGACACGCCGCCGCAGTCGGCGAATGGCTGGCAGGCCGTGGCGTCCGTGCTGAGCGGCCTCAACCATCACATGCTTCCTCAGTTCTACGCTGCTCTTCACCACCCTTCTTCAGGATCTTCAGCATATCCGGGAGCTGCTCTGCGAGCTGGGTGATGGCGTTCGTTGGACGAAAGAAATCTTATACGACCTGGCCGGCAATGCTACAGTCACGGATTAATACGGGGGGTTTACGGAGTGTTTGTGATTTGTCAAGTGCTAATTAAGGATGACAATTTTATCCACGGATATGGATATTCATGGATATCCGACCAGAATAGATAGGGTTTGGATATACTTTTGTGTCCATAGATGGCGTCCAAACCCGACCCGATTGTTTGCTGGTAGGGCATGGATATAATCTTGTACCCGTGGGTATACCCAAACCCGATCCTATAGTATGACTTAATGAGCAAAAATCTACTATCCCTACCCCACAATCACATGTCCCACTATAATTTTACACATTGTTATCTAAAAGATGCAAAAGAAGTTACATAATCCCCGTTGTAAGTTTTATTAGTTGACATTCAATCCCCTCCGTAGAATACTCCAACGCCCCTTTCCTTATTTTTATCTTGTTGTTAAATGACTCGTCATTCTCGTCTGTTAGAAAAATACTAAATGAAGTTAGAATGTCATTGAATGTTGATTTACCATAAGTTAATGTATACCATAAGTGAAGCCTAGCCTACCACAAGGTGAAGAATAGAAGAGCTTATGTTAACATTGTGTTATATCATATTTATATGTCTCGAGAGGACTCCATGGATATCCAGTGGATATGGATATCCATCGGGTTTGGACATGGACACATTTTTTCATCCGTGAATTTTTTCATGGACGGGCAAAAACTGTCTTCATGGATATGGATATGGATTTGATATTGTTCAACCCGACCCATTGCCATCCTTAGTGCTGATTGGATTAAGGGAGTGGAAAGGGCCCCACCTAGCTGAAAATCAGGGGGGGACGGGGGAGTTGAATAGAATAGATGGAAGGGCCCGTAATCCACCCGTAATGAGCCCGTGCGTTTAGCATTTTTGCGACCTAGCTGTACGGTTCATCTCAGTTAGCCCCATCGATCAGATGACACGTGGCTTTGCAAATCTCAAAGCCACCAAAGCCCCCAACCCTATGTTCCCCATCACTAAATCATGGTATTGATTAGAATTCCTATGCCATTTTTATGAAAGAAAGGGTTTCCCCCGCCCCATTTTATTATAAGTGAGGCACACAGGCACAAAAAATTGTTCCCAGCTCTCGAGCCAAGCTAAAGTAGCAGGGCCAAATTGACAAGTTTTCTGGTATTTTAAGCAACAAATAGAGCCTACATGCGAAACATCAGGGACCAATCATCAACATTGCAAATTTAGCTAGAACGGCATCTTGCAAATCCAACGATGGGTCGATATGGAGCTCTCCCCTTCGCCGGTCCAGAATCAACAAGCATCTTTGAAGCAACACATATTGAGAGTCATCGCACATGATCTTCCATTGACACAGCAGAGCGCTAACCCTTGCCAAAAGAGTTTAAGCATCTTTCCAGACCAAGGCATGAAAATGCATTTCATTACACATAGTCCATATAAGCTCCACAAGGCAGCAACGCATGACATATTAGGAACAACCATCTTCTTAAATTTAAGCCACATAGCACAAAGATCATCCATAGAATTGGGAAGGAGAAACTGAAAGATATCAACAATCACACACTAACAGCATGGGCAACAATGCAACCAACCAAAAGGTGTTAGACAGATTCATGTTCATCACAGAATAGACATGTCAAATCTTCAAAATGTTGTCTCTTACTTAAATTGTCTTTAGTGAGTATATGATTCCTATGCCATTTTTGGTCTGTCGAGAAAGATGGCGGGCTTCAACCGGACACCGACATAGCGAGGTGCGGCGGGCTTTCTTCCCCAATAAATTTGAAGGTATATTACATAGGTGGTGCCTTAAGGATATTGAATGGATCCAAGGATGAATGGCATAAAGATGAAGATACATATGCTTTAAGCTTTGGTATTGAATGACAATTCCTATGGAGCGTCAAGTGCATCGAGTTTTTGTTGGGGAACGCAGCAGAATTTTAAAATTTTCTACGCATCACCAAGATCAATCTATGGAGTCATCTAGCAACGAGGGAGAGGGGAGTGCATCTACATACCCTTGTAGATCGCGAGCGGAAGCGTTCAAGAGAACGGGGTTGATGGAGTCATACTCGTCGTGATCCAAATCACCGATGACCTAGAGCCGAACGGACGGCACCTCCGCGTTCAACACATGTATGGTTGGGAAGACGTCTCCTCCAACTTGATCTAGCAAGGGGGAAGGAGAGGTTGATGGAGATCCAGCAGCACGACGGCGTGGTGTTGGAGCAACGGCGATCTTGGCAGGGCTTCGCCAAGCTTAGCGAGAGGGAGAGGTGTCACGGGAGGGAGAGGGAGGCGCCAGGGGCTAGGGTGCGGCTGCCCTCCCTCCCCCCACTATATATAGGACCCCTAGGGGGGTGCCGGCCCTAGGAGACGGGATCTCCAAGGGGGGCGGCGGCCAAGGGGGTGGAGTGCCCCCCAAGCCAAGTGGGGCGCCCCACCCCTAGGGTTTCCAACCCTAGGCGCAGGGGGAGGCCCATGGGGGGCGCACCAGCCCACTAGGGGCTGGTTCCCCTCCCACTTCAGCCCATGGGGCCCTCCGGGGTAGTGTTGTACCGGGACCACCGGAAGGGTCCTGGGGGTCCATCGGGGTAGGTGGCCCCACCCGGTGGACCCCCGAGACCCTTCCGGTGGTCCCGGTACAATACCGATTACCCCCGAAACTTTCCCGATGATCGAAACTTGACTTCCTATATATAAATCTTCACCTCCGGACCATTCCGGAACTCCTCGTGACGTCCGGGATCTCATCCGGGACTCCGAACAACTTTCGGGTTACCGTATACTATTATCTCAACAACCCTAGCGTCACCGAACCTTAAGTGTGTAGACCCTACGGGTTCGGGAGACATGCAGACATGACCGAGACGACTCTTCGGTCAATAACCAATAGCGGGATCTGGATACCCATGTTGGCTCCCACATGCTCCTCGATGATCTCATCGGATGAACCACGATTGTCAATCGGTACGTTACTTGCCCGAGACTCGATCGTCGGTATCCCAATACCTCGTTCAATCTCGTTACTGGCAAGTCACTTTACTCGTACCGCAATGCATGATCCCATGATCAACCATTTGGTCACATTGAGCTCATTATGATGATGCATTACCGAGTGGGCCCAGAGATACCTCTCCGTCATATGGAGTGACAAATCCCAGTCTCGATTCGTGCCAGCCCAACAGACACTTTCGGAGATACCCGTAGTGCACCTTTATAGTCACCCAGTTACGTTGTGACGTTTGGCACACCCAAAGCACTCCTACGGTATCCGGGAGTTGCACAATCTCATGGTCTAAGGAAATGATACTTGACATTTGGAAAAGCTATAGCAAACGAACTACACGATCTTTAAGCTATGCTTAGGATTGGGTCTTGTCCATCACATCATTCTCCTAATGATGTGATCCCATTATCAATGACATCCAATGTCCATAGTCAGGAAACCATGACTATCTTTTGATCAACGAGCTAGTCAACTAGAGGCTCACTAGGGACGTGTTGTGGTCTATGTATTCACACATGTATTACGACTTCCAGATAACACAATTATAGCATGAACAATACACAATTATCATGAACAAGGAAATATAATAATAACCATTTTATTATTGCCTCTAGGGCATATTTCCAATAGTCTCCCACTTGCACTAGAGTCAATAATCTAGTTACATTGTGATGAATCGAACACCCATAGAGTTCTGGTGTTGATCATATTTTGCTCTAGGGAGAGGTTTAGTCAACGGATCTGCCACATTCAGGTCCGTATGTACTTTACAAATATCTATGTCTCCATTTTGAACACTTTCACGAATGGAGTTGAAGCGACGCTTGATATGCCTGGTCTTCCTGTGAAACCTGGGCTCCTTGGCAAGGGCAATAGCTCTAGTGTTGTCACAGAAGAGAGTCATCGGGCCCGACACATTGGGAATGACTCCTAGGTCGGTATTGAACTCCTTCACCCAGATTGCTTCTTGTGATGCCTCCGAGGCTGCCATGTACTCCGCTTCACATGTAGATCCCGCCATAACGCTTTGCTTGCAACTGCACCAGCTTACTGCCCCACCATTCAAAATATACATGTATCCGGTTTGTGACTTAGAGTCATCCAGATCTGTGTCGAAGCTAGCATCGACGTAACCCTTTACGACAAGCTCTTCGTCACCTCCATAAACGAGAAAAACATATCCTTAGTCCTCTTCAGGTACTTCAGGATATTCTTGACCGTTGTCCAGTGTTCCATGCCGGGATTACTTTGGTACCTTCCTACCAAACTTACGGCAAGGTTTACACCAGGTCTAGTACACAGCATAGCATACATGATAGACCCTATGGCCGAGGCATAGGGGACGACACTCATCTTTTCTCTATCTTCTGCCGTGGTCAGGCATTGAGCCGTGCTCAATCTCGTACCTTGCAATACAGGCAAGAACCGCTTCTTTGACTGATCCATATTGAACTTCTTCAATATCTTGTCAAGGTACATACTCTGTGAAAGACCAATGAGGCGTCTCGATGTATCTCTATAGATCTTGATGCCTAATATGTAAGCAGCTTCTCCAAGATCCTTCATTGAAAAACACTTGTTCAAGTAGGCCTTTATGCTTTCCAAGAATTCTATATCATTTCCCATCAACAATATGTCATCCACATACAATATGAGAAATGCTACAGAGCTCCCACTCACTTTCTTGTAAATGCAGGCTTCTCCATAAGTCTGTGTAAACCCAAACACTTTGATCATCTCATCAAAACGAATGTTCCAACTCCGAGATGCTTGCACCAGCCCATAGATCGAGCGTTGGAGCTTGCACACCTTGTCAGCATTCTTAGGATCAACAAAACCTTCTGGCTGCATCATATACAATTCTTCCTTAAGGAAACCATTAAGGAATGCCGTTTTGACGTCCATTTTCCATATCTCATAATCATAGAATGTGGCAATTGCTAACATGATTCGGACGGACTTCAGCTTCGCTACGGGTGAGAAAGTCTCATCGTAGTCATCCCCTTGAACTTGTCGATAACCCTTAGCGACAAGCCGAGCTTTATAGATGGTTACATTACCATTCGCATCTGTCTTCTTCTTAAAGATCCATTTATTTTCTATGGCTCGCCGATCATCGGGCAAGTCAGTCAAAGTCCATAATTCATTTTCATACATGGATCCTATCTCAGATTTCATGGCTTCCAGCCATTTGTCGGAATCTGGGCCCACCATCGCTTCCTCATAGTTCGAAGGTTCACCGTTGTCTAACAACATGATTTCCAAGACAGGGTTGCCGTACCACTTTGGTGCGGAACGTGTCCCGGTGGACCTACGAAGTTCAGTAGCAACTTGATCTGAAGTTTCATGATCATCACCATTAACTTCCTCTCTAGTCGGTGCAGGCACCTCAGGAACATTTTCCTGAGTCGCGCCACTTACCGGTTCAAGAGGTAATACTTCATCAAGTTCTACTTTCCTCCCACTTACTTCTTTCGAGAGAAACACTTTCTCTAGAAAGGATCCATTCTTGGCAACAAAGATCTTGCCTTCGGATCTGAGGTAGAAGGTATACCCAATAGTTTCTTTAGGGTATCCTATGAAGACACATTTTTTCGATTTGGGTTCAAGCTTTTCAGGTTGAAGTTTCTTGACATAAGCATCGCATCCCCAAACTTTTAGAAACGACAGCTTAGGTTTCTTCCCAAACCACAATTCATACGGTTTCGTCTCAACGGATTTCGACGGAGCCCTATTTAAAGTGAATGCGGCAGTCTCTAAAGCATAGCCCCAAAATGACAGCGGTAGATTGGTAAGAGACATCATAGATCGTACCATATCCAATAGAGTGCGATTACGACGTTCGGACACACCATTACGCTGAGGTGTTCCAGGCGGCGTGAGTTGTGAAACTATTCCACATTTCCTTAAGTGTGTGCCAAATTCGTGACTCAAGTATTCTCCCCCACGATCTGATCGCAAGAACTTGATTTTTTGGTCACGTTGATTCTCAACCTCACTTTGAAATTCCTTGAACTTTTCAAAGGTCTCAGACTTGTGTTTCATTAAGTAGACATACCCATATCTACTCAAGTCATCTGTGAGGGTGAGAACATAACGATAGCCACCGCGAGCCTCAACACTCATTGGACCGCACACATCAATATGTATGATTTCCAATAAGTTGGTTGCTCGCTCCATTGTTCCTGAGAACAGAGTCTTGGTCATTTTACCCATGAGGCATGGTTCACACGTGTCAAATGATTCGTAATCAAGAGACTCCAAAAGTCCATCTGCATGGAGCTTCTTCATGCGTTTGACACCTATGTGACCAAGGCGGCAGTGCCACAAGTATGTGGGACTATCATTATCAACCTTACATATTTTGGTATTCACACTATGAATATGTGTAACATTACGCTCGAGATTCATTAAGAATAAACCATTCACTAGCGGAGCATGACCATAAAACATATCTCTCTTATAAATAGAACAACCATTATTCTCGGATTTAAATGAGTAGCCATCTCGAATTAAACGAGATCCTGATACAATGTTCATGCTCAAAGCTGGCACTAAATAACAATTATTGAGGTTTAAAACGAATCCCGTAGGTAAATTTAGAGGTAGCGTGCCGACGACGATCACATCGACCTTGGAACCATTCCCGACGTGCATCGTCACCTCGTCCTTCGCCAGTCTCCGCTTATTCCGCAGCTCCTGCTTTGAGTTACAAATGTGAGCAACCGCACCGGTATCAAATACCCAGGAGCTACTACGAGTACTGGTAAGGTACACATCAATTACATGTATATCACATATACCTTTAGTGTTGCCGGCCTTCTTGTCCGCTAAGTATTTGGGGCAGTTCCGCTTCCAGTGACCACTTCCCTTGCAATAAAAACACTCAGTCTCAGGCTTGGGTCCATTCTTTGACTTCTTCCCGGCAGCTTGCTTACCGGGCGCGGCAACTCCCTTGCCGTCCTTCTTGAAGTTCTTTTTACCCTTGCCTTTCTTGAACTTAGTGGTTTTATTCACCATCAACACTTGATGTTCCTTTTTGATTTCCACCTCCGCTGATTTCAGCATTGAATATACCTCAGGAATGGTCTTTTCCATCCCCTGCATATTGAAGTTCATCACAAAGCTCTTGTAGCTCGGTGGAAGCGACTGAAGGATTCTGTCAATGACCGCGTCATCCGGGAGATTAACTCCCAGCTGAGTCAAGCGGTTATGTAACCCATACATTTTGAGTATGTGCTCACTGACAGAACTATTTTTCTCCATCTTACAACTAAAGAACTTGTCGGAGACTTCATATCTCTCGACCCGGGCATGAGCTTGGAAAACCATTTTCAGCTCTTCGAACATCTCATATGCTCAGTGTTGCTCAAAACGGTTTTGGAGCCCCGGTTCTAAGCTGTAAAGCATGCTGCACTGAACGAGGGAGTAATCATCAGCACGTGACTGCCAAGCATTCATAACGTCTTGGTTCTCTGGGATGGGTGCGTCACCTAGCGGTGCTTCTAGGACATAATCTTTCTTGGTAGCTATGAGGATGATCCTCAGGTTCCAGACCCAATCCGTATAGTTGCTGCCATCGTCTTTCAGCTTAGTTTTCTTTAGGAACGCGTTGAAGTTGAGGGCAACATTAGCGTGGGCCATTTGATCTACAAGACATAGTGTAAAGATTTTAGACTAAGTTCATGATAATTAAGTTCATCTAATCAAATTATTCAATGAACTCCCACTCAGGTAGACATCCCTCTAGTCATCTAAGTGAAACATGATCCGAGTCAACTAGGCCGTGTCTGATCATCACGTGAGACGGACTAGTCAACATCGGTGAACATCTTCATGTTGATCGTATCTTCTATACGACTCATGCTCGACCTTTCGGTCTTCCGTGTTCCGAGGCCATGTCTGTACATGCTAGGCTCGTCAAGTCAACCTAAGTGTATTGCGTGTGTAAATCTGGCTTACACCTGTTGTATTCGAACGTTAGAATCTATCACACCCGATCATCACGTGGTGCTTCGAAACAACGAACCTTCGCAACGGTGCACAGTTAGGGGGAACACTTTCTTGAAATTATTACGAGGGATCATCTTATTTAAGCTACCGTCGTTCTAAGCAAATAAGATGTAAAACATGATAAACATCACATGCAATCAAATAGTGACATGATATGGCCAATATCATTTGCTCCTTTTGATCTCCATCTCCAGGGCTCCATGATCATCGTTGTCACTGGCATGACACCATGGTCTCCATCATCGTGTCTTCTTGAAGTTGTCTCGTCATCTATTACTTCTACTACTATGGCTAACGCTTTAGCAATAAAGTAAAGTAATTACACGAGTTTATGTTGACATGTAGGTCATAAATAAATTAAGACAACTCCTATGGCTCCTGCCGGTTGTCATACTCATCGACATGCAAGTCGTGATTCCTATTACAAGAACATGATCAATCTCATACATCACATATATCATTCATCACATCCTTTTGGCCATATCACATCACACTGCACATGCTGCAAAAAAACAAGTTAGACGTCCTCTAATTATTGTTGCAAGTTTTTGCGTGGCTGCTATAGGTTTCTAGCAAGAACGTTTCTTACCTACGCCAAAACCACAACGTGATATGCCAATTTCTATTTACCCTTCATAAGGACCCTTTTCATCGAATCCGATCCGACTAAAGTGGGACAGACAGACACCCGCTAGCCACCTTATGCAACTAGTGCATGTCAGTCGGTGGAACCAGTCTCACGTAAGCGTACGTGTAAGGTCGGTCCGGGCCGCTTCATCCCACGATGCCGCCGAATCAAGATAAGACTAGTAACGGCAAGTAAATTGACAATATCAACGCCCACAACTGCTTTGTGTTCTACTCGTGCATAGAAACTACGCATAGACCTAGTTCATGATGCCACTGTTGGGGAACGTAGCAGAATTTTCAAATTTTCTACGCATCACCAAGATCAATCTATGGAGTCATCTAGCAACGAAAGAGAGGGGAGTGCATCTACATACCCTTGTAGATCGCGAGCGGAAGTGTTCAAGAGAACGGGGTTGATGGAGTTGTACTCGTCGTGATCCAAATGACCGATGACCTAGCGCCGAATGGACGGCACCTCCGCGTTCAACACACGTACGGCTGGGAAGACGTCTCCTCTGTTGGGGATCGTAGCAGAAATTAAAATTTTTGCTATGCATCACCAAGATCAATCTATGGAGTAATCTAGAAACGAGGGGAAAGAGAGTGCATCTACATACCCTTGTAGATCGCTAAGCGGAAGCGTTCAAGTGAACGGGGTTGATGGAGTCGTACTCGTCGTGATCCAAATCACCGATGATCCTAGTGCCGAACGGACGGCACCTCCGCGTTCAACACACGTACAACCCGGTGACGTCTCCTACGCCTTGATCCAGCAAGGGGAGAAGGAGAGGTTGGGGAAGACTCCATCCAGCACCAGCACGACGGCGTGGTGGTGGTGGAGGAGTGCGAGACTCCAGCAGGGCTTCGCCAAGCACTACGAGAGACAAGGAGGGAGAGGGGTAGGGCTGCACCAACAGGAGAAGGACCTCATGTCTTGGGATGCCCTTTTGCCTCCACTATATATCGGGGGAGAGGGAGGGCTGCGCCCCCACCTAGGGTTTCCACCCTAGGGGTGGCAGTAGCCCCAATCCCCATCTGGGGTGGCGGCCAAGTGGGGGGGAGAGGGAGGCGCACCAGGCATGGGCCTTAGGGCCCATATGCCCTTAGGGTTTGCCCCCTCTTCTCTCCAGGCGCATGGGCCTTGGTGGGGAGGCGCCCCAGCCCACCTAGGGGCTGGTCCCTTCTCACACTTGGCCCATGTATGCCTCCGGGGCCCGTGGCCCCTCCCGGTGGACCCCCGGACCCCTCCGGTGGTCCCGGTACACTACCGGTGATGCCCGGAATACTTCCGGTGGCGAAAACCATACTTCCTATATATCAATCTTTACCTCCGGACCATTCCGGAACTCCTCGTGATGTCCGGGATCTCATCCGGGACTCCGAACAACATTCGGTAACCGAGTACATACTTTCCCTATAACCCTAGCGTCATCGGACCTTAAGTGTGTAGACCCTACGGGTTCGGGAGTCATGCAGACATGGCCGAGACAACTCTCCGGTCAATAACCAACAGCGGGATCTGGATACCCATGTTGGCTCCCACATGCTCCACGATGATCTCATCGGATGAACCACGATGTCAAGGACTTAATCAATCCCGTATACAATTCCCTTTGTCTAGCGGTGCGATACTTGCCCGAGATTCGATCGTCGGTATCCCGATACCTTGTTCAATCTCGTTACCGGCAAGTCTCTTTACTTGTTCCGTAACACATCATCCCGTGATCAACTCCTTGGTCACATTGTGCACATTATGATGATGTCCTACCGAGTGGGCCCAGAGATACCTCTCCGTTTACACGGAGTGACAAATCCTAGTCTCGATTTGTGCCAACCCAACAGACACTTTCGGAGATACCTGTAATGTACCTTTATAGCCACCCAGTTACGTTGTGACGTTTGGCACACCCAAAGCACTCCTACGGTATCCGGGAGTTGCACAATCTCATGGTCTAAGGAAATGATACTTGACATTAGAAAAGCTTTAGCAAACGAACTACACGATCTTGTGCTAGGCTTAGGATCGGGTCTTGTTCATCACATCATTCTCCTAATGATGTGATCCCGTTATCAACGACATCCAATGTCCATGGTCAGGAAACCGGAACCATCCATTGATCAACGAGCTAGTCAACTAGAGGCTTACTAGGGACATGGTGTTGTCTATGTATCCACACATGTATCTGAGTTTCCTATCAATACAATTCTAGCATGGATAATAAACAATTATCATGAACAATGAAATATAATAATAATAACTAATTTATTATTGCCTCCAGGGCATATGTCCAACAATCTCCCACTTGCACTAGAGTCAATAATCTAGTTCACATCGCCATGTGATTAACACTCACAGGTCACATCGCCATGTGACCAACATCCAAAGAGTTTACTAGAGTCACTAATCTAGTTCACATCACTATGTGATTAATACTCAATGAGTTCTGGGTTTGATCATGTTATACTTGTGAGAGAGGTTGTAGTCAACGGGTCTTGCCATATTCAGATCCCTATGTATTTCGCAAAACTTTATGTCATAGATGCTGCTACCACGTTCCACTTGGAGCTATTCCAAATTGTTGCTCCATTATACGTATATGATATCTCTACCCAGGGCTATCCAGATGGGTGTTAAGCTTGCATCGACGTAACTCTTTACGTCGAACTCTTTATCACCTCCATAACCGAGAAACATTTCCTTATTCCTCTAAGGATAATTTTGACCGCTATCTGGTGATCCAATCCAATATCACCTTTGTACCCTTTTGCCAGACATGTGGCAAGGCACACATCTGGTGCGGTACTCAGCATGGCATACCGTATAGAACCTATGACAAGAGCATAGGGGACGACCTTCTTCCTTCCTCTTTCTTCTGCCGTGGTCAAGCTTTGAGTCTTACTCAACTTCACACCTTACAACTCAGGTAAGAACCCCTTCTTTGACTGATCTATTTTGAACTCCTTCAAAAACATGTCAAGGTGTGCGTTCTTTGAAAGTATCATCAGGCATCTTGATCTATCTCTATAGATCTTGATGCCCAATATGTAAGCAGCTTTATCCAGGTCTTCCTTTGAAAATCACTCTTCAAACAACCGTTTATGCTTTCCAAAAATTCTACATTATTTCGGATATCAGAAATGTTGTAGTGCTCCCACTCACTTTCTTGTAAATACAAGTTTCTAGCAAACATTGTATAAACCTAAAAGCTTTGATCACTCCATCAAAGCATATATTCTGATTCCGAGATGCTTGCTCTAGTCCATAGAAGGATTGCTGGAGCCAGCATACCTTTTAGCATCCTTAGGATCGACAAAACCTTTTATTGTATCACATACAACTTTTTCTTACGAAAATTGGTAAGAGAACTCGTTTTGACATCCATCTGTCAGATTTCATAATCGAAAAATACAGCTAATGCTAACATGATTCCGACGGACTTAAGCATCGCTACGGGTGAGAAATTCTCATCGTAGTCAACTCCTTGAACTTGTGAAAAGATTCTTTCCCACAAGTCGAGCTTCATAGACGGTTGTTGGGGAACGTAGCAGAAATTCAAAATTTTCCTACGTGTCACCAAGATCTATCTATGGAGAGACCAGCAACGAGGGGAAGGAGAGTGCATCTACATACCCTTGTAGATCGCTAAGCGGAAACGTTCAAGTGAACGGGGTCGATGGAGTCGTACTCGTCGTGATCCAAATCACCGATGATCAAGTGCCGAACGGACGGCACCTCCGCGTTCAACACACGTACAGCCCGGTGACGTCTCCCACGCCTTGATCCAGCAAGGAGAGAGGGAGAGGTTGAGGAAGACTCCATCCAGCAGCAGCACAACGGCGAGGTGGTGATGGAGGAGCGTGGCTATCCTGCAGGGCTTCGCCAAGCACCACAGAAGAGGAGAAGAACTTGGGAGAGAGGGAGGGGCTGCACCAAAGGCAAAAGGTGTGTCTCAAGAGGCCCTCCTACCCTCACTATATATAGGGAGCCCAAGGGGGGGGTGCGCCAGCCCTAGGAGATCCAATCTCCTAGGGGGCGGCGGCCAGGGGAGGTTTCCCTCACCCCCAAGGCACCTAGGAGGTGCCTTCCCTCCTTGGGACTCTTCCTTAGGGTTCCCCCTTCACCCTAGGCGCATGGGCCATAAGGGAAGTGGCGCCCCAGCCCACTTTGGGCTGGATCCCTTCCCACTTCAGCCCATGGGACCCTCCGGGATAGGTGGCCTCACCCGGTGGGCCCCCGGGACCCTTCCGGTGGTCCCGGTACAATACCGATGACCCCGAAACAGGACTTCCTATATATAAATCTTTACCTCCGGACCATTCCGGAACTCCTCGTGACGTCCGGGATCTCATCCGGGACTCCGAAAAACATTCGGTAACCACATACAAACTTCCTTTACAACCCTAGCGTCATCGAACCTTAAGTGTGTAGACCCTACGGGTTCGGGAGACATGCAGACATGACCGAGACGTTCTCCGGTCAATAACCAACAGCGGGATCTGGATACCCATGTTGGCTCCCACATGTTCCACGATGATCTCATCGGATGAACCACGATGTCAAGGACTTAATCAATCCCGTATTCAATTCCCTTTGTCTAGCGGTACGATACTTGCCCGAGATTCGATCGTCGGTATCCCGATACCTTGTTCAATCTCGTTACCGGCAAGTCTCTTTACTCGTTCCGTAACACATCATCTCGTGATCAACTCGTTGATCACATTGTGCACATTATGATGATGTCCTACCGAGCGGGCCCAGAGATACCTCTCCGTTTACACGGAGTGACAAATCCCAGTCTCGATTCGTGCCAACCCAACAGACACTTTCGGAGATACCTGTAGTGCACCTTTATAGTCACCCAGTTACGTTGTGACGTTTGATACACCCAAAGCACTCCTACGGTATCCGGGAGTTGCACAATCTCATGGTCTAAGGAAATGATACTTGACATTAGAAAAGCTTTAGCATACGAACTACACGATCTAGTGCTATGCTTAGGATTGGGTCTTGTCCATAACATCATTCTCCTAATGATGTGATCCCGTTATCAATGACATCCAATGTCCATGGTTAGGAAACCATAACCATCTATTGATCAACGAGCTAGTCAACTAGAGGCTCACTAGGGACATGGTGTTGTCTATGTATCCACACATGTATCTGAGTTTCCTATCAATACAATTATAGCATGGATAATAAACGATTATCATGAACAAGGAAATATAATAATAATCAATTTATTATTGCCTCTAGGGCATATTTCCAACAACGGTAACATTACCTCCTACGTCCGTCTTCTTCTTAAAGATCCATTTATCTCAATGGCTTGCCGATCATCGGGCAAGTCCACCAAAGTCCATACTTTGTTCTGATATATGGATCCTATCTCGGATGTCATGGCTTCTAACCATTTGTCGGAATACAGGCCCACCATCGCTTCTCCATAGCTCGTAGGTTCATTGTTGTCTAACAACATGATATCTAAGACAGGATTACCATACCACTTAGGAGTAGTACATATCCTTGTCGACCTACGAGGTTCCATAGCAACTTGATCCGAAGCTTCATGATCACTATCATTAACTTCCTATTCAACAGACGTAGGTGCCACAGAAAACATCTTTCTGTGTTGCATCATTCTCTGGTTGAAATGAAGGTTCGACAACCTCATCAAGTTCTATCTTCCTCCCACTCAATTCTTTCGAGAGAAACTCCTTCTCGAGAAATGACCCATTCTTAGCGACAAACAATTTGCCCTCGGATCTGAGATAGAAGGTATACCCAACTGTCACCTTAAGCATCGCAGCCCCAAACATTAAGAAACGACAACTTTGGTTTCTTGCCAAACCAATGTTCATATGACGTCGTCTCAACGGACTTAGATGGTGTCATATCTAAAGTGAATGCAGCTGTCTCTAACGCATAACCTCAAATGAAAATGGTAGATTGGTAAGAAACATCATAGATCGCACCATATCTCATAGGGTTCGATTACGACGTCCGGACACACCATTACCTTGTGGTGTTCCAGGTGGCTTCAACTATGAAACAATTCCACAATGTCTTAAGTGATTGCCAAACTCATAACTCAGAAAATCCCTTTTTGATCAGATCGTAGGAACATGATCTTATTGTTATGATGATTCTTAACTTCACTCTGAAATCGCTTGAACTTTTCAAATGTTTCAGACTTGTGCTTCATTAAGTAGATATACCTATATCTACCCAAATCGTCAGTGAAGATGAGAAAATAGTGATATCCACCACACGCTTCAATTCTCATTGGATCACACACATCAGCATGCATGATTTCCAACAAGTCACTTGCCCGTTTCATTGTACCTGAAAACGGGGTCTTAGTCATCCTGCCCATGAGGCATGGCTCGCATGTGTCAAGCGATTCAAAATCAAGTGACTCCAAACATCCATCGATATGGAGTTTCTTCATGCATCTTACACCAATATGACCTAAGCGGCAGTGCCACAAGAAAGTGGTACTATCATTATTAACTCTACATCTCTTGGCGTGAACATGTGTATCACCACGACCGAGATTCAATGAACCATTCACATAGGGTGCATGATCATGAAAGGTATCATTCATGTAAACAGAATAACCATTATTCTCTAACTTAAATGAATGACCGTATTGCAATGAACATGATCTAATCATATTCATGCTCAACGTAGACACCTGATAACATTTATCTAGGTTCAATACTAATCCCGAAGGCAGATGGAGCGTGCGATGGTGATCTCATCAACTTTGGAAACACTTCCAACACAGATCGTCACCTCGCCCTTAGCCAGTCTCCGTTTAGTCCGTAGCTTTTGCTTCAAGTCACCATTAATAGCAACTGAACCGGTATCCAATACCCAGGTGCTACCAGGAGTACTAGTGAGGTACACATTAATAACACGTATATACTTTGTTGAAGTTGCCAGCCTTCTTATCTACCATGCATTTGGGGTAATTCTGCTACCAGTGACCGTTCCCTTTACAATAGAAGCACTTAGTCTCGGGTTTGGGTTCAACCTTGGGTTCCTTCAATGGAGCGGCAACTGGTTTGCCATCCATGAAGTTTACCTTCTAGCCCTTGCCCTTCTTGAAACCAGTGGTCTTGTTAAACCATCAACACTTGATGCTCCTTCTTGATTTCTACCTTTTGCGGTCTTAAGCACCGCGAACAGCTCCGTGATCAACTCCATCCCTTGCATGTCATAGTTCATCACGAAGATCTAGTAGCTTAGTGATAGTGGCTAGAGAACTCTATCAATCACTATCTAATCTGGAAGTTTAACTCCCACTTGATTTAAGTGATTGTAGCACCCAGACATTCTGAGCACATGCTCACTAGCTGAGCAATTCTCCTCCATTTTGTTGGCAAAAGAACTTGCCAGAGGTCTCACACCTCTCAACACGGGCATGAGCCTGAAATCCCAATTTCACCTCTTGGAACATCTCATATGTCTCATGCCGTTCAAAACGTCATTGGATCCCGATTCTAAGCCGTAAAGTATGGTGCACTAAACTATCAAGTAGTCATCAGGACGTGTCTGTTAGATGTTCATAACATCCACAGACGACGTTGTAGGGGTTTGCACATCGAGCGGTGCATCAAAGACGTAAGCCTTCTGTGTAGCAGTGAGGACACTCCTCGGACTACGGACCTAGTCCGCATCATTGCTTACAATATCTTTCAACTTGGTCTTTCTCTAGGAACATATTGAAATAGGGAGCTACAACGTGAGCTATTCATCTACAACATATTTGCAAAGACAACTTAGACTATGTTCATGATAATTGAGTTCATCTAATCAAATTATTTAATGAACTCCCACTCAGATAGACATCCCTCTAGTCATCTAAGTCAAACATGATCCGAATTGACTAGGTCGTGTCCGATCATCACGTGAGACGGACTAGTCATCAACGGTGAACATCTCATGTTGATCGTATCTTCTATACGACTCATGTTCGACCTTTCGGTCTTCCGTGTTCCGAGGCCTTGTCTGTACATGCTAGGCTCGTCAAGTCAACCTAAGTGTATTGCGTGTGTAAATATGGCTTACACCCGTTGTATTCGAACATTAGAATCTATCACACCCGATCATCACGTGGTGCTTCGAAACAACGAACCTTCGCAACGGTGCACATTTAGGGGGAACACTTTCTTGAAATTTTAGTGAGGGATCATCTTATTTAAGCTACCGCCGTTCTAAGCAAATAAGATGTAAAACATGATAAACATCACATGCAATCAAATAGCGACATTATATGGCCAATATCATTTTTCTCCTTTTGATCTCCATCTTCGGGGCTCCATGATCATCGTTGTCACCGGCATGACACCATGATCTCCATCATCATGATCTCCATCATCGTGTCTTCTTGAAGTTATCTCGTCATCTATTACTTCTACTACTATGGCTAACGCTTTAGCAATAAAGTAAAGTAATTACATGACGTTTATGTTGACACGCAGGTCATAAATAAATTAAGATAACTCCTATGGATCCTGCCGGTTGTCATACTCATCGACATGCAAGTCGTGATTCCTATTACAAGAACATGATCAATCTCATACATCACATATATCATTCATCACATCCTCTTGGCCATATCACATCACAAGGCATATGCTGCAAAAATAAGTTAGACGTCCTCTAATTGTTGTTGCAAGTTTTTTACGTGGCTGCTATAGGTTTCTAGCAAGAACGTTTCTTACCTACGTGAAAACCACAACGTGATATGCCAATTTCTATTTACCCTTCATAAGGACCCTTTTCATCGAATCCGATCCGACTAAAGTGGGAGAGACAGACACCTGCTAGCCACCTTATGCAACTAGTGCATGTCAGTCGGTGGAACCAGTCTCACGTAAGAGTACGTGTAAGGTCGTTCCAGGCCGCTTCATCCCACGATGCCGCCGAATCAAGATAAGACTAGTAACGGCAAGTAAATTGACAATATCGATGCCCACAACTGCTTTGTGTTCTACTCGTGAATAGAAACTACGCATAGACCTACCTCATGATGCCACTGTTGGGGATCGTAGCAAAAATTTAAAATTTTCTACGCATCACCAAGATCAATCTATGGAGTAATCTAGCAACGAGGGGAAAGAGAGTGCATCTACACACCCTTGTAGATCGCTAAGCGGAAGCGTTCAAGTGAACGGGGTTGATGGAGTCGTACTCGTCGTGATCCAAATCACCGATGATCCTAGTGCCGAACGGATGGCACCTCCGCGTTCAACACACGTACAGCCCGGTGACGTCTCCTACGCCTTGATCCAGCAAGGGGAGAAGGAGAGGTTGGGGAAGACTCCATCCAGCAGCAGCACGACCGCGTGGTGGTGGTGGAGGAGCGCGGGACTCCAGCAGGGCTTCGCCAGGCACTACGAGAGACAAGGAGGGAGAGGGGTAGGGCTGCACCAACAGGAGAAGGACCTCATGTCTTGGGATGCCCTTTTGCCTCCACTATATATAGGGGGAGAGGGAGGGCTGCGCCCCCACCTAGGGTTTCCACCCTAGGGGTGGCGGCAGCCCCAATCCCCATCTGGGGTGGCGGCCAAGTGGGGGGGAGAGGGAGGCGCACCAGGCATGGGCCTTAGGGCCCATATGCCCTTAGGGTTTGCCCCCTCTTCTCTCCAGGCGCATGGGCCTTGATGGGGAGGCGCCCCAGCCCACCTAGGGGCTGGTCCCTTCTCACACTTGGCCCATGTATGCCTCCGGGGCCCGTGGCCCCTCCCGGTGGACCCCCGGACCCCTCCAGTGGTCCCGATACACTACCGGTGATGCCCGGAACACTTCCGGTGGACAAAACCATACTTCCTATATATCAATATTTACCTCTGGACCATTCCGGAACTCCTCGTGATGTCCGGGATCTCATCCAGGACTCCGAACAACATTCGGTAACCGCGTACATACTTTCCCTATAACCCTAGCATCATCAGACCTTAAGTGTGTAGACCCTACGGGTTCGGGAGTCATGCAGACATGGCCGAGACAACTCTCCGGTCAATAACCAACAGCGGGACCTGGATACCCATGTTGGCTCCCACATGCTCCAAGATGATCTCATCGGATAAACCACGATGTCAAGGACTTAATCAATCCCGTATACAATTCCCTTTGTCTAGCGGTGCGATACTTTCCAGAGATTCGATCGTCGGTATCCCGATACCTTGTTCAATCTCGTTACCGGCAAGTCTCTTTACTTGTTCCGTAACACATCATCCCGTGATCAACTCCTTGGTCACATTGTGCACATTATGATGATGTCCTACCGAGTGGGCCCAGAGATACCTCTCCGTTTACACGGAGTGACAAATCCCAGTCTCGATTCGTGCCAACCCAATAGACACTTTCGGAGATACCTGTAGTGTACCTTTATAGCCACCCAGTTACGTTGTGACGTATGGCACACCCAAAGCACTCCTACGGTATCCGGGAGTTGCACAATCTCATGGTCTAAGGAAATGATACTTGACATTAGAAAAGCTTTAGCAAACGAACTACACGATCTTGTGCTAGGCTTAGGATTGGGTCTTGTTCATCACATCATTCTCCTAATGATGTGATCCCGTTATTAGTTGACATTCAAACCCCTCCGTAGAATACTCCAACGCCCCTTCCCTTATTTTTATCTTGTTGTTAAATGACTCGTCATTCTCGTCTGTTAGAAAAATACTAAATGAAGTTAGAATGTCATTGAATGTTGATTTACCATAAGTTAATGTATACCATAAGTGAAGCCTAGCCTACCACAAGGTGAAGAATGGAAGAGCTTATGTTAACATTGTGTTATATCATATTTATATGTCTCGAGAGGACCCCATGGATATCCAGTGGGTATGGATATCCATCGGGTTTGGACATGGACACATTATTTCACCCGTGGATTTTTTCATGGACGGGCAAAAACTGTCTTCATGGATATGGATATGGATTTGATATTGTTCAACCCGACCCATTGCCATCCTTAGTGCTGATTGGATTAAGGGAGTGGAAAGGGCCCCACCCAGCTGAAAATCAGGGGGGGGGGAGTTGAATAGAATAGATGGAAGGGCCCGTAATCCACCCGTAATGAGCCTGTGCGTTTAGCATTTTTGCGACCTAGCTGTACGGTTCATCTCAGTTAGCCCCATCGATCAGATGACACGTGGCTTTGCAAATCTCAAAGCCACCAAAGCCCCCAACCCTATGTTCCCCATCACTAAATCATGCTGTTGATTAGAATTCCTATGCCATTTTTTTGAAAGAAAGGGTTTCCCCCGCCCCATCTTATTATAAGTGAGGCACACAGGCACAAAAAATTGTTCCCAGCTCTCGAGCCAAGCTAAAGTAGCAGGGCCAAATTGACAAGTTTTCTGGTATTTTAAGCAACAAATAGAGCCTACACGCGAAACATCAGGGACCAATCATCAACATTGCAAATTTAGCTAGAACGGCATCTTGCAAATCCAACAATGGGTCGATATGGAGCTCTCCCCTTCGCCGGTCCAGAATCAACAAGCATCTTTGAAGCAACACATATTGAGAGTCATCGCACATGATCTTCCATTGACACAGCAGAGCGCTAACCCTTGCCAAAAGAGTTCAAGCATCTTTCCAGACCAAGGCATGAAAATGCATTTCATTACACATAGTCCATATAAGCTCCACAAGGCAGCAACGCATGACATATTAGGAACAACCGTCTTCTTAAATTTAAGCCACATAGCACAAAGATCATCCATATAATTGGGAAGGCGAAACTGAAAGATATCAACAATCACACACTAACAGCACGGGCAACAATGCAACCAACCAAAAGGTGTTAGACAGATTCATGTTCATCACAGAATAAACATGTCAAATCTTCGAAATGTTGTCTCTTACTTAAATTGTATTTAGTGAGTATATGATTCCTATGCCATTTTTGGTCTGTCGAGAAAGATGGCGGGCTTCAACCGGACGCCGACATAGCGAGGTGCGGCGGGATTTCTTCCCTAATAAATTTGAAGGTATATTACATAGGTGGTGCCTTAAGGATATTGAATGGATCCAAGGATGAATGGCATAAAGATGAAGATACATATGCTTTAAGCTTTGGTATTGAATGACAATTCTTATGGAGCCTCAACTGCATCGAGTTTTTTTTGCTAAGATATGTTCCAGAATGATGCATGGAGTATATTGGGTTGATTTGGAAAGAATCCGTCAAAAGGCTCACAAAGAAGTCCTCATGGTATCCCCCTTTGGTTACCCCGTGCCCACGGGGCTAGGGAAATTCTCTCTGGACACCCTATGCGCATGGGCCACCTAACCCCCATGCACACGGGGGCGAGTATTGAACTCTCTGGATACCCCGTGCGCACAGGATCTCTGACCTCAGTGCCCACAGGGCCTAAAGTTTGGCTCTTGGGGTCTCATGTCTAATGTGGATACTAGTTGGTCTTTGGAGATATCTATTGAAGCCACCAAAATTAATTCAATTTCTAACCAAATATTCTCAAGGTGAAATTCATTGGAGAATCTCAAATGCTGACATATTTGGGCTTATAAGGATCAAGGACCTAAGAGAGTAATTAAAGAGAAGAATTCAAGTTATGGTTTCAAGACAAGATCATAATGAGATCATGCCTTGGGTTTGTGAAGAATTTATTGTGCATCTCAAGAGATTGTGATGGAGCATTTAGAGGAGCAAGTGATGACAAATATGTTGAGTTACAATGTTGAAACTTAGTACGAGGGGTCGATAAAAATCAATTATTTTGTGTTTACTACCGAAAGAAAAAATTGCTTAAAAGTACATCTCTGATTATTTAAACTTGACAGTTTTAGATTAAAAAAAACCATTGAAACTTAAAACTTCTTGAGGGATTTTCTTTTTTACTATAGCCTCGTGCATGATTCACCCCCTTTGGTTTGTAGGAATCTTGTAGGAATTTCATAGGATAGGGATTTTCCAAGGAAACATTTCCATGGGACCCTTTGGTTTATAGGAATGCATTCCTATTCTTATGTAGGATAGGAATCAATCCTTCACATTTCAAAGGATAAAAAACATTAGTCTAGACTCAATGAAAAAATTCATATCCTATGCATCAAATGACATGCCTTTCTCTATAGGAATTGAGATGCATATCATCTCACTTCCTATGATTTTTCCTATTCCTATGATATTTCTATCCTATGAACCAAAGGAGGCCTCAACTACTCCACGCGAGGCAAATCGAGTGGACGCCAGGGCTTGACAGATGTGTGCCTCGCACTCATGTGCCCCTGCGAATTTCCTCATCGGCTCCAAGAATTCAAGCGATTAACTTGTAAGGCCTCCTTTGGTTTGGAGGAATTTTATAGGAATTTTAGAGGATAGGATTTTTATAGTATTTTTTCCTTTAGAACCCTTTGGTTCATAGGAATAGATTCTTATTCCTACATAGGATTGGTTCCTATCCTCCACATTTTATAGGAAAAAAATGAGCCTAGACTCAATGGAAAATTCCCTTGGTGTCAACCAAATGACATCTCGTTTCCTATTCCTACTCATGGGATTTGAGATACATGCCATCTCATTTCCTACAAAATTCCTATTCCTGTGAGAATCCTATCCGAGTTGAACTCTGTTCACTGTCAGAGTATATTCTGCGGTCTCTGCCTTTGCTTTCATGTAGCTGCATGCACGCATGCATGGTTGCATGCGCATCTCACACTTGGATGGTGCACATATGTCTCGTCGGCTTTGCGGATCCAGTCCAGATGCTCCATTACATTTGGGAGATGTCACTTTAGGCTAAAAGTAAGACCTACAACTGGCGTACATAGCGTGCGGTTTATTACCACTTGCACTTACCACACCACGTGTTCGTATACACTACAGTCTACACAAGAGGCTAAGCTGTGCGCCACGCCAATGTCGACACCTGGTGGATACGCTGTCGACCAAATCTTTTCCTTCCTTCACTTTTTAACCTAATGGGATTTACAGCACGTTGAGAATTACCATAACCAACCAGAACCAGGTCGATCTTGCCATAGCCAGCTAAGCTTCCATATCCTTTTCTTAGCAGCCAAGTTGCACATCACTGCTCCACTCCATGGATGCTTAGCTGATCTACTCGCTTAATTGCTTGTAGCTCTGGTCGAGATAGTTACGCACAACTCATGCTGCATCGTCCACACACACACACACATACACATGCATGCATGCACTAGACAATAGTGCTCTCTCTCTCTATATATAGTATATTCTTTGCATGCACTAGACAATAGTGCTCTCTATATATCCTTGGACTATTCAGTCTGTTTTCTTGTCTGGAAGAAGTCAGTGACACCGCCAGAGAGCGATCTCGAAGGGATAAGCGTCAAGTTGTTATCGCCTGATCATCGCCCCCCTCCCATTAAGGTCTCACTCCTCCGTCCCTTTTGTGAGCGCAATTGGCGTGGATTATTGGTTTAATCATACGTTACCTAACATAAAAATCTACCGGAAGCTTCGCGGAGCATGCACTTCATACTGACGTAGGCGACGACGTGCATGGCTGACATATCTGCCGATGCCGCCCGCTAGCTAGCTCTTGCTTGACAAACGGCGCTTTCTTCCATGCTCAAATGCTATTTTCCCTGACGTCTCAGTGGCCACACAGGATGGCCTTATCGTCTGATTTGGAATCGGTGGCCTGCCTTGTTACGGCAGTGCCTACTGATCATTAGCTAGTCAAGTCGTCGTGCATGTACATGTCTTTTCCAGGAACCTCACGTGGTAAAAATCAGAGTAGCTAATGCGGTACGTGGTTATTTTGAATTTTTTTCTCCCTTTGGTGAGTGGAGTTTGTGCGTTCAGATGTCTGCAGGTTGTTCCTACAACGTGTGTAAAAGGTTATCTGGCTACTCTTGAGCTTCTACTTTAGCCTAGCCACCAACGCCACCTTTTAGATTCTCAAAAAAAAGAGTGTAGATACACTCATTTTTGCGATAGTTAATTCCGGACGAATGAAATATTATTTATTTGATTCTAAAAAACCAACACTACCCCCCGCAAAAAAAAAACCCAACACTACCTTCGGTTAATTAGTTATATATTTTCTACGTGAAAAAGAAAGAGGGCCGAGAGAAAGAATTGATGGGCAGCTAACCCTCGAACAAGTGGTAGCTAGCTGTGCAATGTGGAGCCCGGCCGACGAGGTACGTTTATGGTGGGATGAGGATGAGGAGCTATCGAAATCTTTTTGCGTCAAGTGCAACAGCTTAGCACTATTTCACTACTCTAGCTCTTCCAGTTCCATGGAGCGTGTCCTCTGAAGCTACCGGCAAGTCAAAAGTGCACGCGCGCGCGGGGCCCATACATGTGCATGCATGAATGAAACTGAAACTCAAACCCATCAACGTACGTGACCGAATTCACGCCACGTCTCTAGTGCGTATGCAGTGAGGTAACTAGAGAATACCCCGCGCGTTGCTGCAGGAATCGATTGGAATATATTTCGATGATTCGATTGTATGACGAATTAATAATATGTAAACTGAAGCTAAAAATAAATATTATATATTGTATTTGATTATTATTTAGCTAGAACATATTTTGAATATAAGTGGCATAACGTAATGGAAAACTTTTTTCATGCATGTTGAGTGGACCTTTGATGAGGTGTCATGTGTGGTGGGGTGAAAAATATGCATGAGATCAACTAATAATGGAAAACTTTTTCTCATGCATATAGTGGTGGGCCTTTGATGAGGTGGTACGTGTGCATGTTGAGATAAATAGAATAGTGGGAATCAACTTCTTATATATATAGGATAGGATTCCATGCAAGCTGCAGGAGCATTAATACGACCATAAACTTATATTTCCATTTTCCCTTCTCAACTGACCGAATTGTCAGGCAGCCGCTTCTTAAGTTAGCTACACCCCCGATGTACCCATTTTCCTTTCCTTTTCTGATGCAGCTAGCTGGCTAGCATCCTTTGTATCCTGACAATTCTCAAACCTTGGTCTGGTTTTGGAATATATAAGATAGGCTACGGCTTGCCTTTTTATTAAAAAATATATATACTCATCGGCCCGACCTTACATGCACGTACCACACCATTTATTCATCAGGTGGACTGTGGACACGTTACTCGGACCGTTTATGTTTCTCGGAGACAGGGAGAACAGTGCGACTAGGCGCATGACAACACGGGATGGGAGGAAGGATGCTCGGTGGATATACCGGCCTTGCTTGCACGTGTGGTGCGTTCGGATAACCACACCAAGACTTTTTGCACGACCACGAGCTTTCTCTAATCGCGGGAACTCAGTGTTGAGTATATTGTGTACATATATGTTTGTGTATAGGGTTCATTTTCTGTTTCCTATGTATAATTGAGGTTGTGGCCCACCTCTATACTTATATATACGTGCCTAGTGTACCGATCAATACATCGTGATTGCACAATTCACATCTTGCCCTTCTACATGGTATTTATCGCAGCACGATCCTAAACCCTAAGCCGCCGCCGCCGCCGCGCCTCTACGCGCCGCCACCGCCGCTGCTACTCCTGTCACCGCCATCAGCCGCCGCCGCCGCCACCGTCCTCCCGGTCGTTGCCGCCGCCGCTGGTTGCCGCCGCCCCTCCCCATCACTCCGCCTTCCGCTGCCGCCGTCTCTCCCCGAGGCCGCCGCCGCCGAACGCCGCTAGCTTCCGCACCACCTTCCGCACCATCCCGCCCTCTCTCCCGCACCACCCGCCCTACCACCCGCGCCACGCACCTCCAGCCCGCGCCGCACCACCTCCCAACCCGCGCCGCGTCACGCGCCCCGAACCCTAACCCTAGCCATGAGCTCCTCCTCCACTGTCTCAAACCCGTTCGCTGGTCCCGATGTCACCCTCGTCCGCGACCTCAACATCCATGAGCGTGTCCCGGTGAAGCTTCATCAAAACACCGCGTCCTACTCCGCTTGGAAGCGGTATTTTTCGCTTGTGTTCCGTGAGTACCTCCTGCACGGCCACGTGGATGGCACCGTGAACTCGGCGCTCATGATCAACGACGAGGAGTGGATGATCCTCGACGCCACCATCATCCGCTGGTTCTACCCCACCATCTCCAGCGACCTCTTCCACACCGTGGTGGATGACGATGACGATGCCTACGCGGTCTGGACCAAGCTTAACGGCCTCTTCACCGACAACAGGCTGCAGTGCAAGGTCCTTCTCCACGGCGAGTTTTATGGGTGCCACCGCGCCCGCCGCCGCCCCAGCCGGCTGCGCCCGCCTTCCCGCCTGCCCCGGCCGCTCCCTTCCCGTCGCCCCAGCCGGCGGCCAAATGGGGGGGGGGTCGTCGCGGCGGCCATCGCGGCGGCCGCAAGCAGGGGGCGCAGGAGCTCAGGGAGGAGCACCCCGCCCGCCGCAGCTAGCCTATCAGCCGGCCCCGTGGTACGCTGGCTCGAACCCATGGACCGGCGTTGTGCACACCTACTCCATGCCGGTTCCCCGTGCCCCTGCCCCGGGTATCCTCGGCGCCCGGCCACCGTCGCACCAGGCGTTCTACGCTGCGCCGCAACCCTATGCGGCGCCCTACGCGGCGCCCTACGGCCAGCAGCCGCAGCTAGGCGGTCTGCCCCTGCCGGCCCCGCCACAGCCTCTCTCGCCGGCGCCGTGGGATCCGGCCCTCTCGGCGGCGCTCCACACCGCCCCTTCTCCATCCAGCTACACCGGCGGCGGCGACTGGTACATGGACACCAGAGCCACCGCCCACATGGAGGCTTATCCAGGTAACCTCCACACCTCCTATCCCGTCCACACTTCCAACCGCATCACCGTCGGTGACGGCTCCTCTCTTCCTATCACCAACATAGGTCATGCATATTTTTCGTCTAACTCCACTCCAATATCCATGTCTAGTGTCTTAGTTTCTCCTGAGATTATTAAAATCTTGTTTCTGTTCGTTCTCTTACACGTGAAAATCATGTTACCGTTCAATTTGACGAGTGTGGTTTTTCTGTTAAGGACGCTCGCACGCGGATGGTGCTCCACCGATGTGACAGCCCCGACGAGGTCTACCCCGTTCACTCCGCCACCTCCACCACTTCTGTCGCCCCTGTCGCTCTCGCCACCGGAGTGGATCTTTGGCATGCTCGCTTGGGTCATCCTAATCCTGCCACCCTTCGCCATATACTTCGGAGTTTTTCTTTCACGTGTAATAAGAACGAGGATCACTCGTGTCATGCATGTCGCCTCGGCAAACATGCTCGTCTCCCGTTTAGGGCTTCTTCTCATGTTGCATCGTACCCGTCTGAGTTAATTCATAGTGATGTTTGGACATCTCCTGTTGCCAATAATACGGGCTTTCTTTATTATCTTGTCATACTTGATGATTTCTCGCATTATGTGTGGACCTTCCCGTTGCGCCGCAAGTCAGATGCCATATCCACTCTCGCCGCCTTCTACTCCTATGTTCTCACGCAGTTTGGTCGTCCCATTCTCGCGTTGCAGACAGATAATGGGAAGGAGTTCGACAACCTAGGTATTCGTACTCTTCTGACCACACATGGCACGACTTTTCGTCTCACTTGCCCGTACACCTCGCAGCAGAACGGTCGTGCTGAGTGTATCCTTCGCACTCTTAATGACTGCGTTCGGACTCTCTTTTTTCATGCCAATGTGCCTCCGCGCTTTTGACCTGACGCTCTCGCCACCGCTTTACTCCTCATTAACAGCCATCCATGTCGCTCGCGGGAACTTTGCACCTCATCACCTTATCTTCGGTGCACCACCTTCTTATGATGAGCTCCGCATCTTCGGCTGCCTTTGCTACCCTAGCATTGCCGCTACTGCGCCTCATAAGCTTGCACCCTGCTCCGTCGCCTACATCTTTCTCGGCTACCCACCTAACACCAAGGGGTATCGCTGCTATGATCCTGTCTCCCATCATGTTTTCACCTCCCGACACGTTTACTTTGATGAGATGGTGTTTTCGTTTCAGCAGCAGGTACCCCTTGTCGCCTTGTCACCGCCGGCCACCGGCGGCCCTTCGGCGACTCCGTTAGGTGGACGGCCCTGCCAGGCCCTAGGACCGCCTCCGGGCTTTGGCGGTCCTCGCGCGGTGGGATGATGTCTACTACACAACCTTCTTCTTGTAGACGTTGTTGGGCCTCAAAGTGCAGAGGTTTGTAGGACAGTAGCAAATTTCCTTCAAGTGGATGACCTAAGGTTTATCAATCCGTAGGAGGCGTAGGATGAAGATGGTCTCTCTCAAGCAACCCTGCAACCAAATAACAAAGAGTCTCTTGTTTCCCCAACACACCCAATACAACGGTAAATTGTATAGGTGCACTAGTTCGGCGAAGAGATGGTGAAACAAGTGGTATATGGATAGTAGATAAAGGTATTTGTAATCTGAAATAATAAAAACAGCAAGGTAGCAAGTGATAAAAGTGAGCGTAAACGGTATTGCAATGATAGGAAATAAGGCCTAGGTTTCATACTTTCGCTAGTGTAAGTTCCCTTAACGATACTAACATAATTGGATCACATAACTATCCCTCAACAAGCAACAAAGAGTCACTCCAAAGTCACTAATAGCGGAGAACGAACGAAGAGATTATGGTAGGGTACGAAACCACCTCAAAGTTATTTTTTCCAATCAATCCGTTGGGCTATTCCTATAGGTGTCACAAACAGCGCTAGAGTTCGTAGTAGAATAACACCTTAAGACACAAATCAACCAAAACCCTAATGTCACCTAGATACTCCAATGTCACCTCAAGTATCTGTGGGTATGATTATACGATATGCATCACACAATCTCAGATTCATCTATTCAACCAACACATAGGACCTCAAAGAGTGCCCCAAAGTTCTACCGGAGAATCACGACGAAAACGCGTGCCAACCCCTATGCATAGGTTCATGGGCGGAACCCGCAAGTTTATCACCAAAACATACATCAAGTGAATCACGTGGCATCTGATTGTCACCACAGATACGCACGGCAAGACATACATCAAGTGTTCTCAAATCTTTAAAGACTCAATCCGATGAGATAACTCCAAAGGGGAAACTCAATTCATTACAAGAGAGTAGAGGGTGGAGAAAACATCATAGGATCCAAATATAATAGCAAAGCTCACGATACATCAAGATTGTATCATCTCAAGAACACGAGAGAGAGAGAGATCAAACACATAGCTACTGGTACATACCCTCAGCCTCGAGGGAGAACTACTCCCTCCTCGTCACGGAGAGCACCGGGATGATGAAGATGGCCACCGGAGAAGGATTGCCCCCTCCGGCAGGGTGCTGGAACGGGTCTAGATTGGTTTTTGGTGGCTACGGAGGCTTCTGGCAGCGGAACTCCCGATCTATCGTGTCTTCTGGAAGTTTTAGGATACGTAGGTATATATGGGTGAAAGAGATACGTCAGGAGACGGAAGGGGGGGGCCACGAGGCAGGGGGGTGCGCTATAGGGGGGTGGGCGCGCCCCCCACCCTCGTGAGCACCTCCCTTCTTTCCTGACGTGCACTCCAAGATTTTCCGATAGCTTTCCTTCCAAAAATAACTTCTCCAGTTGATTTCGTTCCGTTCCGACTCCGTTTGATATTCATTTTCTTCGAAACACTGAAAATAGGCAAAAAAACAGCAAATCTGGGCCGGGCCTCTGGTTAATAGGTTAGTCCCAAAAATAATATAAAAGTCGATAACAAAGCCCAATATTGCCCAAAACAGTAGATAACATAGCATGGAGCAATCAAAAATTATAGATACGTTGGAGACGTATCATGGGACGAGCTGCGTCGCGCGCCCCCACGCTGGCGCCTGCCCCCTCGGCCTCCTCGGCTGACCGCGACGCTGCGGCTGCCGCCCCTTCCTCACCCGCCGCCCCGACTCGGGTGCCGCGGGCTAGGGCACTCCAGGCTCGGCCGCCGCCTCACCGGCTTCTTCGCCAGCCGTGTCGCCGGCCACGTCGCCGGCCGCCTCGCCGGTGGCTTCGCCGCCCGTCACGCCGACCGCTCTGATGTTGCCGACTGGCCCTGTTACACGGGCTAGCGCCGGCGTTCACCGTCCAAGCCTCCGGTACTCCAGCGATGAGTACCTCCTTGCCGCCTCCACCGCGGAGCCATCTCCTCTTCCGCGTCCGCTCGCGCAGCCCTCCGTGATCCTCATTGGCTTGCGGTGATGCAGGAAGAGTTCGACGCTCTTCAGCGGAACCGTACCTGGACACTGGTTCCCCGGCCTCCTCGCGCCAACGTCATCACCGGCAAGTGGGTTTTTCGCCACAAGACCCGCTCGGATGGTACCCTTGAGCGCTACAAGGCTCCTTGGGTGGTTCGTGGTTTTCGACAGCGCGCTGGAGTTGACTTCATTGAGACGTTTGCCCCGGTTGTCAAACCGGGCACGATCCGCACCGTCCTCCAGCTTGCGGTGTCCCGAGGCTGGCCAGTTCATTAGATGGATGTCTCCAACGCCTTCCTCCACGGCCATCTTGAGGAGCAGGTGTATTGTGAGCAGCCCACCAATTTTGTCGACGCATCTCTTCCTGGCCATGTGTGTCTGCTATCCCGGGCTCAAGCAAGCACCCCGCGCCTGGTACCAGCGGATCGCCGGGTTTCTTCAAACACTGGGTTTCAGCGTCACTTGCTCGGATGCCTCATTGTTTGTCTATCGCCACGGTGACACCACTGCATATTTGCTCCTGTACGTCGACGACATCATCCTGACGGCCTCCGCCGCAGCTCTTCTTCAGCAGATTACTCTTCGGCTGTGTGACGAGTTTGCCATCAAGGACTTGGGTGCTCTACATTATTTTCTTGGCATTGAGGTCGTTCAGTGCCCGGACGGTTTCTTTCTTCATCAGCAGAAGTATGCGCATAAGCTTCTTGAGCGTGCTGGCATGCTCAACTGTCACCCTGTTGCTACTCCTGTTGACACGAAGGCCAAGGTTTCTGCTCTTGAGGGCTTGCCAGCGTCGGATGCTCCTTTCTACCGGTCTATCGTTGGTGCTCTTCAGTATCTGACTCTCACCAGACCGGATCTTCAGTATGCTATTCAGCAGGTGTGTCTCCACATGCACGCCCCTCGTGACTCCCATTGGACTCTCGTGAAGCGGATCCTCCGTTACATTCGCGGCACGATGACCCTCTAACTCACCCTCACGGAGTCCATTTCTCTGGAGATGATGGCCTACTCCGACGCGGACTGGGCTGGCTGCCCAGACACTCGTCGATCCACCTCTGGCTACTGCGTCTACCTCGGTCCTTCACTCGTTTCGTGGTCGTCCAAGCGACAACCCACGGTTTCGCGCTCCAGCGCGGAGGCTGAGTATCGAGCTGTGGCTAACGTTGTTGCTGAGTGCACCTAGCTACGACAGTTACTTCAGGAGCTGCATCACGATGTCTCCCAGGCTACAGTTGTCTACTGGGACAACATTTCTGCGGTGTACCTCTCCGCCAACCCCGTTCATCATCGCCGGACTAAACACATTGAGCTGGACATTCACTTTGTGCGCGAGCAGGTGGCCCTTGGACGCATTCGGGTTCTCCACGTGCCGACTGCAGAACAGTTCACCGATGTGATGACGAAGGGACTGCCGACTTCCACCTTCGAGGAGTTTCGTTCCAGTCTCTGCGTCACTGGCGCCGCTTCGACTCGGGGGGGGGGGGGGGGGGGTTGAGTATATTGTGTACGTATATGTTTGTGTATAGGGCCCACCTCCTGTTTCCTTTGTATAGTTGAGGTTGTGGCCCACCTCTGTACTTATATATACGTGCATGGTGCACCGATCAATACATCGCGATTGCACAGCCCACATCTTGCCCTTCTACACTCAGCATAGCTCGGATGGATAGATTCATTGTGTTGGAATCTTGGTATTTTTGTTTAAGAAAACTTTCAATCTATTCATCTTCAATCATGACAATACAACGAACATCGAAAATAATAAAAAAATACATTCAAAACCGTAGACCATCTAGCGACGATTACAAGCACTGAAGCGAGCCGAAGGCGTGCCGCCGTCATCGCCCCTTCCTCGCCGGAGCCGGGCAAAACTTGTTGTAGTACACAGTCGGGAAGTCGTCGTGCTAAGGTCCAATAGGACCAGCGCAGCAGAACAGCAACCGCCGCCGATGAAGAGTAGCGTAGATCAGAAGGATCCAACCTGAAGAAACACAAACATAGACGAATTACGACCAGATCCGAGCAAATCCACCAAGGATAGATCCGCCGGAGACACACCTCCACATGCTCACCGACGATGCTAGACACACCACCGGAACGGGGACTAGACGGAGAGAACCTTATTCCATCTTCAGGGAACCGCCGCCGTCTCGTCTTCCTGAGCAGAACACAAACCCTAACAAAAGTTGAAGAAACATCTAAAAATGGAGCCCTCCCGCTGGCAAGCGCCGGGATCCATTGCGCCGCCATAGCCCTAAGGCCACCGGAGACGAGGCAGATCGGCGGCGGCGCCGGCGAGAGGCAAAGGAACCCTAAGCTTTTCTTGGGGAGGAGATGTTGCTAGCAACGATTGCTTGTTGCACACGTCAATGATTCCTTGGGATTTATTTTTGACTCTTTGGCACATTCTTTATGGGTGTCCATCTATTACATGGAATCTATAACGATTTCGTCTATCTCAAGATCTATCAACGCAATTTCTCGAAGGTAAGGTGTGCTTACTTACTCTTTTAGGGATGTGTGTGTGTGCGCGCCTCTATGTTTGTACCATGTTTCAGACATATATTTTCACGTGCGGGCACCTCAGGTGAGGTCTAGTGTGAGGACAAAGCACCAACATGAAATGACGCAAGAAGCCATCAAGACAAACCACCTAAACCAAGCATTGAACCTAGTAATGATTGCTCTACTATGAACAAAGGACTCACACGTCATACGCCCATCTCCACGACGACCGGAATCACCTATCAGTGAAGAAGAGGGAGCGAGACAACCTAACTTTGCCAACTTCCAACGGGAGTTGGGCGAGAGAGGAAGTGAAAGGGGAAAAGAGAGTCTTCGTCTCAACCTAGTATACCACACAATACATTTTAGGTAGGCAGGAGTTATGAGAGAAGGTGGAGCATGGCTTATTACTGCGAGTGTGATCATTTGAAATTTTAGCCCTATACATTCGTTTGGTTTTCTCTTACGCTCAGATTGGCCATGAAGCTGGTGTAAAAGACTTATTATTTTCAAGAGAAACATTACTATAGTTACGAAGATAGAGGTGGGACACAATTTTTTCCATGCACATGCCCTCTGGGTATCCATGGACTAAAATTGCTTACATTGGTAACATCGATAGAAGTAACACAACACGGAAGTTTAACAAACACATCATAATACTTAATTGTCCAATTCTCACACAAAAACATATGCATTTGTCTTAGGGTTTACATTTTTCAATGGGTTTAGGGGCACTGCCATGTAGGCCCACATGTCAGATTGGTATCAGAGGGTATCCATGGTGCAAAATCTATGTCCATGCCCAACATGTGAGTTTGCGGGTATCTGCCCGCAAAAAGATATGTGTAAAAGGTCACCTTTATACCTGCTCCCTCAGACACGATATCTGTAGTACTAGGATCCACGTATAAAATTGCAATTCCTATAAAAAATAACACTACTAAAAAACACGCTTTGTTGATCGTTCACCACTATCGGGCAAGCAAAACCCGCTGGTAGTACTACTCACAACGACAAGCATTTGAGGGCCCTATAGTGCCGAATCTAACATATGGTGATTTTTAGTAAAAAAAGCATCACCGCTCATAGTTTGAATTGAGGGCAATTAGTGATGGCATCGTTATTGCCGATGATGTTGATCTAGCTCCAACATCGGGTCCGAGAGGAGGAGCACGCTGACGCAAGCCATTCTACCACCCACATGACCACATTATCTATTTTCTGCCTCGAGCAATGTGCCAACTCGGGTAGCGGGTGATCGGGACATCAGTTTCCTAAGGACGAGCGTGGCGGCGGCCATTTGATCCTTGCCAGGTCCAAAGCCAATGCCCACGAGGACGCTACAAATGTAGAGTAGTATGTGTGGCATAATGTCTTACTCCTCCTCATCGTCTAGCCACGACAACAACAACAACAACAACAACAACAACAACAACAACAACAACAATGGCAATGAAGTTTTGGGAGGAGAACGACGGCGGAGTCGGTGGAGGCTCAAAGCAATAGTTGTAGTTGACGGTGTCTCACACTAGATCAGTTTTCATTTTTGATTCTAGGATATGTCGATGATTAATGCACTATTGATCTTACGTTCTGTGTAGAGTTGTGTAACGAAGCAGAGAGATTGGTGGTGCCCCAAGGGATCATGTCGGTGGTATAGGAGGGATGGTAGTTTCCCCAAGTTCAGGCCACAAGATGGGTAATAGACATACACCGTTCCTACCTATCTTTATTGATCAGTGGAAAATTTATAAGAGTGTTCCATCTATCTAACGAGCTAGTTTACGAGTATAGAATTCCCTCATGAACTTAATCATTGGTGGGGCTTCATCTGTTCCTATATAGGTAGACAAAAGACAGTAGTTTGGTAGCCATCTTCACGGGATGCAATAAGATGAGGTGATTCCGCAGTGTTTAATAGGGAAAATTAATAAATTGTATATCTCAAATTGCGCCAAATTTTCTTCTAGCAAACACAGTGTGGTTTAAGCTCCCTCTCGATTTTATTTAACTGAAACCACACTTTTTTTCAACCGCAAAAAAAGAAGCCACACTCTTTTTAACTAGACGAAAAATTAAATTGTTCATCTTAAGTTGCGCCAAATTTAGCGTCACTCTTGTGTTCCTTTTAACAATCCTCGTACCAATCCAGTCGTGTGCATGCACCCTTATTGTTCTATGGTTGTCCGGATCATCCTTTAACTGCTTTTGAGTTTTGGCCGAACTGCACGGACAAATGAAGAATCACTACAAACACTGCATCAGTAATCAGAAGCACGGTATAAACCAAGGAGGAAAGTTATAAAAAGTTGTTAATAATTACTATATCTAAAGCCTTGACTGCTACCTGAAGGGTCAAGCCATCAAGAGAACGTGTTTCATTTACTCATCCGTTCTAGTGGCACAGTGGATTGGTATAGATATCCGGTCCTGCATGCTCGGAGGACGGTGCAAGTTTTTTCTCCCAACTTTTTCCCGAAAAGGAAGGATACACCTCCCGCTCTCTACACCCTGGAATGCACGCTCGGATGCGCACACAAGCTCATCTCTGAACTTGTGTTGCCACACTTTCTCTTCCAGCTCGTGAAAACTTCGAGGCTTACGTATGATGCACCTGGTCACGTTGAATTAGTTCCACTCAGGGCAGAAGTCAATTGTTTTCATTTCGTTTTCATATGGCTGCTGAACGAGGGCAGTGATACGGAATGGTCAAGAGATCGATCGATGCAGGGACTGCGTACCTAGCTTAGCTAGGAGTGCTCGGGAGCTTATCATTTGAGCTGACCTGCACGCGCCAGGTTTGTCACGGAGCTCCATGTCAATTCCGGCAAGTGGAGTGCTCGGGAGGAGTTCCTACAGCTCTAGCTCTGGCTGCGTGCGCGTCCGTCGCCGTCGTCATCGTCACGGCTCACGAGGACGGATGACCACCACCATCTCTCTCAGCAGTTTCGAGATCGGGTGGGCGGGCCGGCCGGCCGACGGCGCGCGCACGTCGACACGTGCGACGACGGCGACAAGACGGGCGACGGCAAAGCTAAACCCCGGCCCGCCCAGGTCCATCGCCCGAGTTCACGTCAACGGCGACGTGCGCGCGCTCGATCGTACGCCACGCTAGATGTGCTACACGTCGTTGTTCTTCCGATGCTTGTCTGGTTCCATTTGTTTTGGCAGACAAGTAGGACAAATTCACTATTTCAATCCTTTTGGTTAACTTAAAGCACGATCTGATCCTATGTGCATTTTTTTTGGATATGCCCATTTTTCTATCGTCATTGTCTTTGGCAGTATGCTAGCACATCCTATGACCAAGGTCTTTGACGGTAGAACTTACGTACACTGTCACGCCTGCTCGGTATGAAAAAGACCCTATCGTCATGGTCTTTAGCTGTAGGGAGATGCATGCAATGATAATAGGGGCACACATGCAATAACACAAAGATGAAAACCCTACTGCTATAGGCTATGACGGTAGGGTAATGCATCTTATCGACCATGGCATTAGGATGCGTTACTGTACCGTCAAAAACAATGACGATATACAAATGATCAGATCCAAAACAATTATGCACATATGTCAAATCGTGCTAAACTAATGAAAAAAGGGTCAAAATAGGAATTTGGCCGACAAGCACTACCCCAAAGGTACCCTATAGCTAAGCTACGGGCCTACAGTACGTGCCTGGAAACAAAAAAAGTCGTTTGTTCGTGCATGTGATGTGTGTGCACAGATTGATAGATATATGCATGTGCAGTGACCGTGTGTCATTAAGACGAATCTTAGCGTTGATGGGTTTGGTAGACTAGTTCGTTCGAGATATAGGTTTGTCGTCTGTCACTTGTCACACACGTTTGGTTGGTGTTCTCTCGACTAGTGCACCTACGTGCCTGCTTGACTTGAGTAACTCGACTCTACCTAGTTTTCTTTAGAAAAACACTGGCCGAGTTTCATAGCATACAGCTTAATGATAGCTAGTGTCAGGTTGCTTGTCACACCGTAAAAGTAGTGGCTACGGACCTAACTTCATACATGTTGACGTACATATGGGACTGACCAGCAAGTCAAGGTTTTTATTGCGAAAAGAAGTACTCCCTTCGTCCCGAATTACTTGTCGAAGTGGATGCATGGCAGGCTACGTCATGGGCTCAGCCGTCACGGCCTTGATCTGCGGTGCTACTTTGGCTGTTGCGGCTGCAATTGTGGTTGTGCTAGTTTGGCCCTAGCAATCTCCGTCTGTCATGACGTCTTCCTATCGAACGTAGACCTCTTCGATCTGGCCACTGACATATTTCGGTCTTCCCTGTCAGAGATCTATATGGATTGGCGAATGTCGTCTCTGGATATCTAGATCGGAAAGGCTCCGGTCGCGCTGTTATATTATCAGCCAACACGGCTTCAAAAGGGCGCGACGCGAAGCTTCGCTTTATTATCAAAGTCGTGGGACATGTCTAAGTCAAGATTTTCAAGACATTGATAGAGGTGGAGAATGTCATTGCGGCTGCGATTGGAGGTCTTGAAGCATTGGCGGAAAGGTGTACTGGATGCGATGCAGACTGTGTGCTAGGTGTTTGGTGGATTGCACAACGGCCTTGGCAAGCGGGGGCGGCAACACTAGAGGTCTGCAATTTCGGTGGTGTTCCTCGAGTACCGAGTCTCGATTCCTAAGTGAAATCCAATGTCTGGCCTTCATTGGTTGTACATGGCAATGACCTTGTCGAAGGCATTGTTTTTTCGGTGAACTCGGACTTTTTGCATGGTCAAAACTCAAGATCTTCGATTGGGCAACGATAACGCTTATGCGTTGTTTCCTTCTAGAAGGCGTTGCTTTTGGAGAACCTTTTTTGTAAGCCGGGTGTTGTTTTTGGTGGTAGTTAGAGGGTTGTTGTTGCTAGTGACTGATCACCGTGGCGGGGCTCTTTTCTTCTTTCTTTTTATTTCTTTCTTTGGTTGTGTGTATCCTTGATGTCTTTGAACATCTTGTTGGTACAAAGGCCGGGTGTAATTCGTATCACCGTGATATTAATATATTCCCTTTCACGAAAATATATAGAAATGAATGTATCTAGAACTTAAAATACATCTAGATACAATCATTTATGCGACAAGTAATTTTGAAGTAGGGAGTACTCCGTATGATTGTATGAGCTATTCGATTAGTTGTGATCCGCATGCACATATGGACTTAGATGGCATCCAACACTGGCATGAACACGTTGGTCAATTCATTAACCAGCCATTTCATACTCTAGGGTAGCTTTATTGATGAGTAGCGGCGCGGAATACTGGAAATAAATCATGTATTTTATCGGGGAATGAATATGGCACGTCCACTTCACAATTTGGATTTCCTGAGTCAGGTCTTTCAGTTGATAAGGACGAGCCATGCATGGCCAATGAATTCATCGAGAAGCTAGTGCGATGGCCAGTGGCCAAGTACTCGAGTATGTGGATCGACATAACGTACTACGAAACTACCAACGAGAAACACCACATCCACACCACAACCAGATGCAAGGACTTGCACAATGCCAACAAAAACACCACATCCACAACCAAATGCAAGGACTTGCACAATACCAACTGAAGGTTGGACTTGTTTCAAACTCGGATACAATCATACGGAGTACTCCCTATGTTCGGAATTGGTGTTTATATAACCCCCCACCCCCCCTCCAAAAAAATTATATTCTGGTTTGTTCAGTTAAATAAATTAACAGAAATGCTAGAACACAGTCGCCCGATTATTTTAATGTTCCAAACTCTTTTTTCATTAATTGGTGTCACAGTCTCTCCCTGGTGAAGTTTCATATACTTATATGAAATCCGAAATAGAAGTTACTTTTGCGGCCACACTTTTACAATTTGGCAAACAAGAGATCAAACCTTTAGAAAAATCACTTGTCAGTCCCCTAGATTAAACTTTACAAAAAAATTTCATAAATTACACTCCCTCTATTCACAAATATAACATGTTTTAATTTTCTTTTAAAATGAGATGTATGTAAACACGTTTTGGTGCACTCATTTCAGTTCATATGCAGTCCATTTTGAAATATCCAAAACATCTTATTTTTAAGAATGGAGGGAGTACTTTTATTTGTAGCAATTGCACCTTTAAAAAAACTTCCATAAATGAAACCAAGTCTATAAACAACAAGAGAAATAACTCGGTTCTTTGCATTCCGAATGAGAATAACCCACCCCGACAAATGAGCGGTCAAGCCGGATGACAAAAGTGTGAGTAAGAAAGATTAAACTTCTCAAAAACTTTCACGAATCAAACTTTTATTCGTAGCAATTGTGCCTTTCAAAAAACTTCCATAAATATTTCGCAAAAAATAAACTTCCATAAATGAAACCAAGTGTCCAACGACGAGAGAAACAACTCGGTCGACAAAATGGAGGGAGTAGATTTTTCATGCATGCTAGATTTCTCCCCCTTTTTCTCAAGACGATGCATGCTAGATTTTTAAGAAGGGGAGATATCACATGAGCGAGGACTCCATCGACAAAAGAAACCCAGCCAACGCACCCATGCACACCTCATCCGGCCGGTGTGCAAGAAAGATTCCACACTGGCACTTGCACAGCTAGATACTCTACATGCTGCTAGATTTTTCATGCACGCCAGATTTTTTCTTGAGAGAATGAACGCTGGATTCAAGAGTCGGAGAGCAGTGAGCGGCGGCTAGCAGATACGGTTGCGCACAGCTCATCGACGCAAACGGGACTGGCGCACGCCCGCCCCCGACCTCCTCGCTGACACCACACACTCACGCCGGAATAATCGGCCGGCCGGTGGGACGCGACCCCTCCCCCTCCCTGTACATGCAGCTGCCGCTTCTACCCCTGGAGAACCCTAACAACCACAGGTCCCTGCCACCCAGCGCTAACGGACAGGATACCTTGGACCATATAAGCACACGCCCGCCCGTCCATCCCATCCGGCCACTCGATCCCCAGGATAGATTCTGGTCTGGTCCAGTGTGTGTGTGTGTGAGCGTCTCCCTTCCTCTTTTGATCGTGTGTGCAGCGTGCGTGTCGATGGCGCAGCAGGGGCAGGGCGCGGCGACGTCGCTGCCGCCGGGGTTCCGGTTCCACCCGACGGACGAGGAGCTCATCCTGCACTACCTCCGCAACCGCGCCGCCGCCGCGCCGTGCCCGGTCCCCATCATCGCCGACGTTGACATCTACAAGTTCGATCCATGGGACCTCCCTTGTAAGTTCTCAACCAATCAACCGATCACCGCTGTATGTAGTCCCTGCTCTGCTCACCATGGTTCGGCTCTGATGATGAATGGAACTGCAGCCCAGGCGGTGTACGGCGACTGCGAGTGGTACTTCTTCAGCCCGCGGGACCGCAAGTACCCCAACGGCATCCGCCCCAACCGCGCCGCCGGCTCTGGCTACTGGAAGGCCACCGGCACCGACAAGCCCATCCACGACGCCGCCACCGGCCAGGGCGTCGGCGTCAAGAAGGCGCTCGTCTTCTACAAGGGCCGCCCGCCCAAGGGCACCAAGACGGCCTGGATCATGCACGAGTACCGCCTCGCCGCCGCCGTCAACACCTACAAGCCCATCAAGTTCCGCAACGTCTCCATGAGGGTACGTGACGTCCATCCCACTTGCTTCCATAAATTTGTTATCGTTTGGTTCGTTACCGGCGGCGCCGGCCATACCCGCGTGCAACAGTGTCACGCATCCTATCCTGATCCTCTTGGCGCCACGGCCCACGCGTTTGCTTTGTTGCACGGTTGCACCGGCCGTGCCGTTGCAGCGTTGATCGCTAGAAATGCATCCACCTTTATTTAATGACTGAATTACCCTCTAACCTGAGATGACTGTGATTAGTAGTACTATCATGCTAATAGTATCATATCACATCGAGCTGTACTTTGATGAATGATACCTTATGAGTGAGCACGAGAGATGCTTAATTTGTTTTCCTCTGCTTTGATTGGAGAAGAGAACAGCTTCGCGATTGATGGGTAGCTAGCTAGTGGCAGCCATTGATTCGTCAAGTTCAATAGCTTTCGACAGCGATAGGCATGGTGGTACCGGTACCGATATTGATTGATTTATTTATGTTGTTCATATGTCTGCAGCTCGATGACTGGGTGCTCTGCCGGATCTACAAGAAGACAGGCCTGGCGTCGCCGATGGTGCCGCCACTCGCCGACTACGACCACATGGCCAACCACGACGACCTCTCCAGCGGCGGCGCCTTCACCTACGCCACCTGCAGACCCCTGATCAAGCAGCAGAATCACCAGCAGCCGCACGCCGGGAGGCTCCCGACGTTCCCGTCCATCTCCGAGCTGTTCGACGACTACCCGTTCGCGCAGAACTTGGACACCTACGTCGAGCACGGCGCCACCCACCACCTCGCCGTCCACCCCTCCCTGAACCAGCTCCTCCCCGTCGGCGACACTAGGCACGTAGTGGAGCCGTCGTACTACGCGCCGTCGACGTCGTCTCCAGACGCTAGCGGCGGGAGCGCCAGGAAACGCAAGGCGGTGAGCCCGGAAGAACGCGGCACGCACCAACCGTCGGCCAAGAAGCTCAACGGGTCGTGCTTCGATGCGCCGCCGCAGTCGGCGAATGGCTGGCAGGCCGTGGCGTCCGTGCTGGGCGGCCTCAACCATCACATGCTTCCTCAGTTCTAAGCCTGCTCTTCACGACCCTTCTTCAGGATCTTCACGTCCGTGATGGCGCACGTTGGACGAAAAAGAATTCTTATATGACCTGCTTGTACGCTTCATCTCAGTAGACCCCATCTATCAGATGGCACGTGGCTTTGCAAATCTCAAAGCAACCAAAGCACCCAACCTTATGGTCCCCATCACCAAATCCTGGTGTTGATTAGAATTCCTATATGCCATTTTTTTGAAAGAAAGGGTTTTCCCCGTCCCATTTTATTATAAGTGAGGCACACAGGCCAAGTAGCAGGGCCAAATTGACAAGATTTCGGTATTTTAAGCAACAAATAGAGCCTACAAGCCAAACATCAGGAGCCAATCGTCGACATGACAAATTTAGCTAGACTGGCATCTTGCAAATCCAACGATGGGTTGATATGGAGCTCTCCTCTTTGCCAATCCAGAATCAACAAGCATCTTTGAAGCAACACATATCGGGAGTCGTCACACATGATCTTCCATTGGCGCAGCAGAGCGCTAACCCTTGCCAAAAGAATTTGAGCATCTTTCCAGACCAAGGCATGAAAATGCATTGCATTACGCATATTTCGTAAGCTCCACAAGGCAGCAACACATGACAAATTAGGAACAACCATCTTAAGTTTAGGCCACATAGCACAAAGATCATCCATAGAATTGGGAAGGGGGAAGTGAAAGATATCAACAATCACATCACTAACAACACGGGCAACAATGCAACCAAACAAAAAGGTGTTAGACAGATTCATGTTCATCATAAAATAAACATTCAAATCTTCAATATGTTGTCTCTTACTTAAATTGTCTCTAGTGAGCATACGATTCCTATGCCATTTTTGGTCTGTCGAGAACGATGACGGGCTTCAACCGGACGCCAGCACAGCGAGGCGTGGCAGGCTTTCTTCCCCTGTATATTTGAAGGAATATTCCATAGGTGGCGCCTTAAGGATATTAAATCGATTCAAGGATGAATGGCATAAAGATGAAGACACATATGCTCTAAACTTTGGTATTGAATGACAATTCCTATGGAGTGTCAAGTGCATTGAGTTTTTTGTGAAGATATGCTCTAGAATGATGCATGAAGTATATTGGGTTGATTTGGGAAGAATCCATCAAAAGGCCCACAAAGAAGTCCTCATGGTATCCCCCTTTGGTTACCCCGTGCCCACGGGGTCCAAGGAATTCTCTCTGGACACCCCGTGGGCATGGGCCACCTAACCCCCATGCACACAGGGTTAAGTGTTGAACTCTATGGATACCCCATGCGCACGGGGCCTAAAATTTGGCTGTCGGGTCTCATGTCTAATGTGGATACTAGTTGGTCTTTGGAGATATATATTGAAGCCACCAAAATTAATTTCAGTGTCTAATAAAATATTCTCAAGGTGAAAGTCATTGGAGAATCTCAAAGGTTGACATATTTGGGCTTATAAGGATCAAGGACCCGAGAGAGTAATTAAATAGAAGAATTCAAGTTATGGTTTCAAGACAAGATCATAATGAGCTCATGCCTTGGGTTTGTGAAGAATTTATTGTGCCTCTCAAGAGATTGTGAACCGCCCATGGTCTTGTGGCTGCACGGACGCCTCGATTTTCGGGAGGTCCATTAAAGATGAAGATATATTGAGATGTTCTGGGATTCGTGCGAAGTTAATGCGAGATGACGTCATGGAAGGTCAATGCGATTTTGTGAGCTGACGTCATGGCGGGTTATAGCAAGTTCATAAAAATTGACGATGCGAGATTTGCTAAGTCAAGCACGGAAGATTGATATGAACAAGTTCAAATCAACCTGGGGCCTAATGTTGGGGATATAACCACTGGGTATGACCCGCCCAGGAGGGGCTGGGTCATGCCACTAGCGGCTTAAAGATGAAGGCCCGAGAAGATATGAAGATGGCGGTTCATAGAGCAAGCTCATTGAAGGCCCAAGACCCGAGGACGATTTGAGGCCCATGGACGTGAGCCACCATATGTTAAACTTGTACTGTAAGGCAAGCTTAGTTAGTTATCGAGCTGGACACGTTGTGTATGAGCCGGCCGGGACTTTGTAAAGCCGCTGGACATCAACCTGTGTATATAAAGGGGTGACCCGACGGCGGGTTAACTCAAGAAACAATTGATCGAGAACTAGGTCAAGCATATTCGCTCCGTGGTAATCAAAACCCAAGCAATACAACCTAAAGCAGGAGTAGCTTTTACCTCGTTGAGAGGGGCCGAACCTGGGTAAACTTCCTGTGTCCTTTGTCCTGTTTTAACCCCTTCAAGCTAACCTAGCGGCGATGGCTCCACACCTAAGTCCTTTCGCTAGGGCATCTGCCGTGTTAAGTCCACGACAGGTTAGTGAAGAATTTATTGTGCATCTCAAGAGATTGTGATGGAGCATTTAGAGGAGCAAGTGGTGACCAATCTGATGTTCATGGTGAAACTTGATATGCTCATGAAAGAGTCTTTGGTTATCCAGTCTTGAAGCAATGAAGTGGAATGAAGAGTTCATTGTGACTTTCAAGAAGCCAAGACGGAGCATGAAGTAAAGATGTTGGTTGACCAAGAAGAAGAGCGAAGATTGTATCTAGATGATGAACACACAAGTGTTGTATCTAGATGGTGAACACGCAAGCGCAAATAATGTACCGCATGGGACAAGTGATCTAGGATATGATAAGTAATTCTGATTTATGTTTATTGAACTAACCCATACTGTGTGTTTTTTATGACGATATGAGTTATGTGTTTATCATGGGCTTGTGTCAGAGCAAACATTTCAATTAGTCTATGTGAGGACGACATCAAGTGGTGATGGTCATCGAGAAGTGCAAGTGCAAGATGAGCATCTGGAGGTTATATTCTTTGAAGCTTGCAGTCCACATCGTGATAATGTACATGTGAATATGTGCTTAAGTGAAGGCTTCCCTCATTTCAATATGGGGAAGCAATTCAAGAATCTTAACTGATCGTGGTAAAGAAAAGGATTTCAACTTAAGGCAAGCATTAACGTTGTCAACAAGCTCAAGTAGAAAGCACAGGGCAAAGGTATAACTTAGCTAGGTTTCTTAGTTTTACCTATCTCATGGTGCTTGGTGGGAGACCAGATTATAGGTTTGATAACTGTACAACCAAAATGAGCTTTCAGGCGATTAACTTGATCAAGTTGTATGTAAAGAGCTCAAACCTTTGCATGTTTTACATCATTATTTATTGTTTAGATTTGGTGGTTCTCTATGTGATAACCTTAGGATTGTCCATAGTTTGAATAAGAGCCCATGATCATCGAAATCGGAGTTCGCATGACAAAGTTATGCATGTTTTACATTATTGATGTGGGCTGTCTCTGGGTAGGCCGTTGGCATGGTGTTTCATCCGGGACACGGGTTGTCCACAGAAGTGTCGTTTGAGCCGATGACTAGTTTTTTTAGGGTGGGCTATTTAAGGGCTTTGCATAGTTGCATTGGTTTGAGCTCCATGCATCAATTTCTTCAAGTGACATCCTACGAGTTTATTACTCTTGGAGGCCAACATCTCCTACATGATTTGGTGGTGTTAACTTCATGATCTCTTTGAGAAGTTTGTGAAGAATCCTAGGTGGTCAAGGTTCCTTTGAAAGTTTTCTCATTTGTGCACTACTGGAATCAGCTTCTTTGCCGTCTGCCATGGCAGACGGCAAAGGCATAGATCTCGGACGGCAAACACCTTTGCCGTCTGCCAGTGGACGTCGAACTGTCCGGCTGAACACGTGCCAATAAAGGCCTTCTTTGCCGACCGCTTCCCGGAAACAGGTGGCAAAGGATTGTGCCGTCCGCCATCCGAGGCCAGCAGACGGCAAAGACAACGGACGATAGTGCGGTGGCGTGAGAGCCGTTAGGGGGTTAACGACGCTCTTTGCCGTCCGCTGACGAAAAACAAAGAGCTCAGCTCGGCCAGCACCGAGAAGCTGCCATGTGTCCAGCTATGCCGTCTGCCAGCCGATGGCAAAGAGGTTTGAATCCTAGCTGGTCACTTTGCCGTCTGCCAGTAGACGACAAAATGACCAAATAGGCAGCCAGTGTTCCCAGTTTGCACAGATGACTGCCACGTGTCCTCTTTGCCGTCTGCTAGTAGACGGCAAAGAGGCTATATATCCCCTATTTTTATTTAAATCCAATTAATTAGACATGGTTTCAAACACAGATGTACATGCATACATATCCAACAGCATGTCCAACAACATATTTCATCAAATCCAACAACATAGTTCAACAAAGTCCAACATATCCATATATACATAACCAGAAACAAGTTTCCAACAACATATCCATATAGACATACATATCCAAACAAGTTTTCATAAACAACAAGGAAGCATCAGAAGAATAGTACACTCCATGAATCCAAGCTTCCTCATGTAAAGCCAATCTGCAAATTGGGAAAGATGAAAGTTAGAAAAAGAAGAAGAAGAAGAAGAAGAAGAAGAAGATTTTTTTCTTCTCTTTCTTTTTATCCTCTCCTCTCCTTTATCTTCTTCTTATTCTAACTAAGGTAGGTAAAAATGCCATTTTATTGCTAAGCTAGGTAAAAATGCTAAGTGTAGGTCATTTTAGAGCTAAGCTAGGTAAATAGGTTATTTTGGAGCTTAGTAAGGTTATTATGTCATTTTCGAGGAAAATAAGCTAAGTCTATATCATTTTGGAGGTAACAAAGATTATCATGACATTTTTGACCTAAGTATGCTAAGTATGTCATAATGAACTGAATAAGCTAAGTATAGCTCATTTTTTATCTAACTTAGGTAATTATGCCATTTAGGAGGAAAATAAGCTAAGTATCCATTTGTAAAGCAAAACACTAGAGAAAACTTACCCTCATCACAACAAATGTGAGGAAGATCGCAACTAAGGTAACAATTGATCCAACGGCATAATGATACCAAGCCTCATTATCAATGACATATTTTCTACTCTTCTTAAGCTTTAGGCGCATTGCATCCATATTCAAGCGCATTGTATTCATCTTCATCTTGTGATCATCGATGACATCGACAACATACAACTCCAATGTCATCTTCTCTTCTTCAATTCTTTTATTTTTTTCTTTCAAATACTCATTTTATTTTTAAACTAAATTTAACTTCTTGACAAGAGGGTCGGTTTCAAATTCCGGTTCACATACCTCCTAGATTAAAATATCTCTATGTCAACTTGATGGCCATAATTGTCATAAATGCGAAATGCAATAAATAGTTATGAAATAGAATTTACCACATCCAAATCATAAAGCGGTCGAGGGCCAACGGGGACGGACATCAAGACCATGGCACTATGTATAAGAAACAATCATACAAAAGTAAGAAAATTATACATACCAACTATATAAATCATACAATCATACAAATAACTATATAAATCAAGTACAACATAAAAATTTGAATACCTAATAATCACTATCGGTAATGACATGCTCATCATCATCATTAATACATCCATCATCATCATCACTATCGATAATGACGTGCTCATCATCATCATTAATAAATGCATCATCATGTGGAAGGCCACCTTTACGTAATCGTTCAAGCATTGACAGGTCATCTGCAGCAGTAACTTCTTCTTCTTCTTCCGGCTCTTCTTGTTCCGGCTCAGGGGTGAAGTTGGATTCACTATCGTTGTCTACTTCAATGTTCTGGGGTGGAGTAGAGCAGTTCTTGAAATGTTTTTTGGAAAGACGTGTTTCTTGGAAGAATTCTCCTTCGTCATATGTGTCTTGGCTAATGTGAGGTTCATAATCCTCTTCATTGGGGGGAGGTGGTCTAACACGTGGAGGCACCTCATAAACGACATCCCAACCACTGAGATTTGGATCACTTTGACAGGCCCACGGTAGATAGAAAACTTGGGTTGCCTGTTGAGCCGTAATGTAGACATCGGGAACATCCAAATGGGTGCTTTGTTTGATTTCGACTAGCCTTGTATGTTCATGAGTCCTTCTAGTCTCCCTCGGCTGGAACCAATAACATCTGAAGACTACGATGTTCGGTGGGTTTTCACCATAGAATTGAAGTTCATAAATTGCTTCAACTCTTCCATAATACTCGATACCTCCTTCGCCGATAGCAGAGACACAACAATTTGTAGACTTTCGGTCGGCCATAGATAGCTCTTTGCCATAGGTACGAAAGCGATACCCGTTGATGTCGTATTTGTCAAATGAACGGACCATACAGTCAAAACCATCAGCTACTTGTCTCAATTCGGCATCCATAATCTTTAGCCTACAAGTTTAATATGAAAGTATTGTTGCATTAGTCGCAAATTAGCCAAAGAAATGAAAGGGTCTAATGGAAATTACCGTTTTTTTGAACCAAGAGATGAAACCAGGATATTCGGCTCCTTGCTTTGCCAGAAGCTCATACTCTTCGACGGAATCCTTTTGGATCACCGCTCCATACGAGAATATGCCGACGTATCGACTGCATCAAATATCCAGGAATAAGAGCAATTCAAAGAAATCAGAAGTTGCGAAACAATGTACCGAGATCTTACTCGATGTACGGCCGCACTTCTGTTAGGTTGTTGAAGAGATACAACGAAATGGTCTGCCATTCAACATCCAACAATACTGGTTTCCAACCACTGGCTGGTGCGAGATTCCCTTTCAATAGGCTGAAGTTGGATTGACCCTTTTTAGGGTCATCAGCATTGTACCGAGGCTTCGGATTATGCAAATGATGATTTTTGGCTTCGTAGTGTGCTGTCACGAAGTTTGCCGCCTCCTCAATGATGAATGCCTCGGCCATCGATGCTTCTATTCTACATTTATTTTTACATTTTGCTCGAAGCGACTTCTGCATCCTCTCAGTTGAGTAGCACCAACGATTTTGCATGGGCCCCCCAATCATGCCTCGGTCGGGAGATGCAAAATCAAGTGTTGCATTGGATTAAAGAAGCTTGGCGGAAAGATCATCTCTAACTTCCAGATCAACTCCGACGCCAACTGTTACATTTCTTCTAGGAGGCCAGGCGATAGTTCTTTCGCACAAATAACACGGAAGAAATAGCTCAGCTTTGCCAGTACTAGCCATTCATCCTCAGGGATGAAGCCACACAACATCACTGGTGTCGGTGTCAAAACCGGCGGATCTCGGGTAGGGGGTCCCGAACTGTGCGTCTAAGGCGGATGGTAACATGAGGCAGGGGACACGATGTTTACCCAGGTTCGGGCCCTCTTGATGGAGGTAAAACCCTATGTCCTGCTTGATTGTTCTTGATGATATGAGTATTACAAGAGTTGATCTACCACGAGATCAGAGAGGCTAAACCCTAGAATCTAGCCTATGGTATGATTGTATGTTGTCCTACGGACTAAAACCCTCCGGTTTATATAGACACCGAAGGGGGCTAGGGTTACACAAGGTCGGTTACAAAGGAGGAGATGTACATATCCGTATTGCCTAGCTTGCCTCCCACGCCAAGTAGAGTCCCATCCGGACACGGGACGAAGTCTTCAATCTCGTATCTTCATAGCCCAACAGTCCGGCCAAAGGACATAGTCCGGCTGTCCGGAGACCCCCTAATCCAGGACTCCCTCAGTAGCCCCTGAACCAAGCTTCAATGACGATGAATCCGGCGCGCAGTGTTGTCTTCGGCATTGCAAGGCAGGTTCCTCCTCCGAATACACCATGGAAGAGTTTGAATTCAAGGATAGTGTCCGACCCTGCAAAATAAGTTCCACATACCACCGTAGAGAGAATAATATTTCCACAAATCTAATCAGCTGACATGTTTTGACATCATGACATCACGCCACGACCCAGTCATTAATCGAACCGTTTTTCTTAACCAGCTCCGCACATAACGCGACGCGGTTTCCTTGACATGTCTTTACAAAGCAGAGATCGTGTTCCCTTTATCACGGGATTCTAATCAATACAAACATGGTAACCCAACCGTGCCTGTTGGTATGACTCCTAGATCTTAGGTAAGTCTCAAACGGCCACGAGGAGGACGCCTGATATTCAACCTCTTTATAAAGGGGACAAGGCTTTTTATTTTTTCCCTCCCGCGCTCAATCGAATCCTTCCCCTGCCTCGAGTTCTAACACCCAAAGCTCAGGTCAGGTGCTTCGGACCTTCAACTATGTCCGGATCCAACCTTCAAGGTCGGTGGATGCCTTCCTCCATCACAAAGGAGGACATCAAGAAGTTGAAAGAGGCCAGATATCTGACCGCCGAAATTTCGCATAGGCTGCCCGCTCGAGGGCAGGTCGTCCTTACTCCCAAACCCAACGAAAGCGTTGTGTTCATCTCCCACTTCCTCCGAGGACTAGGCGTCGCTCTGGATCCCTTTGTTAGGGGTCTCATGTTCTATTACGGGCTGGATTTTCACGATCTGGCCCCGGATTCCCTCCTTCACATCTCGTCATTTATTGTCATATGTGAGGCCTTCCTCCGCATTACCCCTCACTTCGGCCTGTGGCTCAAGACCTTCGATGTGAAGCCGAAGATGATCGAGGGGCAGCACGCAGCGTGCGGAGGTGCTTTAATAAGCAAAATCGCTGACGCTCCGTGGCCAGAGGGTTCCTTCCCAGAGGTGTCCGGATTGTGGCAGCGGGAGTGGTTTTACATCACAGCTCCCCGAAATGCCAAGTGGGTAGTGATACGTCTCCGTCGTATCTATAATTTTTGATCGTTCCATGCCAATATTATTCAACTTTCATATACTTTTTGGCAACTTTTTAGATTATTTTTGGGACTAACATATTGATCTAGTGCCCGGTGTCAGTTCCTGTCTGTTGCATGTTTTTGGTTTTGCAGAATATCCATATCAAACGGAGTCCAAACGGGATAAAAACGGACGGAGCTTATTTTTGGAAAATATGGAAAATTCAGAAGGAAAATCAACGCGAACCGGTGCCCGAGGTGGTCACGAGGCAGGAGGGCGCCCCCCCTAGGGCGCGCCCCTACCCTCGTGAGCCCACCGTAAGGTGGTTGCCGCTCTTCTTTTGCCGCAAGAAAGCTAATATTCGGAAAAAAAATCATGGCGAAGGTTTCAGGCCAATCGGAGTTACGGATCTCCATATATATACGAAACGGTGAAACAGAGCCAGGACAAAACGCAGAACCAGAGAGACACAGAGAGATAGATCCAATCTCGGAGGGGCTCTCGCCCCTCCCATGCCATGGAGGCCAAGGACCAGAGGGGAAACCCTTCTCCCATCTAGGGAGGAGGTCAAGGAAGAAGAGGAAGAAGGGGGCCCCTCTCCCCCTCTCCTCCGGTGGCGCCGGAACGCCGCCGTGGCCATCATCAACATCACCGCTATCTTCACCAACACCTCCGCCATCTTCACCAACATCTCCATCACCTTCCCCCCTCTATCTACAGTGGTCCATTTTCCCGCAACCCGCTGTACCCTCTACTTGAACATGGTGCTTTATGCTTCATATTATTATCCAATGATGTGTTGCCATCCTATGATGTTTGAGTAGATTTTCGTTGTCCTATCGGTGGTTGATGAATTGCTATGATTGATTTAATTTGCTTGTGGTTATGTTGCTATCCTTTGGTGCCCATCATATGAGTGTGCGCGTGGATCACACCATAGGGTTAGTTGTATGTTGATAGGACTATGTATTGGAGGGCAAGAGTGACAGAAGCTTCAACCTAGCATAGAAATTGATGCATACAGGATTGAAGGGGGACCAATATATCTTAATGCTATGGTTGGGTTTTACCTTAATGAACATTAGTAGTTGCAGATGCTTGCTAATAGTTCCAATCATAAGTGCATAGAATTCCAAGTCAGGGATGACATGCTAGCAGTGGCCTCTCCCACATAATACTTGCTATCGGTCTAGTAAAGTAGTCAATTGCTTAGGGGCAATTCCGCAACTCCTACCACCACTTTTCCACACTCGCTATATTTACTTTATTGTTTCTTTATCTAAACAGCCCCTACTTTTTATTTACATAGTCTTTATTATCTTGCAAACCTATCCAACAACACCTACAAAGTACTTCTAGTTTCATACTTGTTCTAGGTAAAGCGAACGTCAAGCGTGCGTAGAGTTGTATCGGTGGTCGATAGAACTTGAGGGAATATTTGTTCTACCTTTAGCTCCTCGTTGGGTTCAACACTCTTACTTATCGAAAACTGTTGCGATCCCCTATACTTGTGGGTTATCAAGACCTTTTTCTGGCGCCGTTGCCGGGGAGCAATAGCGTGGGGTGAATATTCTCGTGTGTGCTTGTTTGCTTTATCACTAAGTAATTTTTATTTGCTGTTCTTAGTTGTTTTCTATCTTTAGTTATGGGTAGGAAACATAAAATACCAAAAAAATTAGTTGTACCTACTAAACCAATGGTTGAAGAACCACTCAAAATCTATCACACTGCTGAAGCCTATTACTTGGATCATCTTCGATCCATATGTGCTCGTGCTGAAACCCCAACTAGCTTAGTTGAGGGCAAATCTTTAGATGAGCATGCTTGTTATGTGCGACACCGTATATCTGAAAAAGAGAAATTATTATGGAGTCAAATTCAACGTTTGCAATGCTATGCTTGGAATTTATGTGAATTATATGATTTATTTGCTGTTCTCAAAACCCTAAGAAACACCTTCCCTACCAATGTGAGTTTATTGATAATGGAATCTTATCTTCTTATGCTAAAGGTGTTTATAGTTACTATGATGTTCAACAAATTGAAGAATTTGTTGCTTTTGAGGGTGCTTATGAAATTGCTTCTTTGATTGAAAAGTATGATGCTACTTTTCACAAATCTGAAAATTTTGCTATACTTAAATATTGCTATGATAATTATGCTTCTAATACCTATGTTAAACAATATATTGAGGAATACTCCGCTGTCCAAGAAGAGACTAATATTTTGCAGGAATCTATGGAAGAAGAAGTTGATGACACTGTGAGCTCATTGGATGAAAAAGATGAGGAGGAGAGCGAAGAACAAAAGGAGGAAGAGCGGATTGATCACCCGTGCCCACCTTCTAATGAGAGTAACTCTTCAACTCATACATTGTTTAATTCCCCTTCGTGCTTACCGAAGGATGATTGCTATGATGACTGTTATGATCCCTATGATTCTTTTGAAATGCCCCTTTTTGATGATGCTTGCTATGCCTATGGCCAAGATGCCAATATGAATTATGCTTATGGAGATGAACTTGCTATAGTTCCTTATGTTAAACATGAAATTGTTGCTATTGCAACCATGCATGATAGTCCTATTATCTTTTTGAATTCTCCCGATTATACTATATCGGAGAAGTTTGCACTTATTAAGGATTATATTGATGGGATGCCTTTTATCGTTGCACATGATGATTTTGATGAATATAGTATGCATGTGCTTGCTACTCCTACTTGCAATTATTATGAGAGAGGAACTACATCTCCACCTCTCTATGTTTCCAATATGACAAAATTGCAAGAAACCATTTATACTATGCATTGGCCTTTACTATGTGTGCATGAATTGTTCTTTTATGACATGCCGATGCGTATGAAGAGAGTTAGACTTCGTCGTTACATGATATATGTTGCTTTGTGCTCATTACTAAATTACAAATCATTGCTAATTAAAATTGGCTTTGATATACCTTGGGATCCGGGTGGATTCACTACTTGAGCACTATATGCCTAGCTTAATGGCTTTAAAGAAAGCGCTGCCAGGGAGACAACCCGGAAGTTTTAGAGAGTCATTTATTTCTGTTGAGTGCTTTTATATAGTTTAAAAACAAGAAAAATAAAGAGGGGAACCCAAAACTTTTTCAAAAAGGAAAGTGAAAGTGACAGAGACAAGCATTGTTGAAGTGGGAGCTAGCCTTGAACTTTGTTCATGCTCACGGCAACTTTGTGAATCTTGATTACAGAAACTTTTCAACAAAAATAATTATCCCCTTGTACAATTCCATTGTATTATAAAAATAATGTGCCAAGGTTTGCCTTTAGGATGTTTACATTTGCTTGATGGTTTGTACGGTGCAGGACAGAAACTTTGGCTGTAGTGCGCGATTTTACATTTTTAGCTGGAACGTCAAATGGTTCTGATTCTTTTTGCACTGTCTTAATATACAAAGTTTTTATTTTTACTAATTTTTGTAGAATTATTTCAAGTATCATAAGTATGGTGAATGTTCAAACTATTACAGACTGTTCTGTTTTAGACAGATTCTGTTTTTAATGCATAGTTTGCTTGTTTTGATGAAACTATCAATTTATATCAGTGGATTAAGCCATGAAAAAGTTATACTACAGTAGACACAATGCAAAAACAAAATATGAATTGGTTTGCAACAGTACTTATAGTGGTGATTTGCTTTATTATACTAACGGATCTTATCGAGTTTTCTATTGAAGTTTTGTGTGGATGAAGTGTTCGATGATCGAGAAGGTATCGATGTGAGAAGAAGGAAGAGAGGCAAGAGCTCAAGCTTGGGGATTCCCGAGGCACCCCAAGTAAATATTCAAGGAGACTCAAGCGTTTAATCTTGGGGATGCTGGGGAGGCATCCCCTCTTTCTTCAACAAGTATCGGTATGTTTTCGGATTCGTTTCGTTCATGCGATATGTGCAATCTTGGAGCATCTTTGCTTTAGTTTTCATGTTTCTTTTTTGCACCGTGCTGGTATGAGATAGTCCTTGGTTTATTTATAGAATGCTCATTGTACTTCACTTATATCTTTTGAGTATGGCTTTATAGAATGTTCATGTGCTTCACTTATATCATTTGAAGTTTGGATTGCCTGTTTCTCTTTACATAGACAACCGCCATTTGTAGAATGCTCTTTTTCTTCACTTATATTTGTTAGAGCGTGTGCATATCTTTTGTAGAAAGAATCAAACTCTCTTGCTTCACTTATATCTATTTAGAGAGATGACAGGAATTGGTCATTCACATGGTTAGTCATAAAACCCTACATAAAACTTGTAGATCACTGAATATGATATGTTTGATTCCTTGCAATAGTTTTGCGATATAAAGATGGTGATATTAGAGTCATGCTAGTGGGTAGTTGTGGATTGTAGAAATACTTGTGTTGAGGTTTGTGATTCCCGTAGCATGCACGTATGGTGAACCGTTATGTAACGAAGTTGGAGCATGATTTATTTATTGATTGTCTTCCTTATGAGTGGCGGTCGGGGACGAGCGATGGTCTTTTCCTACCAATCTATCCCCCTAGGAGCATGCGCGTAGTACTTTGTTTCGATGACTAATAGATTTTTGCAATAAGTATTTGAGTTCTTTATGACTAATGTTGAGTCTATGGATTATACGCACTCTCACCCTTCCACCATTGCTAGCCTCTCTAGTACCGCAACTTTCGCCGGTACCATAAACCCACCATATACCTTCCTCAAAACAGCCACCATACCTACCTATCATGGCATTTCCATAGCCATTCCGAGATATATTGCCATGCAACTTCCATCATCATCATATACATGACTTGAGCATTCATTGTCATATTGCTTTGCATGATCGTAAGATAGCTAGCATGATGTTTTCATGGCTTGTCCGTTTTTTGATGTCATTGCTACGCTAGATCATTGCACATCCCGGTACACCGCCGGAGGCATTCATATAGAGTCATATCTTTGTTCTAGTATCGAGTTGTAATATTGAGTTGTAAGTAAATAAAAGTGTGATGATCATCATTACTAGAGCATTGCCCCAGTGAGGAAAGGATGATGGAGACTATGATTCCCCCATAAGTCGGGATGAGACTTCGGACTTTACAAAAAATAAAAGAGGCCAAAGAAGCCCAAATAAAAAAAGAGGCCAAAGAAGCCCACAAAAAAAGAGAAAATAAAAAATTGAGAGAAAAAGAGAGAAGGGGCAATGTTACTATCCTTTTACCACACTTGTGCTTCAGAGTAGCACCATGTTCTTTATAGAGAGAGTATCCTATGCTTTCACTTTCATATACTAGTGGGAATTTTCATTATAGAACTTGGCTTGTATATTCCGATGATGGGCTTCCTCAAATGCCCGAGGTCTTCATGAGCAAACAAGTTGGATGCACACCCACTTAGTTTTCAGTTTGAGCTTTCATACACTTATAGCTCTAGTGCATCCGTTGCATGGAAATCCCTACTCACTCACATTGATATCTATTGATGGGCATCTCCATAGCCCATTGATACGCCTAGTTGATGTGAGACTATCTTCTCCTTTTTGTCTTCTCCACAACCACCATTCTATTCCACCTATAGTGCTATGTCCATGGCTCACGCTCATGTATTGCGTGAAAGTTGAAAAGGTTTGAGAACGTCAAAAGTATGAAACAATTGCTTGGCTTGTCATCGGGGTTGTGCATGATGTGAATATTTTGTGTGGTGAAGATGGAGCATAGCCAGACTATATGATTTTGTAGGGATAGCTTTCTTGGGCCATGTTATTTTGAAAAGACATGATTGCTTTATTAGTAGGCTTGAAGTATTATTGTTTTTATGTCAAATGATAGACTATTGCTTTGAATCACTCATGTCTTAATATTCATGCCATGATTAGACATATGATCAAGATTATGCTAGGTAGCATTCCACATCAAAAATTATCTTTTTTTATCATTTACCTACTCGAGGACGAGCAGGAATTAAGCTTGGGGATGCTGATACGTCTCCCTCGTATCTATAATTTTTTATTGTTCCATGCCAATATTATTCAACTTTCATATACTTTTTGGCAACTTTTTAGATTATTTTTGGGACTAACATATTGATCCAGTGCCCTGTGCCAGTTCCTGTCTGTTGCATGTTTTTGGTTTCACAGAATATCCATATCAAACGGACTCCAAACGGGATAAAAACGGACGGAGCTTATTTTTCAAAAATATGAAATATTCGGAAGGAAAATCAATGTGAACCAGTGCCCGAGGTGGTCACGAGGCAGGCCCCCCCTAGGGCGCGCCCCTACCCTCGTGAGCCCACCGTAAGGCGGTTGACGCTCTTCTTTTGCCGCAAGAAAGCTAATATTTAGAAAAAAAATCACGGCGAAGGTTTCAGGCCAATCGGAGTTACGAATCTCCATATATATACGAAACGGTGAAACAGAGCCAGGACAAAACGCAGAACCAGAGAGAAACAGAGAGATAGATCCAATCTCGGAGGGGCTCTAGCCCCTCCCATGCCATGGAGGCCAAGGACCAGAGGGGAAACCCTTCTCCCATATAGGGAGGAGGTCAAGGAAGAAGAGGAAGAAGGGGGCCCCTCTCCCCCTCTCCTCCGGTGGCGCCGGAACGCCGCCGTGGCCATCATCATCATCACCGCGATCTTCACCAACACCTCCGCCACCTTCACCAACATCTCCATCACCTTCCCCCCTCTATCTACAACGGTCCACTCTCCTGCAACCCGCTGTACCCTCTACTTGAACATGGTGTACTACATCTTGAGCTTGTGTTGGTTTTCCCCGAAGAGGAAGGGATGATGCAGCAGAGTAGCGTAAGTATTTCCCTCAGTTTTTGAGAACCAAGGTATCAATCCAGTAGGAGGCCATGCTCAAGTCTCTCCTACCTGTACAAAACGATAGCTACTCGCAACCAACGCGATTAGGGGTTGTCAATCCCTTCACGGTCACTTACGAGAGTGAGATCTGATAGATATAATATTTTTGGTATTTTTGGTATAAAGATGCAAAGTAAAAAGTAAAAGCAAAGTGAAAAGCAAAGCAAGATTAAAGTGATGGAGATTGATATGATGAGAATAGACCCCGGGGCCATAGGTTTCACTAGTGGCTTCTCTCAAGAGCATAAGTATTCTACGGTGGGTGAACAAATTACTGTTGAGCAATTGACAGAATTGAGCATAGTTATGAGAATATCTAGGCATGATCATGTATATAGGCATCATGGCGTGGAATTGTCACGGCAGATGTCCTTTTGCAAGGACTTAGTCATGGAGCCATCGCAACTAGGAAGCTTAAAGGGGTTAATCGGGACAAGGACACGCGAGGTTTATACTAGTTCAGCCCCTTACGGTGAAGGAAGGCCTACGTCTAGTTGGGTTGGAATTGCTTGAGGTTTCGATGACCAGGGAGCGAGATACGCTATGCCTGGCTCTCGATCACTTGTTTTTTCGCCCTAAGCCGTTGGCGGGTCGTCCCCTTATATACACGGGTTGACGCCCTGCGGCCTACAGAGTCCCGGCCGGCTCATAAACAGGGTCCGGCTCGGCGACTAGTTACTTCTACCTTTTAGTACAAGTTATATCATCATGACGGTTTATCTTTACGGGCCTTAGAGTCGCCTGTGGGCCTTTAAGTCTTTTAGTGAACTGCCATCTTCATGCCTTGGTCTTGGGCTTCTGATGAACCTCTATTTGCGTAACCCGGCCTCTCCTGGATGGCTTACACAAATAGTCATATCCCCAACATTAGGCCCTAGATTGATTTGAACCGGTTCATGTCAATCTTTGAAAACCTTACGAACTAGCCTTTAGTCTTCTGTCTTGCGTGAAAATTGTAACCCGCCATGATGTCATCCTCTGGCTCTGGGTTAAATCATCGTGACGTCATCTTCAATAAAACTTATATTTTAATTCATCATATCTTCAAAGGATCTTTGCCTTTACTGACCCTCCCGAAAATCGAGGCGTCGGGGCCGCTGGATAATGATGTCTTGGTCTCCTCGTTTCTCGCGCCATCTCAGTCGGTCCTCCTTATAAATAGGCGCGACCTAGGTCTTTTTCATTTCCTCCGGTCGTCTTCTTCCTCGCACTCCCTCTTCTGCCGCTCGAGCTCCGCCGCCGCCACCGTCGGAAACCTCGTCTTCACCGACTCAGGCCGCTGCATCACCCTGTTTTTTGACCAGAGAACAACGGCAACCCTCCGTAGTTCTTCCACATCGGTGAGTTCTCTTTCCCCCCTTTCTCAGATCTGCATTAGTACTGTCTTGAGTTCGTCGACGTTCATCATCGCCCGACGCAACCTCCATTAGTTCTTACCTCTAATACCTTGTTCAGATCGTAAAAACCACATAGAACTGCTGCGGAGGATGTTGTGTGCTTATTCTATATGAAAACAGATCTCATTTCCTTGTTTTGGAAGCCCTCCTTGAGTATATGAACTTCCCTATACTGTTTTAGGTCTAGAAATTTTTCCTTTCCAGAGCATCGTTTGATCCAAAATAATAATTGCAATTTGTCAAACCTATTTGCTCCACACTTAGCCAAAAACTATGTCTGTTGACTCTGTTTCAGCCATAGTAGTCCGTGTAACCGGTTTAAGATAATACCGGCTGTCAGCACCGCTTGCCTCTGGCGACTTAAGAAAACCTTAATCATCTTTAATACCTGTAGCTATTAAACATTATCACATAGTTACCTGTATGTCATTAGGCCCCTTCTTAAGCCGCCATCTTAAATAACCCAATAATGTTTATTCTCCGGGTTATAATAAACCGGAAAATTTCCTTTATCTTGTTGTAGGCTTCAATTTACCGAATGGCACCCAAAGCTGTTAAACCTCCGGTTACCTGCAACTGGATCCCATCCATTGTTACAGAGAGCAAACTGTCCGAGTTTGTAAAGTCTGGCCATCTGCCCAAGAAGGATGTCATGTCTTATCGTGCTCCTGACCCGTCTGAAGAGAAACCTCAACCCAAGGAAGGGGAGGTGATCATTTTTACCGATCACATGAGCCGGGGATTTGCTCCTCCCGGTGCAAAATTCTTTAGAGACGTTTTGCACTTCTTTGACTTACGACCTCAAGACATCGGGCCCAATTCCATGTCAAATATCTGCAACTTCCAAGTTTTCTGTGAGGTCTACCTTGGAGAAGAACCCAACCTACTTTTGTTTAGGGAATTGTTCTATTTGAACCGGCAAAATGAGCGGGCCACGGGCCCAGTCTGGAGCTTGGTGGCATATCGATTCAAAGGCGGAGAGACTACTTGTTCCCTTATGCTGAATTGCCGAGTCATCCAAAGGACTGGAACCAGACATGGTTCTACTGCCAAGATACTTCTCCGGCTGGTGAAAACCCGCTGCCCGGCTTCCGTGCATTGCGCCTTGAACCTACTCACCCACTGCCGGATAAGTTGACTGCTATTAAACGTCTGCCACTCACCCCCAAGATCAAGAAGATTAAAGCTCTTTTAGGGAACGGCTTAGATGGCATTGACCTGGTCCGAGTCTGGGTTGCTTGGAGAATAATTCCGTTAAGTCGCCGCCCCGGCTTAATGTGTAATTATTCAGGCGAGAAAGATGACCCTCAGCGTCATAGTCCTGACGACTTACCAGATGACGTAGTGGAAGCTACAACTCAGTCTTTGTTGAAAGAGGGCACAGTGAATAGTAACGCTTTTGGCTTACTACCTTTTTGCAAGAAGAACCCGGCCCCTGCAGTAAGTTTCCAGCCGTCGGGTTATTTTTATCATGTTATACTGTATTCCTACGCATAACCCTTTATAACCTTTTACAGGCAAATGATAACTTCTGGAAAATCCAATATGATCATGAGGCGGCTAACAAAGCCAGGGCGGCCAAGAGAGCCGAAAGGAAAACCGCCAAGCCCACCACTTCAAGGAAAAGGAAGCCAAGCGCTTCTGAGCTGTTTCAGCTTGATGATTCTGATGATAATGAGGAAGAGGTAACTTTTTAATTTCCCTTTCTCCTTTATCACTACCTTACTGATATTAACCTTCTTTCAGGAAGACACGGGCAACAGCCAACCCGTCGAGGAAGAGGTAACTATAATCTCCTCCGACTCCGAGCTTTGGCCGCGTCAGAAAATTCGAAGAGTAACCCGGAAAGTAAGATTTTCACACCCTTTGGCTTACCAAGGTCCTGACTTTCTTTTGAAGCAACAACAATTTGAAAACCGGAGGCAGACCCGGACCAGCAAGGATGCAGAGCTATCCTCCGGCTTGCCTGACACAACCCGGAAGCGTCGAACTGAGGTTATCTCCAACTTATACCCTTTTTTACCTTTGGTGGGTCTAATCCGTCAACCTCTCAATTCCTCTGACTCCAATTACCAGGATACCTCTCCTTCATCCGGCGAGTCCATGCAATCAAACATGCCGGCTTTTAAGACTGCCCCTGGGTAATATCAATTTATTCACCTTATGTTTTTCTTTCTTCATGTTTCTTTACTTATTTCTCTGCTTTGCCCATAGCGTGTAGGTTAAGCCCAGGAAGAAAACCAAGAAGGATAAACCGGCCCAAACCCCTGTGGTGACTGAACCGGAACAGGGTATAGCTGCTCCCGACTCTTCCACACATCAACCGCCGCCTAAGCCGGCTCAAGACATTGCAGCACCAACTTCTGACCCGCCCGCTGAAGATATTCTTGATGGTTCTGTTAACCCGGAGGCACCTAGCCCAGTCAAAACGGCTGACCCAGAAGTGGAATTTCTCAAGGCTCAATTCGTTGAGCCGGCCAGGCCCACCGTCCTTGCCAAATGCTCGGCTAAAGAGGAGTTGCTAGAACGCCGTAAGGCCAAGATGGATATCACCGACTATACTCATTTGAGTATTGGAGAGATCGTCTCGGGCTATATCAACCAGGTGCAAAACAGCCGTGACCTGGAAATTGACATGGTGAAGCAAATACAGCAAAAATCTGAGGTATGACTTATGCTTCCTTACTTTCAATCATACTTACTATACCAGCCCCCAAGTCTATTGCTTATGAATAAATATGCTGTAGACTTAGAAAAATTGTTAGAGCTGCTTGCCCGGCTTGAAGAAAAGTATTTAAACCGGATGTAACACAATACCTTTAACTTGCGATACACATTAGCCCCCAAGTGCCAAGTATCTTTGCTTGCAAAGTATTTGGGACTTAATATCCAGGACCGGCTTAATAATTTAGAAAGCTTCGGTATACATTAGCCCCCAAGTGTCAAGTATCTTTGCTTGCAAAGTGCTTGGGACTTAATATTATTTACTGTAATCTTGACTACTATCCGGTGCAATGCAGGCCACCATAAGTCAATTTGAATCGGAGATTGCTGACCTGAAGAACCGCCTGGCAGCCCAGGAGATTGAAATTCAAAAGACTAACTCCAAATTTGAATTCAGCGTCTCTGAACAAGAGAAGCTGAAGAAAAATTTTGAGTCGGAGAAGAAAATTTGGACTGACGAAAAGGCCGGACTGGTGACCCGGGCCGAGATAGCAGAGGCGTCGCTGGCAAATGCAACAGCCGAACTGACCGTCTTACAACGCCAGATATCTCGGATGGTCTCAGCGATCTTTGGTAAGTTATCTTAAGCAAGCATTAAATATTGTAAACATTCCTTCAATTGTTACCTGAGGTTTACCTTATACTTACCAATACAGGCCCCAGGAGCACAAACCTCAAGCAGAATATGCTGATCAAATTGAAGGCGGTGTATACTCTAGTAGAGCAACTGTACATCGGGTCACAACGTGCCTTGGCCATTGTAGCCTTATCAAATGATGTACCCCACCTCTTGCAAGATGTGTTACAACGGCTTGCTGTACTTCCTCAGCAGATTCAAGAGTTGAGACGGGCCCAAGCAAGAGCCGGAGCAATAGCCGCTTTGAGTCGGGCCAAAGCCTGGTTACCAGAGTTAGACCCGGCCGACATCGCTCTTGGGTATCCAAGTTTAAAGGAGGATGACACTCCATTTGATGAAAATGATTTCACCACCTGCGTGAGGGATATACGCCATGTGGCCACTCAAATTGGAAACGACACTGACCTCACCAAGTATCAGCTGGGTTATGACAAGGAGAATCGGAGAATCCCCATGCCGCATTATGACGATGTCAGCTTGATCCCTCCAATCCGTAAGCACACCTTTGCCCCTGAAGTCGACCCAACCGGTTTAATAGATGATGAAGCTGAGTTTGAGGCCTTAAGTGGCATTGATTGGGCCTCATCATCCTTCCAGGACAGAGCAGCCGGCGGAGAGGCGGAGAAGGATAACCCGGAGGCTTCAAGTCAACACCAAGAGTAGATTGCCAGGCGCCACCTGCTTATGTCATTGTAGAAAAACAATGCCGCATCATTTAGACTCGGGGAGTCTTGTAACATAGTAGAAAATACTTTGAGTTTTGCTATGCTTTTGCGCATGCTTATGGCCCTTAATACTTGCATAAGCCGCCGTCACTATGCACTTTGTAGTTTATATGAATTTGTTATGTCCTTTGCAGAAATGTCTTGCACTGCCCTGTGATGCTTATGGCTGCTTTTCCGGCTTATATAAGCCAACCCCTGAGGGTAAGTTTAACTTCTGAAAATTGGCACATAAAAGTTCACCTGGTACTTAACAACCTGATGTAACCAATTTTTATCCTGGAGGATTGCAATGTACTCCATTGTATTTTCAAGATGGTCGCAAGATATCCAATGTTGATACTTGTAAAATATGATGAACAAAAGGGTTTCCGATTCGAATACGATCAGTGAACCGTTCCAAAGGGGTTGAGCTAAGATTCAGTACGATCTGTTAGCCCGCAGTGGCTGTGGCGATGCCGATCAAGTGGGTATCGACAGCTATGTTCTCTTTGGTTCGAATACGACCTATGTTTGAACAGGAAGCCCCCAAGTGACCATAAGAGTTGTTTAATGACGCTGATTCGAATACGATCCATGTCAGACCCAAAGGGGTTAAGCTATGATTCAAATATGATCAAGAAGCCCCCAAGTGGGTTTGGCAGTATGCCGATCAAGTGGGTATCGACAGCTATGTTCTCTTTGGTTCGAATACGACCTATGTTTGAATAGGAAGCCCCCAAGTGATCACGGCTAGATTCAGATATGATCATAAGCCGGACCAAAGGAAATCCGGATTCAGATATGATCCGCTTCTCCTTAGTTATCTCCACCTCCTGACAAAGAAAACACATAAACCTTTTTTGGGAGTGGAAAAAGGACAGATGTCCTGCTTTATTGCTTTACATAGTATAAATATATACACATTAGAGCCGATGGCTCAAGTATAATAAGGCCGAAGATGAGCGATATTCCACGGCCGACGGGTCTCCTCCTCCGACTTACGTGAGTCTTTGTGCTCCCGAACGTCGATAAGGTAGTATGATCCGTTGTTCAGATTCTTGCTGACCACAAAGGGTCCTTCCCAAGGAGGGGATAGCTTATGCATGTAAGATTGATCCTGGATGAGTCGGAGCACTAAGTCGCCTTCCTGAAAGGTTCTGGACCTAACCCGGCGGTTGTGGTAGCAGCACAGGTCTTGCTGGTAAATCGCCGAGCGGGCTATTGCAAAGTCTCGCTCTTCATCCAACAGGTCAAGTGCGTCTTGCCGAGCTTTTTCGTTGTCTTCCTCAACATAAGCCGCCACATGGGGTGAGTCATGACGGATGTCACTTGGCAGGACCGCCTCTGCTCCATACAACATAAAGAAAGGTGTGTAACCCGTAGATCTGTTAGGTGTAGTATTGATGCTCCAAAGTACAGAAGGTAACTCCTCCACCCAACAACCCGGCGTCCGCTGCAAGGGGACCAAGAGCCGGGGCTTGATACCCCTCAAGATTTCTTGATTAGCTCGTTCTGCTTGACCATTGGATTGAGGGTGAGACACAGCTGAAACGTCAAGCCGGATATACTCTCATTGACATAACTCTTCCATAGCTCCTTTGGAGAGGTTAGTGCCATTATCAGTTATGATGCTGTGTGGAAAACCAAAGCGAAAAATCACCTTTTTCATAAACTGGACCGCCGTGGCTGCATCACACCTACTGACTGGCTCCGCCTCCACCCACTTTGTGAACTTGTCAACCGCCACCAAGAGGTGCGTCTTTTTATCCTTAGACCTTTTGAAAGGCCCGACCATATCATGCCCCCAGACTGCAAACGGCCAAGTAATTAGAATCATCCTCAATTCTTGAGCCGGCACATGGGCTCGTCGTGAGAATTTCTGACATCCGTCACATTTACTGACCAGGTCTTCTGCATCAGACAAGGAACTCCTCCGGTTCTAGTAGCAACACCCGCCTCAACGGAAGTCGTCGGGTAAGCCGGTGAGTCCTGTTGGGCTGCTAGCTGAGCCGCCCGCTCGTCCTCCTGACGTATCCGATCCTGAACCGGGTTATACCCGCTGAGCTGGTTCCGGCGCTGAGCGCTACTTGACAAGGCCTCTGACTCCATGTGTCTACTGTAACTCGGGCTCCGGTTTCGACGAGGCGGAGCTAACCAGGGCGGAGGAGTTGAGTGAATCCTGTCCCGGCTGTAGGAGTAGGTCTCTTGCTGAGCCAGGGCTGTTTGGACAAGTTCCTTGATCCTCCGGGTTTCCATCGCTGTCGGATCATCACCATCTACTGGGAGAGCTGCCAAACATGTTGATGCTGCGATTAAGTTCTCCATGGGGTTGGAGAAGTGACCCTGTGGTATTGGTACATAATGGGGCTGGACTGGGCCTCCCGCTCCGGATGTCATAAACTGATTTGCACCTGGTGGGTTACTTGGGCCGGCCCCGGGTGTAGCAAAGAGATTCCGAGGATCATAAATCTAAGGTAAACGGGACAGAGTTTTCTGATGTCTCCTCCTCATTACCTCATTAGATGCGTTCAAGATCAACGTGAGCTGAAAGGCCTCTGCCTGAAGTTGCTGCGCCCGTACGTCCAAAGCCGCCCGCTCTGTGGCTAATCTAGTATCTTCAGCTGCTAAGGTTTCCTTGGCCCGGGCGATCTCACCGCGAACCTGTGCCACCTCTGCCTCATGCTCAGATTGGTTCGCAGGGACGATTGTAGCAGTTAACAAGGCCGTAAGTTTATCCATGAGATCCATCAGCACCTGAGCCGGTGAGCGCACAGGGCCTCCTGCCCCGGCTGCTCCTAACCCGGACGTTATCGCCCCTGAGGCCGTAGAATTTTGGCCGGGTTGAGTACCAGCCATGAAGACTCCTGCCCAGTTTGGCGACTCTGAGGGGTCCGGAATAGTGCTGCCATCGGAACAGCCCCCAAGCACACCATCTTGAACTTGATACAACGAATCTGTTGAGCCGGCGGACGAATCACCATTAGAGAGGATGGCCGGCTCACCATCACCTTCAGATCCTTCAGAAAGTTCACCTCCATGGATGCAACCCACAAAGGCACGCTTCACGACGGGTTGAGCTCGGGCGGGTTTCGCATGCTGAGCCGTCTCGACAAGGTCGGTGCAGCTGTCCGGCTCAGGGCCCGGCTCACCAATCCGGCCGATGAAGACGTGAATTTTGCCAAAGGGGACCCGGTACTCGTACTCAATTGAGCCGGCGTCGGGGCCCCAGCCTTTGTCGTTGATGTAGATCCTGCCGCGATGACTCTTGGTCATCTGGCCAACTGCGTATCCCTTGAGCCCTTCGAAGGTGCCCTTCAAGAACTCAAATCCACCGTGCGCTGGCCCCACGGTGGGCGCCAACTATTACTCCACTCATCGACCGCTATCCAGCATGCATCTAGAGTATTAAGTTAAAAACAGAGTAATGCCTTAAGCAAGATGACATGATGCAGAGAGATAAATTCATGCAATATGAAATAAACCCCATCTTGTTATCCTCGATGGCAACGATGCAATACGTGCCTTGCTGCCCCTTCTGTCATTGGGTAAGGACACCGCAAGATCGAACCCAAAGCTAAGCACTTCTCCCATGGCAAGAACTACCAATCTAGTTGGCCAAACCAAACGGATAATTTGAAGAGACTTGCAAAGATAACCAATCATACATAAAAGAATTCAGAGAAGATTCAAATATTATTCATAGATAGACTTGATCATAAACCCACAATTCATCGGGCTCAACAAACGCACCGCAAAAAGAAGATTACATCGAATAGATCTCCACAAGAGAGGGGGAGAACTTTGTATTGAGATTCAAAGAGAGAGAAGAAGCCATCTAGCTACTAACTATGGACCCGAAGGTCTGAGGTAAACTACTCACACTTCATCGGAGAGGCTATGATGATGTAGAAGCCCTCCGTGATGACGGCGCTCTTTCGGCGGAGCTCCGGAACAGACCCCAAGATGGGATCTCATGGATACATAAAGTTGCAACGGTGGAATTAGGTTTTTGGCTCCTGTTCTGATCGTTTGGGGGTACGTGTGTATATATAGGAGGAAGAAGTACGCTGGAGGAGCAACAAGGGGCCCACGAGGCAGGGGGCGCACCCTAGGGGGAGGGGTGCGCCCCCCACCCTCGTGACCGCCTTTTTTGTTCCTTGGAGCAGGGTCCAAGTCTCCTGGATCACGTTCGGTGAGAAAATCACGTTCCCGAAGATTTTATTCCGTTTGGACTCCGTTTGATATTCCGTTTATCCGAAACACTGAAATAGGAAAAAAACAACAATTCTGGGCTGGGCCTCCGGTTAATAGGTTAGTCCCAAAAATTATATAAAAGTGGAAAACAAAGCCCAATATAGTCCAAAACAGTAGATAATATAGCATGGAGCAATCAAAAATTATAGATACATTGGAGACGTATCAGGCATCCCCAAGCTTAATTCCTGCTCGTCCTCGAGTAGGTAAATGACAAAAAGAGAATTTTTGATGCAGAGTGCTACTTGGCATAATTTCGATGCAAATCTTCTTAATTGTGGTATTAATATTCAGATTAGAAAGATTCAATACAAAAGTTTATATTGACATAAAAAAATACTTCAAACATACTAACAAAGCAATTATGTCTTCTCAAAATGACATGGCCAAAGAAAGTTATCCCTACAAAATCATATAGTCTGGCTATGCTCCATCTTCATCACACAAAGTATTTAAATCATGCACAACCCCGATGATAAGCCAAGCAATTGTTTCATACTCTAACTTTTTCAAAACTTTTTCAATCTTCACGCAATACATGAGCGTGAGCCATGGATATAGCACTATAGGTGGAATAGAATGGTGGTTGTGGAGAAGAGAAAAAGGAGGGGAAGATAGTCTCACATCAACTAGGCGTATCAACGGGCTATGGAGATGCCCATCAATAGATATCAATGTGAGTGAGTAGGGATTGCCATGCAATGGATGCACTAGAGCTATAAATGTATGAAAGCTCAACAAAAGAAACTAAGTGGGTGTGCATCCAACTTGCTTGCTCATGAAGACCTAGGGAAATTTGAGGAAGCCCATCATTGGAATATACAAGCCAAGTTCTATAATGTAAAATTCCCACTAGTATATGAAAGTGGTAACATGAGAGACTCTCTACTATGAAGATCATTGCCGGGGTTTCTGATCCACGGGCACCTATGGGACCGGCGGTCCGGGTCCCTTTTGGTTCGGCGGGGGGCGGAGGTTGCGCAAAGAGCAGATCGAGGCGAAGCACGCGGGCGATTTACCCAGGTTCGGGCCGCACGGATGCGTAAAACCCTACTCCTGCTTTGTGGATTGGTATTGATTTCTAGCTCGGGAGCGAGACCGAGCGTGAGTGTGTGGAATTGCTGAACCTCGCGAGAGCTCTCGAGATGGCCGACCCCCATCTACGTTGCCCCGGGCCTCCTTTTATATGCTCAAGGGGTTACCGACATAGGGCAACGGAGGGCAAAAGTGGAAAAGGTGCCGTGGATAGGCACAGCTAGGTGCTGTAGTAGGCACAGCTAGCTGCTACAGTGCTATCATACCTAACCCTGACGGCAGGGGACAAGGGCATTAAATGCCCGTCTGTGTCGCCTAGACAGCACCGAGAGGGACCGCTAGGGACGCCACCGTCTTGCCACGATGGTTGTCTTGTCAGCGCGTGCGTGCCACCGCACGCCCCTAGCTGCACAGCCTCCTGCCACGTGCGCTCGGGAGGGGCCCCGGAGCGACACGTGGGTGGATGTGCTGGAGCACGGGCGTGGAGTGGGGGCTTGCCGCGGCAAGCGCCTTGCCGCGGCCGCCGACTCGTCGCTCCTGGGAGCTTGTTGCTCACCGGGCCTTTCCGGGGCGCGTAGCGCGCCGCGGCAAGTTCCTTGGAATGCCTTGGATGGCCTTCCCGGCAAGCGCCTCTTGCCGGGGCCTTGGGACGCTTCTGATGGCCTTCCCGGCAAGCTCCTCTTGCCGGGGCCTTGCCTTCTTCCCGGCAAGCTCCTCTTGCCGGGGTCTTGTCTTGAGTACTTTGTTCTTGAATGGTCTTCAAAGGGACCACGAAGGTTCTTGGCGGTGACCTGGCAGGCCTTGCCGCGGCCGCCGACTCGTCGCTCCTGGGAGCTTGTTGCTCACCGGGCCTTTCCGGGGCGCGTAGCGCGCCGCGGCAAGTTCCTTGGAATGCCTTGGATGGCCTTCCCGGCAAGCGCCTCTTGCCGGGGCCTTGGGACGCTTCTGATGGCCTTCCCGGCAAGCTCCTCTTGCCGGGGCCTTGCCTTCTTCCCGGCAAGCTCCTCTTGCCGGGGTCTTGTCTTGAGTACTTTGTTCTTGAATGGTCTTCAAAGGGACCACGAAGGTTCTTGGCGGTGACCTGGCAGGCCTTGCCGCGGGACACTGCGACTGCCCGTGCACAAGTTTGGGGTACTAAGGGTACCCCTACTTTAGTACACCGACAGGAGCCCCCGGGCCTGGGCTAGACACGGTGCCGAGCGCTGTTGGGCCAGGCCCAAAACAGTGCACGGGCACGCGCGGCCTAGTTCACGCCGAATATCTCTCCGCTTCTATCACGCACGCTCGGAACGGCGCGCGTCAAACGCAGCGTCGTGGGTGACGCGAGTGGCGCGCGCGCGTGGGGCTGAGCCCCGCGAGCATGCGTCCAGCCATGATGAAGGGGAATGGCCCACGCCCTCTTCTCCAAACGGAGGTAGGCGTGGGGGCGTGGCGCATTTACTGGACGGGGCCGGTGCGCGGTTTCCGAAGCGCCCACTCCCCGAGATCACGGGGTAGGGCGAGGCCGCCCCATCCGTCGCCTCAGTTCTACATTTCCGCCACGCGGCTCCCATGCACTTGGGATCGCGGACGGCGGGAGCGGGAACCTGGGCCGTTGCGAGCAGAGGGGGCGGGTCGGCCCGCCTCCCTGCTCTTCCTGTGCCTTGATTCGCTGAGCGGGGCGGCTGGGCTCCCACTTCGCTCCTTTATTAGGAGCGGGAAGGGAGCACCGAAGCCTGCACTCTCTCGTCTCCTCCTTTCTTCAGCTTCTGCTCCCCTTTCTCTCATTCGCCATGGAGAAAGGGAATCCTGGGCCTTCATCGGTGGCGGCGAGGGTCGCCGCCAGACAGCGCACCCTCCCCTTTTCCTCGCTCGTGGTGGCAGAGCCAGCCAAGAGGGGAAGAGGGAGGGGGCGAGGTCGTGGACGAGGTCAAGGCGCTCGGGGAAGAGGCGGACGGGGCGACGCGCCAGCTTCGCCCCCGCCGGCGGCTCCTCCCCCCGCGGCGGTCCATATAGGGGACAACCCTTGCGAGTTCTTCGTCAAGCTGCGTCAGGCGCCTCGTCGTCGCCTCCGACTTCCAGCTCCGTTCGCGAGCGCGATGGAGTCGGACCCGCCCGAAACTCTGAGATTACACATGAGGGGCTGTGGGATCAGCGGCACGCGAGTTCGCGTGGTGTTCCCAGCCCCTAGTGTGATGTATCTCGATCGAGGGTGGAAGACGTTCGCCCGCATCCACAGCTTGACGGGGGGACTCACCCTCCATTTTAAGCTGGTGGAGGGCGATCTCCTCTCCGTCAAGGTCTTTGGGTGCTTCAGCACCCGGGCGAAGTGCTGCGTGGACAGCTCCTCCGATAGCGAAGGCTCCTCCTCGAGCGAGAGTGATGAGGAGGAGAGTGGCAGTGATGGTGAGGGTGGCGGGCGGCAGGACGGCGACTCCGACTAGGTGTCGGGCGCCGTCTCGTGCGGCACCGGCGAGCCTATCATCCGCGGCGCCGGCTTCTTGAACTCCCCGGGGGCGTCTCCTTGGGCGGCTGGCGTAGGGAGGTCGCGGAAGGGGAAGAGGGCTGGCGACAAGGCCGTCAGGTCGGAGTACGAGGGCGTGGTGCCCTCGACAGCGTGCTGACGTCCTGCCGCCCCTCCTTCGCACCCTTCTCCCGGCGTCGCCATTACCGTCCGGCCCCCGGGATGTTCTCTTGGTGTCTTCTGGCACCTGTAGCTCGCCTTGGCGCCCCTTTCCCCTTTTCGCCTGCTTGTTCTACCTCCTGAAGAGAGGGACAGGAAAAGGATTACGGGCACCTTATCTTTTTAATTGTAAGCCTTCGGGCCTTAGCTGTATCTAAAACTTGTAATCCTCTCTTTCATGTTTTTCATCCTCTATGGACTGTACCTGTATGGGATGTTTTTTAATGAAAAGGGGAAGTTTGCCAGGTTATTTGCCTCGCGGGTTGAACCTTGGTGACTCTCAGACAGACGTTCCCGGCAACAGGCCCTGCCGCCTTCCCACGTCGCTCGACCTTTCTCGCGCCTTTGACGGAGGCGGGAACGAGGTGGGTGCGGCCTCCTCGTTTCATCCCTTCGCTGCCGCGGCTACGACCAAACTTGGCCCCGGGAACGCGCTCCAGGGCCTAGAGTCGGGGGAGCACGGCAGTTTTTGGGAAGAAACGCGGTTTCACATTCCCCAGTCCATAGGAGGATGCATGAAGAGGGATGAAAGACTTATCTGATATCGCAGCCCCCGGCAACTCTGGCTTGCTGAGGGTGACATCTTGGCATCCGCAGCCCCCGGCGTTCTTGCCGGGGCCCAGGTGCCGGCGCGCTCTTCTTCTCCTTTTCGTCTCCAGGTGGTCTGGCCAGGACGTGCGAGCCCTGCGAATGAAGGAAAAGCAAAGGGACGGACACTCGACCTCTAAGCTAGGGGTTAGCCGCTGTTAGGGACTATCGACCCTAACCAAGGACGAGACTCAGACTCAACCTAGCATGCATGCTATAGCCCCCGGGGTATGCAGCGCTTCATTTACTGGTGCTCAGGGTCTGCGCCTGGCTCTGTACAGAGGATCACATGCAACAGCGGCAAGACTCGTACAGAAAGGTGGTTGCCGGACGGGGTCCGACAACCGCGCCTTACGGGTAAAACTTACGAAGATGCTCGATGTTCCAGGAGTTGCTCACTGGAATGCCATCTTCGGTCTCAAGGCGGACAGCGCCAGGCCTTGTGACTCGTTTCACCCGGTAAGGGCCTTCCCACTTCGGCGTCAACTTGTTGGAATTCTTGGCCGACTGAACGCGCCGAAGAACAAGGTCGCCTTCCTCGAAACTCCTGGCACTGACTCTGCGGCTATGGTAGCGGCGCAGAGCTTGCTGGTAGCGAGCAGCTCGCACAGCAGCCTGGAGACGATCTTCCTCAAGGAGCAGCGCGTCATCTTGCCGCAGCCGCTCTTGCTCAAGCTCGTCATAAGCGAGCACTCGAGGTGACCCGTATACGAGTTCCGTGGGGGTAACTGCCTCTGCTCCATAGACTAGAGCAAAGGGTGTCTGTCCAGTGGCTCGATTTGGCATCGTTCTGATCGACCAAAGAACCACCGGTAGCTCCTCGATCCAGTTTCTTCCGCACTTGCGCAGCCTGTCGAAAGTTCTGGTCTTGAGCCCGCGCAGCACCTCAGCATTTGCCCTCTCCGCTTGACCGTTGCTCCTTGGGTGAGCAACAGAAGCGAAGCAGACTTTGGAGCCGAGATCTTGGATGTACTGCATGAAGGTGTGGCTCGTAAATTGTGTGCCGTTGTTGGTGATTATCCGGTTAGGGATCCCGAAGCGGCAAACAATCGACCTGAAGAACTTGACGGCTGACTGTGCGGTCACCTTCCTCACTGGTTCCACTTCCGGCCACTTTGTGAACTTGTCGACTGCGACGTACAAGTACTCAAAGCCCCCGACAGCTCGGGGGAAGGGGCCGAGGATGTCGAGCCCCCAGACCGAAAATGGCCAGGATAAAGGGATCGTCTGGAGAGCTTGAGCTGGCTGGTGTATCTGCTTGGAATGGAACTGGCACGCTTCACACTTGGTTACTTGTGCAGTTGCATCCTGGAGGGCTGTTGGCCAGAAGAAACCTTGCCGGAAGGCTTTGCCGACGAGTGCTCTTGCGCCAATGTGGTGACCACATATGCCTCCGTGTATCTCTGCCAACAGCTTCTGTCCGTCTTCCCGGGGAATGCACCTCAATTTCACACCGTTGAGTCTTCTTCTGTACAGCGTCTTGTTGACGAACTGGTACATACTTGACTGCCGGGCTACTCTTTCGGCTTCTTCTTGCTCTTCGGGAAGTTCTCTTGTCTGAAGGAAACGGACAATCTGCTGCGCCCATGTTGGAGCCTGTGGCTCGACAACAAGGACTAAAGGCAACTCTGCTGCTGCGGGAACGTCCGCTTCTACGGCGAGAAGCTGTGTCTCTGCCGGAGCTTGACGTTCCGCGACAAGCTTGCCGGGAGCTTCAGCTTCAACGGAACAAACCCTAGGGCTTGCCGGAGCATCTGGCTCACCGGCGCTCTTGGCGTTGATCTTGGAGGTTGCTGCGGGAGTATCTGCTTCTACGGCGAGAAGCTGTGTCTCTGCCGGAGCGTGACATCCCACGACAAACTTGCCAGGAGCTTCTGCTTCAACGGAACAAACCTTGGGGTTTGCCGGAGCATCTCGCTCCTCAGCGCCTTCGGTGTTGATCTTGGGGACCTTCTTGGCGGCGGCTTCGGGAAGCTCTGCCGGCAGGTAGTCACCAGGAATCAACTTCCTCTTCTTTCTTTGTCCAGTTGATGGTGTTACGGACGGTTGAGTCAGCTTGAGCACAAAGGTCCCTGGTTCCACAGGTAACTTAAGTGCGTCGCACTTTGACAGGCCATCAGCAATGGCGTTCTGAGTTCTCGGAACGTGCTCCATTTACAGGACGTCAAAGCGCTCTTCTAGCTTTCTCACTTCGTCGACGTAAGCTTCCATCAACGGACTCTGATAATTCCTGTTTACTTGGCGGACGACAAGCTGTGAGTCACCCCTGACAATGAGCTTCTTAATCCCAAGGTTCGCCGCGATCCTGAGACCGACAAGCAATCCCTCATACTTTGCAGTATTGTTTGTTGCTTGCTCCTTGGGAAAGTGCATCTGGACTATGTACTTGAGGTGCTCTCTAGTGGGCACGATAAGCAGCACACCAGCGCCGGCGCCTTGCAGCGAGAAAGCACCATCAAAGTACATCAGCCACTCTTTGCTCGCTTCTTTGTCGGGGATGCTCGTCTCCGGGATTTCTTCGTCCGGAGTTGGCGTCCATTCCGCTATGAATTCTGCCAATGCTCTGCTCTGGATAGTTGAAGTGCTTTCAAACTTGAGACCAAAGCTTGACAGTTCCAGTGCCCACTCAACAATCCTGCCTGTCGCTTCAGGATTCTGCAGTATCCTCTTCAGCGGAAAGCGAGTGACCACTATGATCTCATGTGCTTGGAAGTAATGGCGCAGCTTTCTCGAGGCCATGAGAAGGCCGAAAAGCAGTTTCTGCACACCAGAGTACCTTGACCTAGCCCCCTGCAAGAGGGAACTGACAAAGTAAACTGGGCGCTGCACCGTTTTCTTCCGTGTCTCCTCGTGTATCAGCGCAGGTTCATCTTTGTCGGGACCGGAGCTTGTCGGGGAAGCGCCCTGCTTGTCGCTGGATGCGCTTGCCGCGGTTGCTGGCTCCTCATCCGCCTCCCTCTCTGCCACTAACGCAGCACTAACGACTTGATTGGTTGCCGCTATGTACAGCAGCAACTTCTCTTGTGGCTTAGGCGCGACAAGTATTGGAGGGGAGGACAGGTATCTCTTCAGGTCTTGCAGCGCAGCCTCCGCTTCCGGAGTCCATTTCATCGGACCTGCCTTTTTCAATAATTTCAAAAATGGCAAGGCGCGCTCGGCAGACCGAGAGATGAACCTGCTGAGAGCAGCCACGCAACCGGCAAGTTTCTGTACATCCTTGACGCGCTTCGGTGCTTCAATCTGCTCAATGGCCTTGATCTTGTCGGGATTGGCTTCAACCCCCCACTGAGACACGAAGAACCCGAGAAGCTTGCCAGAGGGAACTCCAAACACACACTTCTCTGGGTTGAGCTTGAGGCTGATCTTGCGCAGATTTGCAAAAGTCTCGTCCAAGTCTTGGATCAGGGTTGCTCTGTCCTTGCTCTTGACCACTATATCATCCATGCATGCTTCCACATTTCTGTGTATTTGTGGCTCAAGAGCAATATGGACTACTCTTGCAAATGTCGAACCAGCATTCTTTAATCCAAAAGGCATCCGTACGAAGCAGTACGTGCCACATGGAGTAATAAATGCGGTCTTCTCTTCATCCTCCTCTGCCATGAAGATCTGATGATACCCGGAGTACGCATCAAGAAACGAAAGCAAATCACATCCAGCTGTGGAGTCAACAATCTGGTCAATGCGTGGCAAAGGAAATGGGTCTTTGGGACAAGCTTTGTTAACATCGGTGAAATCGATGCAAAGCCTCCATTTCCCGTTTGCCTTGCGCACGACTACAGGATTGGCCAACCACGTGGGATGGAGCACTCCTCTGACGAGGCCTGCTGCTTCCAGTTTCTTGATTTCCTCCGCAATGAATTCTTGGCGCTCCACCACCTGCTTCCGGACTTTCTGCTTGACGGGCCGCGCATGAGGACAGATGGCAAGGTGGTGCTCAATCACTTTCCTAGGAACACCGGGGATGTCGGACGGTTGCCATGCAAACACGTCGACGTTCGCCCGCAGGAAAGCAACGAGCGCGCTTTCCTATTTAGGATCAAGCGCGGCACTGATGGTGAAGGTACCACCAGTGCCATCCTCCTTGGCGGACACCTTCTTCGTCTCCGGCGGAGCTGCCATCGTCTTCTTGTGCTTGCCGGCGGAGCTCGATGGTGCGTCCTCGACGGCAGCGCAGCACTCCGAAGAGGCGCGCTTGCCGGAGTGGGCACCAGAGCTTTTGCCGGACTTGGTCTTCTTGCCGGTGGAGCTCGATGGTGCGTCCTCGACGGCGGCGCAGCACTCCGAAGAGGCGTGCTTGCCGGAGTGGGCATCAGAGCTTTTGCCGGAGCTCGATGGTGCGTCCTCGACGGCAGCGCAGCACTCCGAAGAGGCGCGCTTGCCGGAGTGGGCACCAGAGCTTTTGCCGGACTTGGTCTTCTTGCCGGTGGAGCTCGATGGTGCGTCCTCGACGGCGGCGCAGCACTCCGAAGAGGCGTGCTTGCCGGAGTGGGCATCAGAGCTTTTGCCGGAGCTCGATGGTGCGTCCTCGACGGCAGCGCAGCACTCCGAAGAGGCGCGCTTGCCGGAGTGGGCACCAGAGCTTTTGCCGGACTTGGTCTTCTTGCCGGTGGAGCTCGATGGTGCGTCCTCGACGGCGGCGCAGCACTCCGAAGAGGCGCGCTTGCCGGAGTGGGCATCAGAGCTTTTGCCAGACTTGGCCTTCTTGCCGGTGGAGCTCGATGGTGCGTCCTCGATGGCAGCGCAGCACTCCGAAGAGGTGCGCTTGCCGGAGTGGGCATCAGAGCTCTTGCCGGGCTTGGTCCTCTTTCCCCCGGGAGCTTCAGCGGCAAGTGGATGGCGATCTGTCGTGGCTGCTGCTTCCCAGTAGATCTTGTCGGCACAGATAAGAGCGTCCTTCTTGTCGCCAGGGACGAAAATGACGCTTATTGGGCCTGGCATCTTCAGCACGTTATACGCGTAGTGAGAGGCCGCCATGAACTTGGCGAGTGCTGGACGGCCGAGTATCCCATTGTGAGGCAACGGGATATCGGCAACGTCGAACGTGACCCTCTCAGTCCTGAAGTTTAACTCGCTGCCGAACGTTACTGGCAGCGTGACCTTCCCCTTCGGCTTGCTCCTTCCCGGGTTGATTCCTTGGAATGTGCCGGTCTCTTCGAGCTCGCCGTCAGGGATCTGGAGTTTTCGGAGCACAGCGGAGGAGATCAGGTTTAAGCCGGCCCCGCCGTCGACTAGCATCTTGGTGACCTTGAGGTTGTGGATGGTTGGTGAAACCAACATCGGCAGACACCCGACCGCGGTTGTGCGATCAGGGTGGTCCTCAATGTCAAAGATGATAGGCGTGCTGGACCACTTCAGAAGCTTGCGCGATTCGATGGGTGGTTCCGCTGCATTGACTTCCCGCACCCACTGTTTGAGTTGGCGGTGCGAGGTATGCAGGGAAGCACCCCCGTCAACGCACAAGACCTCTGTGGCTTTCTGAAACTCCTGCTCACTGGTCTCACCGTCATCCATGTCTTCATCCCCACCGTCGTCTTCGTCGTTGTCGCGACCGCGGGGAGGTCTGTCTCCTTGCCGCTGCTTGGCCTTGCCGCGACGTCCTTCCTGGCCGGTGCGCTTCTGGCCAGGTTTCTCGGCACCCCCTTGGGCTCTCTCCTTGTCGCGCCGCTCGTACTCAGCCCTCTGTTGCTGGACCTTCTTGCAGTTCTGGAGGTCATGGCCCTTGGTGCGGTGAATCTTACAGTATTGCTTGCCGGAGCCGTCCCGCTTGTCGGCGACCGCCACAGCCTGACAGTTGGTGCACGCGGCAACTTCCTTGCCGGAGCTACCAACTGTAGCCTTCATGGCGTCACCTTCATTGCCGGACTGCTCAACGACCAGCACCTCGCTGTTCTGCTTCTTCCTGTTGTTGCGCCGCCGGCTTCTCTTTGCCGGGGCGGCATCCTCACTGTCAGATCCTCCTGCTCCAGTGCTTTCCCCGGGGAATTTCCTCCCCTCCTCAGCGCGTGCACACCTGTCGGCCAGGGCATAAAGCTCACTGACGTCCCGAATCTTGCACATCGCCAACTCCTCCCGCATTCTGCGGTTACGCACGTTCTGATGGAACGCGCTGATTACCGCGGCAGGGTGGATATTTGGGATGTTGTGGTGTACACGGCTGAACCTCTGGATATACTGGCGCAGGGGCTCTCCTTCCTTCTGGACGAGCATATGAAGATCGCTCTCTTGGCCATGAGGTTTGTGGCCGCCTGTGAAGGCGCCAACAAACTGATGCCACAACTCAGCCCAAGAGGATATGGAGTTGTCCGGCAAGTGCATGAGCCAGGACCTGACGTTGGGCTTGAGTACCAACGGGAAGTAGTTGGCAAGGATCTTGTCGTCCCGCCCCCCAGCAGCCTGCACCGCGATGGTGTAGATGCTGAGGAACTCGGACGGATGCAACTTGCCGTCGTACTTCTCTGGTACGTCGGGCTTGAAGTTCTTCGTACTGGGCCATTGGACTTGCCGCAGCTCACGAGTGAACGCAGGGCAACCTACCGGGTACGGCAAGTCGCCTGGTTCCCCTGGCGCATGCATGTCGACAGAGGGCCCAGCGCGCTGGTCTGACTGACGTCGCGCTTCTCTCCGGCGCTCGATGCGTGTACGAGCGTCTTCCCGCTGCCGTTCTTGAAGAACTTGTCGTTGGTCGCGACGAGCTCGCGGATCCGACGACGCGGTGGAGTCGCTGTCGTGGCGGATCCGGCGGGTCGGTGATCTTGGCCTTCGGGGTGGGGAGTGCACAGTAGTTGCACCCCCACCAGTCTTGTCTCCACCGGTTTGCGCCTGGCTGACTCGCTGCGGCTGCAACGTGCTCGACTGCCGAGGAGTGTCGCCGTTGGCGAAGCCGATGAGACTCTGGATAGTGGCCCTCCATTCGTCGATCTTGTCCGCCGCTGGAGGGTAGTCTAGTAGCAGCTGAGCTCGTGCCAGAGCTTCCGCTGCGGTGGCGGGCGGCGATAGCGAACGGTGCGAGGAGCGGGATACGCTCGGACTCCTAACCACGTTAGGAGGAGCAGTATCCCGTCCAGGCGACCGCGTCTCGCTCGCGCCGGCTTGTTGACGCGCATGGTGGTCCTGGGCGCTCCGGGATCCACCAGCTCGATCTTGATCCAGCGAGCGCATGGTACCGTGAGTACCATGATGCTGCCGGTCCCGCGCCTCCTGAGATGGGCGCGGTGCATGCACGGACGTCGAGGTCTCGGAGTGCGCCCGGTCGTTGTGGGAGCCTGCCACGCCGCCGATGGGCAGCGCAGCCTTGCCCTGGGACCTGGCAGCACCAAGAGTTCCCTCGTCGGTGCGTGCCCTTCCGCCGGCGCCTGCCCCACCATCCATTCGCTCCGGCGGCGGGTGGCTCGGCGCGGACGGAGCGGCTGCCTCCGAAACTTTCTTCTTCGGCGGCATGTTGATGAAGATGGTGAAGATCGATGAAGAAGATGAAGATCTAGCCCGCAAGAATGCCGGATCTGATTCACACAACTTCGACGCCCCCTACCTGGCGCGCCAGAGATGCCGGGGTTTCTGATCCACGGGCACCTATGGGACCGGCGGTCCGGGTCCCTTTTGGTTCGGCGGGGGCGGAGGTTGCGCAAAGAGCAGATCGAGGCGAAGCACGCGGGCGGTTTACCCAGGTTCGGGCCGCACGGATGCGTAAAACCCTACTCCTGCTTTGTGGATTGGTATTGATTTCTAGCTCAGGAGCGAGACCGAGCGTGAGTGTGTGGAATTGCTGAACCTCGCGAGAGATCTCGAGATGGCCGACCCCCATCTACGTTGCCCCGGGCCTCCTTTTATATGCTCAAGGGGTTACCGACATAGGGCAACGGAGGGCAAAAGTGGAAAAGGTGCCGTGGATAGGCACAGCTAGGTGATGTAGTAGGCACAGCTAGCTGCTACAGTGCTATCATACCTAACCCTGACGGCAGGGGACAAGGGCATTAAATGCCCGTCTGTGTCGCCTAGACAGCACGAAAGGGACCGCTAGGGACGCCACCGTCTTGCCCGATGGTTGTCTTTGTTCAGCGCCTGCGTGCCACCGCACGCCCTAGCTGCACAGCCTCCTGCCACGTGCGCTCGGGAGGGGCCCCGGAGCGACACGTGGGTGGATGTGCTGGAGCGCGGGCGTGGAGTGGGGGCTTGCCCGCGGCAAGCGCCTTGCCGCGGCCGCCGACTCGTCGCTCCCGGGAGCTTGTTGCTCACCGGGCCTTGCCGGGGCGCGTAGCGCGCCGCGACAAGTTCCTTGGAATGCCTTGGATGGCCTTCCCGGCAAGCGCCTCTTGCCGGGGCCTTGGGACGCTTCTGATGGCCTTCCCGGCAAGCTCCTCTTGCCGGGGCCTTGCCTTCTTCCCGGCAAGCTCCTCTTGCCGGGGTCTTGTCTTGAGTACTTTGTTCTTGAATGGTCTTCAAAGGGACCACGGAGGTTCTTGGCGGTGACCTGGCAGGCCTTGCCGCGGGACGCTGCGACTGCCCGTGCACAAGTTTGGGGTACTAAGGGTACCCCTACTTTAGTACACCGACAATCATGGTGCTACTTTGAAGCAAACGTGTGGTAAAAGGATAGTAACATTGTCCCTTCTCTCTTTTCTCTCATCATCATTTTTTTTATTTGGGCCTTTTCTCTTTTTTTATGGCCTCTTTTTATTTGGGTTTCTTTGGCCTCTTATTTATTTATTTATTTATTTATTTATTTTTCGTCTGGAGTCTCATCCCGACTTATGGGGGAATCATAGTCTCCATCATTTTTTCCTTACTGGGACAATGCTCTAATAATGATGATCATCACACTTCTATTTTTCTTACAACTCAATACTTAGAACAAAATATGACTCTATATGAATGCCTCCGGCGGTGTACTGGGATATGCAATATGACAATGATGGAGTTTGTCATGATGAACTAGATGGTGGAAAGTTGCATGGCAATATATCTCGGAATGGCTATGGAAATGCCATAATAGGTAGGTATGGTGGCTGTTTTGAGGAAGGTATATGGTAGGTGTATGATACCGGCGAAAGGTGCGTGGTATTAGAGAGGCTAGAAAAGGTGGAAGGGTGAGAGAGCGTATAAACCATGGACTCAACATTAGTCATAAAGAACTCATATACTTATTGCAAAAATCTAGAAGGTATCAAAGCAAAGTATTATGCGCATGCTCCTAGGGGGATAGATTGGTAGGAAAAGACCATCGCTCGTCCCCGACCGCCTCTCATAAGGAAGACAATCAATAAATAAATCATGCTCCAACTTCATCACATAACGGTTCACCATACGTGCATGCTACGGGAATCACAAACTTTAACACAAGTATTCTTTAAATTCACAACTACTCAACTAGCATGACTTTAATATTATCACCTTCATATCTCAAAACAATTATCATGCTTCAATCTTTTCTTAGTATTCAACACACTCAAAAGAAAGTTTCACAAATCTTGAATACCAATCATATTATTAATAAGCAAATTACCATGCTATTAAGAGACTCTCAAATTAATTTAAGTGAAGCATGAGAGATCAATAGTTTCTTTAAAACAAATCAACCACCGTGCTCTAAAAGATCTAAGTGAAGCACATAGAGCAAAATTATCTAGCTCAAAGGATATAAGTGAAGCATATAGGGCAAAACTACTTAGCTCAAAAAGATATAAGTGAAGCACATAGAGCAAAATTACTACGCTCAAAAGATATAAGTGAAGCACATAGAGTATTCTATCAAATTTTAATTCATGTATGACTCTCTCAAAAGGTGTGTATAGCAAGGATGATTTTGGCATACTAAGACACAAAGACACAAATAATACAAGACGCTCCAAGCAAAACACATATCATGTTGGTGACTAAAAATATAGCTCCAAGTAAATTACCGATGGAAGTGGACGAAAGAGGGGATGCCTTCCGGGGCATCCCCAAGCTTTGACTTCTTGGTGTCCTTGGATTATCTTGGGGGTTCCATGGGCATCCCCAAGCTTAGGCTCTTTCCACTCCTTGTTCCATGATCCATCAAAAGAATTCACCCAAAACTTGAAAACTTCACAACACAAAACTCAAAATAGAAAACTCGTGAGCTCCGTTAGCGAAAGAAAACAAAAGACCACTTCAAGGTACTGTGATGAACTCATTATTTATTTATATTGGTGTTAAACCTAATGTATTCCAACTTCTCTATGGATTATAAACTATTTTACTAGCCATAGATTCATCAAAATAAGCAAACAACACACGAAAAACAGAATCTGTCAAAAACAGAACAGTCTGTAGTAATCTGTAGCTAGCGCAAGATCTGGAACCCCAAAAATTCTAAAATAAATTGATGGACCTGAGGAATTTATCTATTAATCATCTTCAAAAATAATTAACTAAATAGCACTCTTCAAATAAAAATTACAGCAGTTCTCGTGAGCGCTAAAGTTTCTGTTTTTTACAGCAAGTTCAACAAGACTTTCCCCAAGTCTTCCCAACGGTTCTACTTGGCACAAACACTAATTAAACACAAGAAACAGAACCAAAACAGAGGCTAAATAATTTATTTATTGAATAACAGCAAGGAAAAATATTGAGTTGTCTCCCAACAAGCGCTTTTCTTTAAAGCCTTATAGCTAGGCAATGATAATTTTAATGATGCTCACATGAAAGACAAGAACTGAAGCACAAAAGGAGCATCATAAAGCATGTGACAAACACATATAAGTCTAACATACTTCCTATGCATAGGCATATCATAGACAAACAAATTATTAAGGCAAGCAAAAACTAGCATATGCAAGGAAGAGGAAAGAAACAATAGCAATCTCAACATAACGAGAGGTAATTTAGTAACATGAAAATTTCTACAACCATATTTTCCTCTCTCATAGTAATTACATGTAGGATCATAAGAAAATTCAACAAAATAGCTATCACATAAAATATTTTCAACATGATCCACATGCATGTAAAGTTGACACTCTTCCAAAATAGTGGGATTAACATTAACTAAAGTCATGACCTTTCCAAACGCACTTTTATCAAAAACTTCATAAGATTGAACATTCTCCAAATATGTGGGATCTAAAGTTGACATTCTTCCGAACCCACTTTCAATATTATTGCAAACATTATAATCAATCTCATATTCATCATGGGGCTTAAATAAATTTTCAAGATCATAAGAAGAATCACCACAATCATGATCATTGCTACAAGTAGAGGACATATCAAAACTAGCATCCCCAAGCTTAGGGTTTTGCATATTATTAGCACAATTTATATTAATAGAATTTATACTATCATCATTGCAATCATGCTTTTTATTCAAAGATCTATCATGAATCACTTCATGAAGTAATTCATCACACTTTTCAGATTCACGAATTTCAAGCAAAACCTCAGAAAGATAATCTAGTACACAAAACTCACTAGCAATTGGTTCAACATAACTGGATCTCTTAAAAATATTAGAAAGCGGATGAGGATCCATAGATCTTAGGTTCTCTGTTTAGTAATAAATAAACAACTATTCCAACCATTCGAGCAAACAAAAAGCAAGCGGGCAAAAAGAGGCAAATAGAGAGGGAGGATAGGGAGAGAGAGGGCAAATAAAACGGCAAGGGTGAATTGGGGGGAGAGGAAAGCGAGAGGCAAATGGCAAATAATGTAATGCGAGCGATAGGGATTGTGATGGTTACTTGGTATGTTGACTTTTTGCGTAGACTCCCCGGCAACGGCGCCAGAAATCCTTCTTGCTACGTCTTGAGCTTGCGTTGGTTTTCCCCGAAGAGGAAGGGATGATGCAGCAGAGTAGCGTAATTATTTCCCTCGGTTTTTGAGAACCAAAGTATCAATCCAGTAGGAGGCCACGCTCAAGTCCCTCGTACGTGCACAAAACGATAGCTACTCGCAACCAACGCGATTAGGGGTTGTCAATCCCTTCACGGTCACTTACGAGAGTGAGATCTGATAGATATAATATTTTTGGTATTTTTGGTATGAAGATGCAAAGTAAAAAGTAAAAGCAAAGTGAAAAATCAAAGCAAGATTAAAGTGATGGAGATTGATATGATGAGAATAGACCCGGGGGCCATAGGTTTCACTAGTAGCTTCTCTCAAGAGCATAAGTATTCTACGGTGGGTGAACAAATTACTGTTGAGCAATTGACAGAATTGAGCATAGTTATGAGAATATCTAGGCATGATCATGTATATAGGCATCACGTCCGTGACAAGTAGATCGAAACAATTCTGCATCTACTAATATTACTCCACTCATCGACCGCTATCCAGCATGCACTAGAGTATTAAGTTAAAAACAGAGTAACGCCTTAAGCAAGATGACATGATGTAGAGAGATAAATTTATGCAATATGAAATAAACCCCATCTTGTTATCCTCGACGGCAACGATGCAATACGTGCCTTGCTGCCCCTTCTGTCACTGGGTAAGGACACCGCAAGATCGAACCCAAAGCTAAGCAGTTCTCCCATGGCAAGAACTACCAATCTAGTTGGCCAAACCAAACGGATAATTCGAAGAGACTTACAAAGATAACCAATCATACATAAAAGAATTCAGAGAAGATTCAAATATTATTAATAGATAGACTTGATCATAAATCCACAATTCATCGGTCTCAACAAACACACCAAAAAAAGAAGATTACATCGAATAGATCTCCACAAGAGAGGGGGAGAACTTTGTATTGAGATTCAAAGAGAGAGAAGAAGCCATCTAGCTACTAACTATGGACCCGAATGTCTGAGGTAAACTACTCACACTTCATCGGAGAGGCTATGATGATGTAGAAGCCCTCCGTGATGACGGCCCTCTTCTGGCGGAGCTCTGGAACAGGCCCCAAGATGGGATCTCGTGGATACAGAAAGTTGCGGCGGTGGAATTAGGTTTTTGGCTCCTGTTCTGATCGTTTGGGGGTACAAGTGTAGATATAGGAGGAAGAAGTACGCCGGAGGAGCAACGAGGGGCCCACGAGGCAGGGGGCGCGCCCTAGGGGGAGGGGCGCGCCCCCCACCCTCGTGACCGCCTCTTTTGTTCCTTGGAGCAGGGTCCAAGTCTCCTGGATCACGTTCGGTGAGAAAATCACGTTCCCGAAGATTTTATTCCGCTTGGACTCCGTTTGATATTCCGTTTATCCGAAACACTGAAATAGGCAAAAAACAGCAATTCTGGGCTGGGCCTCCGATTAATATGTTAATCCCAAAAATAATATAAAAGTGGAAAATAATGCCCAATATAGTCCAAAACAGTAGATAATATAGCATGGAGCAATCAAAAATTATAGATACGTTGGAGACGTATCATGGTGCTTTATGCTTCGTATTATTATCCAATGATGTGTTGCCATTCTATGATGTCTGAGTAGATTTTTGTTGTCCTATCGGTGGTTGATGAATTGCTATGATTGATTTAATTTGCTTGTGGTTATGTTGCTGTCCTTTGGTGCGCATCATATGAGCGCGCGCGTGGATCACACCATAGGGTTAGTTGTATGTTGATAGGACTATGTATTGGAGGGCAAGAGTGACAGAAGCTTCAACCTAGCATAGAAATTGATGCATACGGGATTGAAGGGGGACCAATATATCTTAATGCTATGGTTGGGTTTTACCTTAATGAACATTAGTAGTTGCGGATGCTTGCTAACAGTTCCAACCATAAGTGCATAGAATTCCAAGTCAGGGATGACATGCTAGCAGTGGCCTCTCCCACATAATACTTGCTATCGGTTTAGTAAAGTAGTCAATTGCTTAGGGGCAATTCCGCAACTCCTACCACCACTTTTCCACACTCGCTATATTTACTTTATTGTTTCTTTATCTAAACAGCCCCTACTTTTTATTTACGTACTCTTTCTTATCTTGCAAACCTATCCAACAACACCTACAAAGTACTTCTAGTTTCATACTTGTTCTAGGTAAAGCGAACATCAAGCGTGCGTAGAGTTGTATCGGTGGTCGATAGAACTTGAGGGAATATTTGTTCTACCTTTAGCTCCTCGTTGGGTTCGACACTCTTACTTATCGAAAACTGTTGTGATCCCCTATACTTGTGGGTTATCAGGTAGCTGCCCCCACCTTTCGCTCGGGCCCCCAACCACAACTGATGTCATGGATCAGTAGGGGGCTGAGCTGGGGTCCAGCCAAGGACGTGCCAATACTGCAGAGCTGTATCCGAGATCTCTTCGAGGGAGACTTCAGTCCGGTTATGGTAATGCAAGTTATGCTTTTTCGTCGAGTCCAACCTTGCAAACGTCGGCCCCTCCGCATGTGGGAGTTCAACCCGGAAGGACCGCGTGCTATTCAGCATTTCCTCGGCATGACGCACGAAGAGATGTACAAATTGTTCTTCGGACCCCAAATAGAGTGTCCGGACACCACCGAGGACGTGGGCCTGAGCTGCAACTGCCCCGCTGCCCAAGTAAGTAATCCCATGCCGAACCTGCTGTCCTTTTATTCATCACGACATCATTCTAAAGAGCCGCCTTTCGACCAGGACTGGATAACAAAGGCGATGATGATCAGGTGTTCGGCCCCCCTTCCTGAGGGCTTGGACAATCCGGTACTGGACAAGATGCTCGAGCCAGCGCCTTATCCAGTGTCCTCAAAGGAAGAGGATGGGGGGAATAAAGAGGGCAAAAGCGGGCCTCACTCGCTACTTATTCCAACCGGAGGAATGAGCACCTCCGCGAGGGAGGACAATCAAAGGGAGGAATCTAACATTCTCTCCCCCGGGGGAAGGAAGAGGACTACCTCTGAAGATCCGGAAACTAAGGTTTCCAAACAGGAAAAGAAATCTTCATTAGAGGGTCCTGCCTCGGAGAATATTCTTGCCGCAAAGTGTCCGCGCGGAGATCAGCCCTCTACCGAGCCGTAAGTAATCGAAAAGTACTTTAATAGTGGAAATATCCTACCTTACTTACGAAGACAATAACCAGTGATTATAAATTGTAGTCCGGATCGTAGCCCGTCACGACAGAGTTTGTCTTCAGGGGATCTTCTTCCGGAGATGATGGAGAGCGAAACGCCTCCCCCCGACACCCCGCCTCACGAAGCGGGCGACCTTGAAGTGTCGTCGCAAAGGGTATCTCTGGATCCACTCAGGTCGGAGGATTACCCTTTGGCTACCCGGGATTCCCAGTATCCGGCTCCTAAAGAGAGCAATAGCAAGGGTCGAAGGATCTTCTGGGGCAAGCGGCCGTCTCGAAAGCGCATCGTACGCTAATGGGTACGGTAATTGAAAGGATTTCATCTGCTGAAAGCGGTTTGCATGAAGTCTTTATGAGTCTACTGAAAGGCTTCGCGGTACGTGAAATAGTGTATGTTTTTAACAGTACCGCATACGTTAGGTATGCCCTATGCAGATAGTAGCCCCTGAGACTCTGGTTGTCATCGAAAACGGCAGCAAACAGAGGATCATAGTCCCAGGTAACAACCAGACCGCTTTTATGTGCAGGTGCCTAAAGCTCCGGTGGCTAGCCGTACTGATGGGTTTGCCGAGCTAAAGCGGCAACTTGATGCGGCAGACGCCGACATCGTGCTTGTCAACAAGCGGCTTGCCGAGGCACAGGGTGAGTGATTTTTCTGGTGATTGTCACATAATAAGAGTAGCATGATGTCAGTATCTTTAATGTGTTGTGACTGCAGATGGAGCTGCCACCGTGGAGACCCTTCGGGCGGAGCTTGCCCGAGCCAAGGAGCAAGCAAGGAGTAGCAATGCGGCTGCTCTAAAGGCGGCCGAAGAGTTAAGGGCCGAACAGGCCGCGCATTGCGAGAGTAAGGAAAAATAGCCAAGATGGCTGTAGAGCTAAAAGATACCGCTGACCGTTACCAGCTTCTTGAAGAAGAAAACCGGGCGAAGGCGACGGACCTGGAGAAAGCCCAGGTGGCTGCCAAGGAAGCCCGCTCCAAAATTAGAGCGACGAAGGAGGAGCTGAATCAAGCTGCAGATATCGTGTCTGGGAAGCCCTTCTTGTTGCGGACTAAGTTCGGAGATCCGAAGTATGCTCCTCTGGACCGGCTATTGAGTTCTGCGGACGCGTACATGGATTTGGCTGCAAGTGCTGCTGATGCGGCCGAGTACTTTAAGGATCAGAAAGGTCCCGAAGTGGAAAAGCTGTTCTGGTCACAGTTTCACGCTCCAGTCCATTCGCCGCTGTTGAATGAGCGATTGGCCGAGTGGGCCGAGCTCCATAGGTTGTCCGGACTTGCCATGAGGTCCGTTGTGGATCACCTGTGGCCGGGAGGGCCAAGGCCGAATAACTACTTTAGCTCAGTGCAACAGTTCCTTGGTGCTGTGCCGCGCATCGATGCTGTAAAGAGACCGGCGTGCATAGAGGCCACCACTGTTGCGACACAGGGTTCGGCCGTAGGCCGGGTGGCTGCCGAGCACTACTTTGAAGAAGTTCTTGAAGGCGCTCGTTCGATAGAGGCTCAGTGCTCGAAGAATGTTATGTTCAAGTGACATGTATTCCCATTGTAAAAACAATGTTTTACTAAATTATCAAGGCTGTATTTATACTTTTGCCCGAAAGTACTATGGTGCCTCCTGTGCGGGCTGCTACGTCTTGAGCTTGCGTTGGTTTTCCCCGAAGAGGAAGGGATGATGCAGCAGAGTAGCGTAAGTATTTCCCTCAATTTTTGAGAACCAAGGTATCAATCCAGTAGGAGGCCAGGCTCAAGTCCCTCGTACCTGCACAAAATGAGAGCTACTCGCAACCAACGCGATTAGGGGTTGTCAATCCCTTCACGGTCACTTACGAGAGTGAGATCTGATAGATATAACCTTTTTGGTATTTTTGGTATAAAGCTGCAAACTAAAAAGTAAAGGCAAAGTAAAAAAGCAAAGCAAGATTAAAGTAATGGAGGTTGATATGATGAGAATAGACCCGGGGGCCATAGGTTTCACTAGTGGCTTCTCTCAAGAGCATAAGTATTGTACGGTGGGTGAACAAATTACTGTTGAGAAATTGACAGAATTGAGCATAGTTATGAGAATATCTAGGCATGATCATGTATATAGGCATCACGTCCGTGACAAGTAGACCGAAACGATTCTGCATCTAGTACTATTACTCCACTCATCGACCGCTATCCAGAATGCATCTAGAGTATTAAGTTAAAAAGAGAGTAACGCCTTAAGCAAGATGACATGATGTAGAGAGATAAATTCATGCAATATGAAATAAACCCCATCTTGTTATCCTCGATGGCAACGATACAATACGTGCCTTGCTGCCCCTTCTGTCACTGGGTAAGGACACCGCAAGATCGAACCCAAAGCTAAGCACTTCTCCCATGGCAAGAACTACCAATCTAGTTGGCCAAACCAAACGGATAATTCAAAGAGACTTGCAAAGATAACCAATCATACATAAAATAATTCAGAGAAGATTCAAATATTATTCATAGATAGACTTCATCATAAACCCACAATTCATCGGTCTCAACAAACACACTGCAAAAAGAAGATTACATCAAATAGATCTCCACAAGAGAGGGGGAGAACTTTGTATTGAGATTCAAAGAGAGAGAAGAAGCCATCTAGCTACTAACTATGGACCCAAAGGTCTAAGGTAAACTACTCACACTTCATCGGAGAGGCTATGATGATGTAGAAGCCCTCCGTGATGACGGCCCTCTTCCGGCAGAGCTCCGGAACAGGCCCCAAGATGGGATCTCGTGGATACAAAAAGTTGCGGCGGTGGAATTAGGTTTTTGGCTCCTGTTCTGATCGTTTGGGGTACGTAGGTATATATAGGAGGAAGGAGTACGCCGGAGGAGCACCGAGGGGCCCACGAGGCAGGGGGCGTGCCCTAGGGGGGCGCCCCCACCCTCGTGACCACCTCTTTTGTTCCTTGGAGCAGGGTCCAAGTTTCCTGGATCACGTTCGGTGAGAAAATCACGTTCCCGAAGGTTTTATTCCGTTTTGACTCCGTTTGATATTCCGTTTCTTCAAAAAACTGAAATAGGCAAAAAACAGCAATTCTGGGCTGGGCCTCCGGTTAATAGGTTAGTCCCAAAAATAATATAAAAGTGGAAAAATAAAGCCCAATATAGTCCAAAACAGTAGATAATATAGAATGGAGCAATCAAAAATTATGGATACATTGGAGACGTATCACGGCCGTTTATGTATATATGTGTATAACCTGAAAGTTTGCAGTCGTTGGCTTCCGCCCCCACGCATATAATGCGGGGGTGTTCACAAAAGATGCATATCCACACTTGATCCAATGTCTTGGTCCATTAAGGAGGTGATAGCGTAGCGAACGAGGCAATCGGACTATATTGGTTTAACACTTTCACTTAGCCATAGGAGTTTGACAGTGGGGCTACTATATAGCCCCTGGTACTTCTGCGCTCGTCCGAGTACGGGGCGTGTACATACATGACTAGGAAACGACCCTTCGTTAATGCGGAGGAATCCCGAAGATTCCGATGAATCATCGAGTGGTTGACCGAATACGGGGCGTGTACGTACAAAAGTTTGTATTGACATAAAAATAATAATACTTCAAGCATACTAATAAAGCAATTATGTCTTCTCAAAATAACATGGCCAAAGAAAGTTATCCCTACAAAATCATATAGTCTGGCTATGCTCTATCTTCACCACACAAAATATTTAAATCATGCACAACCCCGATGACAAGCCAAGCAATTGTTTCATACTCTAACTTTTTCAAAACTTTTTCAATCTTCACGCAATACATGAGCGTGAGCCATGGATATAGCACAATAGGTGGAATAGAATGGTGGTTGTGGAGAAGACAAAAAGGAGAAGATAGTCTCACATCAACTAGGCGTATTAACGGGCTATGGAGATGCCCATCAATAGATATCAATGTGAGTGAGTAGGGATTGCCATGCAACAGATGCACTAGAGCTATAAGTATATGAAAGCTCAAAAAGAAACTAAGTGGGTCTACATCCCACTTGCTTGCTCATGAAGACCTAGGGCAATTTGAGGAAGCCCATCATTGGAATATACAAGCCAAGTTCTATAATGAAAAATTCCCACTAGTATATGAAAGTGATAACATGAGAGACTCTCTACTATGAAGATCATGGTGCTACTTTGAAGCACAAGTGTGGTAAAAGGATAGTAACATTGTCCCTTCTCTCTTTTTCTCTCATTTTTTATATATTTTTTGGGCCTTTCCCTTTTTTATGGCCTCTTTTTATTTGGGCTTCTTTGGCCTCTTTTTTTCATCCTGAGTCTCGTCCCGACTTATGGGGGAATCATAGTCTCCATCATTCTTTCCTCACTGGGACAATGCTCTAATAATGATGATCATCACACTTTTATTTTTCTTACAACTCAACAATTACACAACTCGATACTTAGAACAAAATATGACTCCATATGAATCCATCCGGCGGTGTACCGGGATATGCAATATGACAATGATGGAGTGTGTCATGATGAACTAGATGGTGGAAAGTTGCATGGCAATATATCTCGGAATGGCTATGGAAATGCCATAATAGGTAGGTATGGTGGCTGTTTTGAGGAAGGTATATGGTAGGTGTATGATACCGGCGAAAGGTGCGCGGTATTAGAGAGGCTAGCAAAGGTGGAAGGGTGAGAGTGCGTATAATCCTTGGACTCAACATTAGTCATAAAGAACTCATATACTTATTGCAAAAATCTAGAAGTTATCAAAGCAAAGTATTATGCGCATGCTCCTAGGGGGATAGATTGGTAGGAAAAGACCATCGCTCGTCCCCGACCGCCACTCATAAGGAAGACAATCAATAAATAAATCATGCTCTGACTTCATCACATAACGGTTCACCATACGTGCATGCTACGGGAATCACAAACTTTAACACAAGTATTCTTTAAATTCACAACTACTCAACTAGCATGACTTTAATATTATCACCTCCATATCTCAAAACAATTATCATGCTTCAATCTTTTCTAAGTATTCAACACACTCAAAAAAAGTTTCACAAATCTTGAATACCGAGCATATTATTATTAAGCAAATTACCATGCTATTAAGAGACTCTCAAAATAATTTAAGTGAAGCACGAGAGATCAATAGTTTCTTTAAAACAAATCCACCACCATGCTCTAAAAGATCTAAGTGAAGCACTTAGAGCAAAATTATAACGCTCAAAAGATATAAGTGAAGCACATAGAGCAAAACTACTAAGCTCAAAAGATATAAGTGAAGCACATAGAGTATTCTATCAAATTTTAATTCATGTATGGCTCTCTCAAAAGGTGTGTACAGCAAGGATGATTGTGGCATACTAAGACACAAAGACACAAATAATACAAGACGCTCCAAGCAAAACACATATCATGTTGGTGAATAAAAATATAGCTCCAAGTAAATTACCGATGGAAGTGGACGAAAGAGGGGATGCCTTCCGGGGCATCCCCAAGCTTTGACTTTTTGGTGTCCTTGGATTATCTTGGGGGTGCCATGGGCATCCCCAAGCTTAGGCTCTTTCCACTCCTTGTTCCATGATCCATCAAAAGAATTCACCCAAAACTTGAAAACTTCACAACACAAAACTCAAAATAGAAAACTCGTGAGCTCCGTTAGCGAAAGAAAACAAAAGACCACTTCAAGGTACTGTAATGAACTCATTCTTTATTTATATTGGTGTTAAACCTACTGTATTCCAACTTCTCTATGGATTATAAACTATTTTACTAGCCATAGATTCATCAAAATAAGCAAACAACACACGAAAAACAGAATCTGTCAAAAACAGAACGGTCTGTAGTAATCTGTAGCTAGCGCAAGATCTGGAACCCCAAAAATTCTAAAATAAAATGCTGGACGTGATGAATTTATCTATTAATCATCTGCAAAAATAATTAACTAAATAGCACTCTTCAAAAAAATGACAGAAGTTCTCGTGAGCGCTAAAGTTTCTGTTTTTTACAGTAAGTTCAACAAGACTTTCCCCAAGTCTTCCGAACTGTTCTACTTGGCACAAACACTAATTAAACAAAAAAAACACAACCAAAACAGAGGATAAATAATTTATTTATTACTAAGCAGGAGAAAAAAGCAAGGAATAAAAATAAAATTGGGTTGCCTCCCAACAAGCGCTATCGTTTAACGCCCCTAGCTAGGCATAAAAGCGAGGATAGATCTAGGTATTGCCATCTTTGGTAGGCAATTCTTCGATGAGGCATATGTTTCCCTTAGGAATTTGTTTCTTTCTAGTGATTATTAAACTTTTAGTCACAAGATCAAAAAATTCATGTGTAGCAATTGGTTCCTTAATGATATCAAAAAGATTGGGATGAATACTTATAGATTTAAGATCCGCAGTTTCCTTAGATGATTCACCCTTATTTTTAGGAACATACATAAGCTTGGCAATTTTAGTAGGAGGACTTGGAGTATTCTTTACGGAAGAAAAAGCGGTTCCCAAGTTTGTAATGATACCCTCAAGTTTATCAATTCTAGTAGAATCTAAGTTCATTTTCTCATTAACTATGGGTTCTTTTTCCTTAATATTTTTCAAAGTCATTCCTACCTTAGATCCATATTGAGTAATTTGATTGCAGATCATTTATCTAGATTTTCAATTGATTCAATAGTAGCAACTTTATTTTCAATAATTTCAAGTCTTTGCATAACATGCTCCAAAGTTAACATGGTTCCATTAACCAAAAGAGGTGGTGAGCCAAATAAATCTAGCATAGCATTATAAGAATCAAAAGTATGGCTACCCAAGAAGTTCCCTCCGGTAATGGTATTGAGGATATATCTATACCAAGGATTAACACCTACATAAAAATTGCGAAGAAGAACTAAGGTAGATTGCTTCCTGGTAGATCTATTTTGAGCATTGCAAATTCTATACCAAGCATCTTTTAGATTTTCTCCCTCCCTTTATTTTAAAATTTAGAACTTCACTCTCGGGAGACAACGGAGAAGATATGAGACTAGTCATGACGACAACCAAACAAACTAGCACCCAAGCAAACAAGAGCAAACGGGCAAAAGAGGCAAATAGAGAGGGAGGATAGAGAGAGAGAGGGCGAATAAAACGGCAAGGGTGAATTGGGGGGAGAGGAAAACGAGAGGCAAATGGCAAATAATGTAATGCGAGAGATAGGGATTGTGATGGGTACTTGGTATGTTGACTTTTTGCGTAGACTCCCCGGCAACGGCGCCAGAAATCCTTCTTGCTACTCTTGAGCTTGCGTTGGTTTTCCCCGAAGAGGAAGGGATGATGCAGCAGAGTAGCGTAAGTATTTCCCTCAGTTTTTGAGAACCAAGGTATCAATCCAGTAGGAGGCCACGCTCAAGTCCCTCGTACCCGCACAAAACGATAGCTACTCGCAACCAACGCGATTAGGGGTTGTCAATCCCTTCAGGTCACTTATGAGAGTGAGATCTGATAGATATAATATTTTTGGTATTTTGGTATAAAGATGCAAAGTAAAAAGTAAAGGCAAAGTAAAAAAGCAAAGCAAGATTAAAGTAATGGAGGTTGATATGATGAGGACCCGGCGGCCATAGGTTTCACTAGTGGCTTCTCTCAAGAGCATAAGTATTCTACGGTGGGTGAACAAATTACTGTTGAGCAATTGACAGAATTGAGCATAGTTATGAGAATATCTAGGCATGGTCATGTATATAGGCATCACGTTCGTGACAAGTAGACCGAAACGATTCGGCATCTACTACTATTACTCCACTCATCGACCGCTATCCAGCATGCATCTAGAGTATTAAGTTAAAAATAGAGTAACGCCTTAAGCAAGATGACATGATGTAGAGAGATAAATTCATGCAATATGAAATAAACTCCATCTTGTTATCCTCGATGGCAACGATACAATACGTGCCTTGCTGCCCCTTCTGTCACTGGGTAAGGACACCACAAGATCGAACCCAAAGCTAAGCACTTCTCCCATGGCAAGAACTACCAATCTAGTTGGCCAAACCAAACGGATAATTCGAAGAGACTTGCAAAGATAACCAATCATACATAAAAGAATTCAGAGAAGATTCAAATATTATTCATAGATAGACTTGATCATAAACCCACAATTCATATGTCTCAACAAACACACCGCAAAAAGAAGATTACGTTGAATAGATCTCCACAAGAGAGGGGGAGAACTTTGTATTGAGATTCAAAGAGAGAGAAGAAGCCATCTAGCTACTAACTATGGACACGAAGGTCTGAGGTAAACTACTCACACTTCATCGGAGAGGCTATGATGATGTAGATGCCCTCCGCGATGACGGCCCTCTTTCGGCGGAGCTCCGTAACAGGCCCCAAGATGGGATCTCGTGGATACAGAAAGTTGCGGCAGTGGAATTAGGTTTTTGGCTCCTGTTCTGATCGTTTGGGGGTACTTAGGTATATATAGGAGGAAGGAGTACGCCGGAGGAGCACCGAGGGGCCCACGAGGCAAGGGGCGCGCCCTAGGGGGGGCGCCCCCCACCCTCGTGACCGCCTCTTTTGTTCCTTGGAGCAGGGTCCAAGTCTCCTGGATCACGTTCGGTGAGAAAATCACGTTCCCGAAGGTTTTATTCCGTTTGGACTCCGTTTGATATTCCGTTTCATCGAAACACTGAAATAGGCAAAAACATCAATTCTGGGCTGGGCCTCCGGTTAATAGGTTAGTCCCAAAAAAAATATAAAAGTGGAAAAATAAAGCCCAATATAGTCCAAAACAGTAGATAATATAGCATGGAGCAATCAAAAATTATAGATATGTTGGAGACGTATCACGGCCGTTTATGTATATATGTGTATAACCTGAAAGTTTGCAGTCGTCGGCTTCCGCCCCCACGCATATAATGCGGGGGTGTTCGCAAAAGATGCATATCCACACTGGATCCAACGTCTTGGTCCGTTAAGGAGGTGATAGCGTAGCGAATGAGGCAATCAGACTATATTGCTTTAACACTTTCACTTAGCCATAGGAGTTTGACAGTGGGGCTACTATATAGCCCCTGGTACTTCTGCGCTCGTCCGAATACGGGGCGTGTACGTACATGACTGGGAAACGACCCTTCGTTAATGCGGAGGAATCCCGAAGATTCCGATGAGTCATCGAGTGGTTGACCAGTCTCTCGCTATATCATGACAGTCAGTTTTTGGCTTTCTCTACTGAGGTGCTCATCCGGATGAACCAGGACACAATCACAGTAGTTGTCCCAATGCTAACTTAGCCGATATAATGGAATGTAAGGTACCCAAACGTGGGAGCCGGGCAAACCCAACATTTGACCAAAGGCATGATTCGGAGCTGATGCATATAGGGACAAACTCGCGACGCCGAACACTCCCTAAGGTGTTCGGTCTTTATAACATATACCGGGCTAAACAATGCCCTTAATAAGAAATCCCATGTGTCCAGGTACGTGCAAAATCCTGGTGTGGCTACATGCCAATAATGCCAGCATCCTTCTCGGTTGTGTCGAGTATCCGGAGGATGTGAGCAACAAGAGACAGTAAAAAAGGTTTACGCAGGGTCTTAATCTAAAAAGAAACCTTTGGGCGGGTCCCTGCTGCACGTCTGCGCCCGTGTCTCCGTTGTGCCGTGTCCTGGACGGGTGTAGCACGATTGTCATCTGCAAAAGGAAAGAACTTAGGTGAAAGTTGCCGTGCCAAAAAAGAAGAGTTGGTTATTATCAATGAACTATCAAAATTCAAGAGAAGCCAAGTTGAGCCGGGCTGGCCCTGATTACATGCGGGAAGCCCCTGGTATCGTTTATGAGGGTTTGATCACCAAACCAATCTTTATGTATATATGGTGGAACGCCGGATTCGTTTGACCATGTCCGTGGTCTTGACGACCTGCCATTTTTCTAGTTAGTGAGGCCGTCTAGTTCGCGGCTGTTAGAGCTGTCGCGTCCTCTTCCGTACGTAAAAAACGTTTGGTATTTCTGCTAACTGTGATGATGCCACGTGGACCGGGCATCTTGAGCTTGAGAAAAGCATAATGCGGTATTGAATTAAAACGGGCGAAAGCCGCCCTTCCGAGTAGTGCTTGATAATCACTTCGGAATGGAGCGATGTGAAAAGTTAATGTTTCGCTTCGGAAGTTATTAGGAGAACCGAATACCACCTCTAGTAGTAGAGAGCCCGTACAGCGGGCCTCTTGGCCTAGTATTACTCCCTTGATGGTAGTATTACTGTGGCTTATTTGTGTCGGGTCTATCCCAATTTTGCGGACTGTGTCCTGATATATCAGATTTAGATCACTGCCACCGTCCATGAGGACTCGTGTGAAATGGTACCCATTTATGATTGGGTCTAACACCAAGGCCGTCAGTCCTTCACGCCGAATATTTGTATCGCGATCCCTACGATCAAAATTGATCGCGCAGGCCAACCAGGGGTTGAACCTAGGGGTGACGGGCTCTTGGCCCGTGTGCATCGGAGTGCATGATTGCTTCTCCTCTTTGTCACATGGATCACGTTTACTGTTTTAACCGCTGGTGGGAACTTTTTCTGTCCTCCGGCGCTTTGCTGGCGAGGTTCATCCTCGTCTTCGCTTGGTGTCTCTTCCCCTTTGTGTTCGGTGTTTAGCTTACCGACCTGCTTGAAGACCCAACATTCTCTGTGGGTACGATTTGCAGGTTTGTCTGGGGTGCCGTGAATCTGACAGAGTTTGTCAAGAATTTTGTTTAGGCCAGATTGTCCTTCTCTGCTGCCTTTGAAAGGCTTTTTCCGCTGACCTGGTCGGGAGCCCCTGAATCCGGCGTTTACCGCCGTGTTATCTGGGCTACCTTCTTTATTTCGTCGCTTGTTTTTGTTGCGTTGTGGTTTACCATTGCCGTCCCTAACTTCGGATGTGCTTGGGTCGCTGGTGCTGCTACGAGCCAACCAACTGTCCTCGCCCGCACAAAAGAGGGCCATGAGGCTTGTTAGGGCTGCCATCGTTCTTGGGTTTTCTTGGCCGAGGTGTCTGGCGAGCCATTCTTCTCGGACGCTGTGTTTAAAAGCTGCTAAGGCTTTGGCGTCCGAACAGTCAACGATTTGGTTCTTGGTGAGGAACCTGTTCCAAAGCTTTCGGGCGGACTCTCCGGACCGTTGGATTATATGACTTAAATCGTCCGCATCCGGAGGTCGGACATAAGTCCCTTGAAAATTGGCCCGGAAAGCGTCCTCGAGCTCCTCCCAGCTTCCAATTGAGTTTTCGGGGAGACTTTTCAGCCAGTGCCGAGCTGGCCCTTTAAGCTTGAGGGGCAAGTATTTAATGGCATGGAGGCCGTCTCCACGAGCCATATGAATATGGAGGATGAAGTCCTCTATCCAGACTCCAGGGTCTGTGGTCCCGTCGTACGCCTCTATGTTCACCGGTTTGAATCCCTCTGGGAATTCATGATCCAGCACTTCATCGGTGAAACATAGGGGGTGTGCGGCGCCCCTGTATTGGGATTGTTGGGGATCGTAGCAGAAATTTAAAATTTTCTATGCATCACCAAGATCAATCTATGGAGTCATCTAGCAACGAGGGGAAGGAGAGTGCATCTACATACCCTTGTAGATCACTAAGCGGAAGCGTTCAAGTGAACGGGGTTGATGGAGTCGTACTCGTCGTGATCCAAATCACCGATGATCCTAGCGCCGAACGGACGGCACCTCCGTGTTCAACACATGTACGGTTGGGAGAGACGTCTCCTCCTTCTTGATCCAGCAAGGGAAGGAGAGGTTGATGGAGATCCAGCAGCACGACGGCGTGGTGGTGCAAATAGCGGGATCCCAGCAGGGCTTCGCCAAGCGCAAGCGGGGAGGAAGAGGTGTCACGGGAGGGAGGGAGGCGCCAGGGCTTCAGGTGCGGCTGCCGTCCCTCCCCTCCACTATATATAGGGGCCTAGGGGGGCGACAGCCCCTTCTAGATCCCATATAGGGAGTGGGAGCCAAGTGGAGGTGCCCCCACCCCTTAGGGTTTCCAACCCTAGGCGCATGGGAGGCCCAAGGGGGGAGCACCAGCCCACCAAGGGCTGGTTCCCACGCCCCTTCAGCCCATGGGGCCCTCCGGGATAGGTGGCCCCACCCGGTTTACTACTCAGCATCATCCAGATTAGTGTAAAAAATTGCATCGGCGTAACCCTTTACGACGAACTCTTTTACCACCTCCATAATCGAGAAAATTCCTTAGTCCACTAGTTACTAAGGATAACCTTGACCATTGTCCTGTGATCCATTCCTAGATCACACTTGTACCCCTTGACTGACTCATGGCTTGGCACACTTCAGGTGCGGTACACAACATAGCATACTGTCGAGCCTACGTCTAAAGCATAGGGGACGACCTTCATCCTTTCTCTCTCTTCTGCCATGGTCAGGTCTTGAGTCTTACTCAATACTCACACCTTGTAACACAGCCAAGAACTCCTTCTTTGCTGATCTATTTTGAACTCCTTCAAAATCTTGTCACGGTATGTATTTATTTGAAAGTACCATTAAGCGTTTTTGATCTATCCTTATAGATCTTGATGCTTAATGTTCAAGTAGCTTAATCCAGGTTTTCCATTGAAAAACGCTTTTCAAATAACCCTGCATGCTTTCCAGAAATTCTACATCATTTCTGATCAACAATATGTTAACAACATATACTCATCAAAAATTCTATAGTGCTCCCACTCACTTCTTTGGAAATACAAGTTTCTCATAAACTTTGCATAAACCCAAAATCTTTGATCATCTCATCAAAGCGTACATTCCAACTCCGAGATGCTTACTCCAGTCCTTAGAAGGGTTGCTGGAGTTTTGCATACTTGTTAGCATCTTTTAGGATTGTCAAAAACTTCTGGTTTTATCACATACAACCTTTCCTCAAGAAAATCGTCGAGGAAACGATGTTTTTGACATCCTATCTGCAAGATTTCATAAATAATGTAGTAATTGCTAATATAATTCCAACATACTCTTAGCATCGCTACGAGTGAGAAAGTCTCATCGTAGTCAACTCCTTGAACTTGTCGGAAAACATCTTAACGACAAGTCGAGCTTTCTTAATGGTGACACTTACCATCATTGTCCGTCTTCCTTTTAAAATCCATATTTACCTAACAACCTTACGACCATCAAGTAGTTCTTCCAAAGTCTACACTTTGTTTTCGTACATGGATCCTCTCTCGGATTTTATGGCCTCGAGCCATTTTTCGGAATCCGGGCCCACCATCGCTTCTCCATAGCTTGTAGGTTCATTGTTGTCTAGCAACATGACTTCCAAGACAGGATTACGTACCACTCTGAAGTAGTACGCATCCTTGTCGTCCTACGAGGTTTGGTAGTGACGATCCGAAGTTTCATGATCTCTATCATAAGCTTCCACTTCAATTGGTGTAGGTGCCACAGGAACAACTTCTGTGCCCTGCTACACACTAGTTGAAGTGACGGTTCAATAACCTCATCAAGTCTCCACCATCCCCCCACTCAATTCTTTCGAGAGAAACTTTTCCTCGAGAAAGGACCCGATTCTAGAAACAATCCCTATTGCTTTCGGATCTGAGACAGGAGGTATACCCAACTGTTTTGGGTGTCCTATGAAGATGCATTTATCCGCTTTGGGTTCAAGCTTATCAGCCTGAAACTTTTTCGCATAAGCGTCGCAGCCCAAACCTTTTAAGAAACGACAGCTTAGGTTTCTCTGAACCATAGTTCATACGGTGTCGACTCAAATGGAATTGCGTGGTGCCCTATTTAAAGTGAATGTGGTTGTCTCTAATGCCTAACCCATAAACTATAGTGGTAATTCGATAAGAGACATCATGGTATGCACTATATCCAATAGGGTGCAGTTATGATGTTCGGACACACCATCACACTATGGTGTTCCAGGCGGTATTAGTTGTGAAACAATTTCCACAATGTCTTAACTGTGTGCCAAACTCGTAATTCAGATATTCATCTCTATGATCATATCATAGATATTTTATCCTCTTGTCACGACGATCTTCAACTTCACCCTGAAATTACTTGAACCTTTCAATAATTCAGACTTGTGATGCATCAAGTAAATATACTTAGCATCTACTCAAATCATCTGTGAAGTAAGAACATAACGATATCCACTACATGCCTCAGCACTTATTGGACTGCACACATCAAGATGTATTACTTCCAACAAGTTGCTCTCTTGTTCCATCTTACTGAAAACGAGGCCTTTCAGTCATCTTGCCCATGCGGTATGATTTGCATGTCTCAAGTGATTTCAAAATCAAGTGAGCCCAAACGATCCATCTATATGGAATTTCTTCATGCATATATACAATAGGCATGGTTCGCATGTCTCAAGTGATTCAAATCAAGTGAGTCCAAAAATCCATCAACATGGAGCTTCTTCATGCGTTTTATACCATTATGACTCAAATTGCAGTGCCACAAGTATGTGGTACTATCATTACTATCTTATATCTTTTGGCATGAACATGTGTATCACTACGATCGGGATTCAATAAACCATTCATTTTAGGTGCAAGACCAGTGAAGGTATTATTCAAATAAACAGAGTAACCCTTATTCTCCTTAAATGAATAACTATATTGCGATAAACATAATCCAATCATGTGTATGCTCAACGCAAACACCAAATAACAATTATTTAGGTTTAACACCAATCCCGATGGTAGACGGAGCGTGCGATGCTTGATCACATCAACCTTGGAAACACTTCCAACACATATCATCGTCTCACCTTTGGCTAGTCTCTGTTTATTCTGTAGCCTTTTATTTCGAGTTACTAACACTTAGCAACCGAACCGGTATCTAATACCCTGCTGCTACTAGGAGTACTAGTAAAGTACACATTTAATATAATGTATGTTCAATACATACTTCTGTCAACCTTGCCAGCCTTCTCATCTACCAAGTATCTAGGGTGGTTCTGCTTCAGTGACCGTTCCCCTTATTACAGAAGCACTTAGTCTCGGGCTTGGGTTCAACTTTGGGTTTCTTCACTAGAGCAACTGATTTGTCGTTTCATGATGTATCCCTTTCTTGCCCTTGCCCTTCTTGAAACTAGTGGTTTTACTAACCATCAACAATTGATGCTCCTATTTGATTTCTACTTTCGCGGTGTCGCGAATATCTCAAGGATCATATCTATCCCTGATATGTTATAGTTCATCATGAAGCTCTAGTAGCTTGGTAGCAGTGACTTTGGAGAACCATCACTATCTCATCTGGAAGATTAACTCCCACTCGATTCAAGCGATTGTAGTACTCATACAATCTGAGCACATGCTCAACGATTGAGCTTTTCTCCTTAGTTTGCAGGCTTAAGAAACTTGTCAGAGGTCTCATACCTCTTGACGTGGGCACTAGCCTGAAATCCCAATTTCAGTCCTTGGAACATCTCATATGTTCTGCGATGTTTCAAAAAACGTCTTTGGTGCCTCAATTCTAAACCATTTAGCATTACGCACTGAACTATCATGCAGTCATCAAAACGTGTATGTTAGATGTTCGCAGCATCCACAACCGACACTCGAGGTTCAGCTCACTGAGTGGTGCATTAAGCCCATAATCCTTCTGTGCAGCAATGAGGACAATCCTCAATTTATGGACCTAGTCCGCATAATTTCTACTATCAACTTTCAACTAAATTTTCTCTAGGAACATATCTAAAACAGTAGAACTAAAGCGTAAGCTACGACATAATTTGCAAAGTCCTTTTGACTATGTTCATGATAATTAAGTTCATCTAATAATTTAATGAACTCCCACTCAGATAGACATCCCTCTAGTCATCTAAGTGATACATGATTCGAGTCAACTAGGCCGTGTCCGATCATCACGTGAGACGGACTAGTCATCATCGGTGAACATCTTCATGTTGATCGTATCTTCTATACGACTCATGTTCGACCTTTCGGTCTTCCGTGTTACGAGGCCATGTCTGTACATGCTAGGCTCGTCAAGTCAACCTAAGTGTATTGCGTGTGTAAATCTAGCTTACACCCGTTGTATTCGAACGTTAGAATCTATCACACCCGATCATCACGTGGTGCTTCGAAACAACGAACCTTCGCAACGGTGCACACTTAGGGGGAACACTTTCTTGAAATTATTGCGAGGGATCATCTTATTTAAGCTACCGTCGTTCTAAGAAAATAAGATGTAAAACATGATAAACATCACATGCAATCAAATATTGACATGATATGGCCAATATCATTTTGCTCCTTTTGATCTCCATCTTCGGGGCGCCATGATCATCATCGTCACCGGCATGACACCATGATCTCCATCATCATGTCTTCATGAAGTTGTCTCGTCATCTATTACTTCTACTACTATGGCTAATGGTTTAGCAATAAAGTAAAGTAATTACATGATGTTTATGTTGACACGCAGGTCATAAATAAATTAAGACAGCTCCTATGGCTCCTGCCGGTTGTCATACTCATCGACATGCAAGTCGTGATTCCTATTACAAGAACATGATCAATCTCATACATCTCATACATCACATATATCATTCATCACATCCTTTTTGGCCATATCACATCACACGGCATATGCTGCAAAAACAAGTTAGACGTCCTCTAATTGTTGTTGCAAATTTTTTACGTGGCTACTATAGGTTTCTTAGCAAGAACGTTTCTTACCTACGCCAAAACCACAACGTGATATGCCAATTTCTATTTACCCTTCATAAGGACCCTTTTCATCGAATCTGATCCGACTAAAGTGGGAGAGACAGACACCCGCTAGCCACCTTATGCAACTAGTGCATGTCAGTCGGTGGAACCTGTCTCACGTAAGAGTACGTGTAAGGTTGGTCCGGGCCGCTTCATCCCACGATGCCGCCGAATCAAGATAAGACTAGTAACGGCAAGTAAATTGACAAAATCGACACCCACAACAACTTGTGTTCTACTCGTGCATAGAAACTACGCATAGACCTAGCTCTGATGCCACTGTTGGGGATCGTAGCAGAAATTTAAAATTTTCTACGCATCACCAAGATCAATCTATGGAGTCATCTAGCAACCAGGGGAAGGAGAGTGCATCTACATACCCTTGTAGATCACTAAGCGGAAGCGTTCAAGTGAACGGTGTTGATGGAATCGTACTCGTCGTGATCCAAATCACCGATGATCCTAGCGCCGAACGGACGGCACCTCCGCGTTCAACACACATACGGTTGGGAGAGACGTCTCCTCCTTCTTGATCTAGCAAGGGAAGGAGAGGTTGATGGAGATCCAGCAGCACGACGGCGTGGTGGTGGAAGTAGCGGGATCCCGGCAAGGCTTCGCCAAGTGCAAGCGGGGAGGAAGAGGTGTCACAGGAGGGAGAGAGGCGCCAGGGCTTCAGGTGCGGCTGCCCTCCCTCCCCTCCACTATATATAGGGGCCTATGGGGGCGCCGGCACCTTGTAGATCCCATCTAGGGAGGGGGGCGGCAGCCCTAGGGGTGGCTTGGCCTCCAAGCCAAGTGGAGGCGCCCCCACCCCTTAGGGTTTCCAACCCTAGGCGCATGGGAGTCCCAAGGGGGGTGCACCAGCCCACCAGGGGCTGGTTCCTACACCCCTTCAGAACATGGGGCCCTCCGGGATAGGTGGCCCCACCCAGTGGACCCCTGGGACCCTTCCGGTGGTTCCGGTACAATACCGATGACCACCGAAACCTTCCCGGTGGCCGAAACTGGACTTCCTATATATAAATCTTTACCCCCAAACCATTCCGGAACTCCTCGTGACGTCCGGGATCTCATCCGGGACTCCTAACAACTTTCGGGTTACCGCATACTAATATCTCTACAACCCTAGCGTCACCGAACCTTAAGTGTGTAGACCCTACTGGTTCGGGAACCATGCAGACATGACCGAGACAACTCTTCGGCCAATAACCAACAGCGGGATCTGGATACCCATGTTGGCTGCCACATGTTCCACGATGATCTCATCGGATGAACCATGATGTCGCGGATTCAATCAATCCCGTATTCAATTCCCTTTGTCTATCGGTACGATACTTGCCCGAGATTCGATCGTCGGTATCCCGATACCTCGTTCAATCTCGTTACCGGCAAGTCTCTTTACTCGTTCCGTAACACTTCATCTCGTGATCAAATCCTTGGTCACATTGTGCACATTATGATGATGTCCTACCGAGTGGGCCCAGAGATACCTCTCCGTTACTCGGAGTGACAAATCCCAGTCTCGATTCGTGCCAACCCAACAGACACTTTCGGAGATACCCTCGGTGCACCTTTATAGCCACCCAGTTACGTTGTGACGTTTGGTACACCCAAAGCATTCCTACGGTATCCGGGAGTTGCACAATCTCATGGTCTAAGGAAATGATACTTGACATTAGAAAAGCTTTAGCAAACGAACTACACGATCTTGTGCTATGCTTAGGATTGGGTCTTGTCCATCACATCATTCTCCTAATGATGTGATCCCGTTATCAACGACATCCAATGTCCATGGTCAGGAAACCGTAACCATCTATTGATCAACGAGCTAGTCAACTAGAGGCTTACTAGGGACATGGTGTTGTCTATGTATCCACACATGTATCTGAGTTTCCTATCAATACAATTCTAGCATGGATAATAAACGATTATCATGAACAAGGAAATATAATAATAACTAATTTATTATTGACTCTAGGGAATATTTCCAACAGGGATGTGCCATGCTGTTCGGATGATTGTAGTATTCGGTTTTGGTTTTGTACCGGAGCGCGCTTCCTAGATCCGTAGATGGATCTGGTCGCGCTGGATTTTTGGCGCAAGTTCTCACGTAGATCGTGTGTTGACTTATGCGCGACCTTGTTAGCTGCTCTATCACGCTCACAAGGTGGTGGATCCGGTTGGTTGGCCGTATCATTCTTCGGTTGTGTGGGCTCTAAGGCCTCATCGTCGAATTCCGGTAATAGCTTGCGCTTTGGATAGCTATTTTTATGGTAGCTTCCACCATACTTTGTTACTTTGTTCCACCTGCCGTTGAGCGTATCTTATGCTACCTTGAGCCTTTGCTTCTGTTTCTTCAGGCTCCTCGCTGTGGCAATAAGCCTTCTGCGGAGGTTCTCTTGCTCCAAGTGTGTTTCTGGGATGATGCGTGCATCTTCGTCCGGACTGTTTTCTTCCCCAGACGGGGTTTGATGAGGCTTATCTTTGGCGTCATCGTGTTCGGACGTTGGATCCGTACTATGTTTGCAGTTTGCATCTTGATCGTTTTCTGCCACCGGGGTGGTGCAGTTGTCGTTTCTTCCAGAGTCGAGTCGGCTATTATTCCCTCTTGCGCTGTTATCGCTGTTTTTGCTATGGCGGGACTTAGAGCGGCGCCGCTGACGTCGGCGCTTGGGTTGCTTGGAGGGTGCATCCTCCGTTGTCTCTTCGCCATTGCCCTCTCTGGGTGTATTCACCATGTATACGTCATGTGATGAAGTAGCGGTCCAGCGCCCTGTGGGCGATGGTTCCGGTTCATCTCCTTCATCGTCGTCCATACCATCGATGTCTTCGGAGTCGAAGTCGAGCATGTCGGTTAAGTCATCGATAGTGGCTACTAGGTGGGTGGTGGGTGGGCCACGAATTTCTTCGTCGTCCGCATCCCATTCTAGCCGGACATAGTTCGGCCAAGGTTCTCCTGACAGGGAGAGAGACCTTAATGAATTTAGCACATCTCCGAAAGGTGAGTGCGGACCGATATCTGCGAAGGTGAACTCCATGATCGGCGCCCCGTCGGATTCGACGGGCACGTATGTGAGCAGCTCAGAGTCCGTGGCCGGAGATGAATCCAGTGGTTCGGCGACACGGCTCTCGTAAGGGGTGAAGTCAGTATCTGGCTCTATCGCCACTGAGAGTGCGGCCTCCATGGCGGGGTCTATCCCTCCGCTCTCGGATGGCGCGAATTGCTCCGGGTTGACGGCCGGAGTAGTTGCAGATGCGATCTCCCGAACATTGTCCGATGGTAGAGTTACGTCATGCTCGCCGCGACTGTGCGGCGCGTCCGACACAGGCTCGAATCCGTCGAAGATCAAGTCTCCGCGGATGTCGGCCGTGTAGTTCAAGTTTCCAAATCTGACCTGATGGCCAGGGTCGTAGCTCTTGATCTGCTCCAGATGGCCAAGCGAATTGGCCCGCAGTGCGAAGCCGCCGAATACGAAGATCTGTCCGGGGAGGAAAGCCTCACCCTGGACCGCATCGCTAGCGATGATCGAAGGACCATCAAGCCTTATTGTGACGACACAGTGGAACTCTCAATGAAAGCACCAATGTCGGTGTCAAAACCGGAGATCTCGAGTAGGGGTTCCCGAACTGTGCGTCTAAGGCGGATGGTAACAAGAGGCAGGGGACATGATGTTTACCCAGGTTCGGGCCCTCTTGATGGAGGTAAAACCCTACGTCCTGCTTGATTGTTCTTGATGGTATGAGTATTACAAGAGTTGATCTACCACGAGTTCTGATAGGCTAAACCCTAGAAGCTAGCCTATGGTATGATTATATGTTGTCCTACGGACTAAAACCCTCTGGTTTATATAGACACCGGAGGGGGATAGGGTTACACAAGGTCGGTTACAAAGGAGGAGATGTACATATCCGTATTGCTTAGCTTGCCTCCCATGCCAAGTAGAGTCCCATCGGGACATGGGACGAAGTCTTCAATCTCGTATCTTCATAGCCCAACAGTCCGGCCAAAGGATATAGTCCGGCTGTTCGGAGACCCCCTAATCCAAGACTCCCTCAACCGGCATTATCCGCTCAACCCATATGTGCCAATCATGACTTTTTAGACCAAATATTTTCAATTTTTGAAGACTCGCTCCCCTCTTTAGATTTGCTGCATACCCATCGGGGAACATCAACTGCATTTTAACCCACAAAAATATTTCCTTCATAGCTGGCCTTCCAATATTGGACCATGCCTTCCGCTTCGTCCAGCTCCCCTCTCCTTTCGGTTCTTTCATGTTTTGTAACGGTATATCACATAGCTCCTCTTGATCGACTCTAGCCTTAGTATTATCCTTTGATTTCCCCTCTATGCCGAACAATGTACCAAAAATGGCTTCGACGATATTCTTTTCAGTGTGCATCACGTCGATGTTGTGTGGGCAGAGGAGGTCTTTGAAGTAAGGCAGATCCCAGAAGCATGTCTTGTGAGTCCAGGCGTGTTCCTTATTATACCCCTTGAAATACCCTAGAGGCTTTGGATCTAGCTCGAGAGCGTTTAACTGATCTAGGGTTTGTTGGCCTGTCAACGCAGGTGGTGCAGAGTGTTTGACAACTCTACCTTTGATGAAATCCTTCTTGTCTTTCCTGAACTTATGGAGAGGATGTAGAAATGGTCTATGAAAGTCAAAGCAACTATACTTGTGCCTTACCGTCAGCCAACGAAACTCAAGAGCTCCCTTGCATGTGGGGCACGGGAACCTTCCATGCACACACCAGCCAACGAATAGCGCATACACAGGCAAGTCATGCGTCGAGTACATGTACCAGGCACGCATTACGAAGTTCTCTTTGCTAAAGGCGTCGTATGTCTTGAACCCATTATCCCAAACTTCTTGCAATTCGTCCTTAGGCGGCTGCATGTACACATTCATATTCTTCCCCGGATAGTAGGGCCCTGGAATTATCAACGTCAGGAAAATGTTCTTTCTTTGCATAATCTGCGGGGGGGGGGGGGAGATTGAGTGGAATGACAAACACGGGCCAACAGCTGTATGGGGCTGCCATCAAACCAAACACACTGAACCCATCTGTGCTGACGGCGACTCGAGGATGTCTTGGATTTGCCGTTTTTCCTTATGTAATGCATCGAAGCGCTTCCACACTTCACCATCCGATGTGTGCACCATCATCACATTCCCATCTGCATCTAGTTCGGTCCTTCTGCCCGTTTTGTGCCATGTCATCTATCTGGCCATCTCTTCGACCATGAAAAGACATTGAAGTATTGGTACGATTGGCATATACCAAAGAACATTAACGTGTATTTTGGTCTGCGTCTTCTCACCCATACCGTTGTCTACCACAACATACCTGGAAGAATTGCAAATGGTACAATAGTTCAAGTCCTCATACTGAAGCCTAAATAAGACACATCATTTCTCACAGGCATGTATCTTCTCATAGGGCATCTTAAGAGAACAGAGGATTTTGTCTGACTGGTACAGGTTTGGAGGTAGCACATGGCCTTTGGGTAGAAATCGTCCGAATACTGTCATCATCGCGTCGTAGCATTCTCTGCCCAAGTTGAATTGAGCCTTCAAAGCCATTATTTGTGAGATGGCATCCAGCTGACAAAGCTCGGTGTGCTCGTGGAGAGGACGTTTTGAGGACTCCAACATTTCAACGAAGGCCTTTGTAGATTCCTTCATCTCCTCGTCCGAGTCCCGAGCATCGTCAAAGTCTTGCACCATGTCTGCGGTCCCGGTACCATGCTTGTCGGTGCGACGACGAACCACCTCGGCTCTGGCACGTTGGGAAGACTCACCATGTAATGTCCAGACTGTGTAACCAGCCGTAAAACCAAACTTCTACATGTCTTTACTCATTTCAAGCTTGTCCCTCTTTTTATAGTTGTCGCAATGGGCACAGGGGCACCATCTTAATTCCTGGCCATTTGCAAATGCGGCTCTAACAAACCCCTTGGTTTTTGTTAACCATTCCTCGGTCCAAACTTTCTGACTAGTGTAACCGGTGTACATTCACGCATGATCACTCATATTGACTTCCTACTGGACACACAAAAAATATATACATAATTAAGCAAACCATATCCATCAGTTAATGGGTTTGTCAGTTTTATTACGTCCATGCAACCTACACACTAATAGATAAAGATAGGTCCTAATCCCACCCGAGTATGTGTAGATTGGGTTTGTTTTCCCATGCTCTGCTCCGGATCCGACGCAAAATTTCGGCAGCACCTCCTCGATGTTCTCCTGATACATGTCTCGGCAATAAGCAGAGAGGATGTGTACCCGGAGAACAACAGGGAGGCACTGACGAAATTCTGCATCGGATCCGGAGCAGAGCATATGGGAAAACGAACCCAATCTACACATATTCGGGCTGTCCATGGATAACGTTGGACAATTCGAACGAATCACGATTACAAATATGCAAATGCATGCATATTTATAGATGTAACCCTTTCGAACGGAAGACGCATAGTAGTTACGCATACTAATGATTGACACCTATAGCTAGCACGTTTCATCGGCACGAAGACCGGAACAGAGAAAATGAAGGGGGGAGGAGAGATGTCATTTGTGCTCACCAACAAACGCAGGGGCAGAGCTCGTCAAACACTAGACCCTCGCAGCGACGAAATAACTGCACATTTAAATCCAAAGATGAGTAACATAGCGACCACCGCTCGTCCCCGTGTAAACTAAGTAGCAACTACCATCGGTGCAAGTTACATGAGGCGGTCGGCGTTGAACACTAGATCCACATCCCACAAGTGAAGCCGACGCCTGGCATCCCGCAACAATAGTTCTGATGGCCGATGACGGTCGAACACCTTGGCGAATTTGCCTGGCAGCCTATGCGATAAGGATTAAAGCCAAGTTTTGAAATTTCAAACAACCAAACCGACTTGAGTTAGTTTGGGTGTTTCAAGTTTCAACACTTAGCTTTCAATCGTCATCTCTGAGGCTGTCAAACAAATTCGCAATGGTGTTTGACCACCATCGACGCCGAGAACTGTTGCTGCTGGACGCAGGACCCCTGTGTTACTTATGGGACTTGGATGTAGTGTTCGACACCGACGGCCACATGTATCTCGCACCAACGATACTTGCTATTTAGGGTTCCATCGACACCGCGGAACCCCTAACCCGCTCGTCCCCGGGCGCCCTCAGGTATGGCGACCCACTGGCTCCACCATCTATCCCCTCGGCAACCCTCTTCCTTTTTCCCTTTTTCCTCTTCTTCTACTTATTCTTCTTTCCCCTCCCTCCTCCTCCTCCTCCTCCTCTTCTTCTTTCTTCTTTCTTCTTCTTCTTCTTCTTCTTCTTCTTCTTCTTCTCCCTCCTCCTCTTCGTCCCTCCTCCTCCTCCTACTCTTCTTCTTCTTCTAAACTAAAACTAAAACTAATCTAAACTAAACTAAAATAAAATAAACTAAAACTAAAACTAAACTGAAACTAAAACTAAAACTAAACTAAAACTAAAACTAAAACTAAAACTAAAACAGAAACTAAACTAAAAGAAACTAAAAAAGGGGGGAAGAACTCACCTGCAGGGGATCGCTGGTGGAGGAGGCGCGGGGCGACCGGTGGATGGGAGGACGGCCGCTGGAGGAGGCGGCGGCCCGGTGGAGGGGGAGACCGGACAGCCGCGGCGGGACGGGGCGGGCGCGACGCAGGGGAGGGGGCGGGGTGGCTAGGCGAGGGGGCGGCGGCGGGCGGCGGCGGCTGGGCGAGGTCAGGGCGCCGCAGGGGAGGGGTGCGGGGCGAGGGACGATGGGGCAAGGGGGCGGCGGCGGGGAGAGAGGACGAGAGAAACACACACACACACACACACACACACACACAGAGAGAGAGGGAGGCGGACGGGGTGATCTCGGCCCGTTAGTTAGGTCAACTCTTTGCCGTCCGCCATCTTTTTCCCTCCGCTTTTTTGCTCTTTGTCGTCTGCTAGCAGAAGGCAAAGAGGGGGACGTTAGTTTTTTCTATGTAGCTCGTTAGTGGGGCCCACCTCTCTCTTTGCCATCCGCCAGCTGACGGCAAAGATTCTTTGCTGTCCGCTCGCGGACGGCAAAGAAGTGGCTGATGGCAAAGACCTTCTTTGCCATCAGCCAGTTCTTTTCCGTCCGTTTTTTGTAAGCGGACGGCAAAGACCTTCTTTGTTGTCAGCCAGCAGACGACAAAGAAAAGTAAGCCAATTCCAATCGTGGTGGTGTGCTTCGGTGAAGTTTTTAAAGGTCTGGTGGCCGCCTTCAAGACAAACGCCGAGTGAATCGAGGCTCATCCATTGGGGGTTACTTGAAAGGGTAGAATATAGTGAGGGTTGTGCTCTGATTCTTTGGCTTCGGCACTGCTCCAAATGATATTAGCACTCTCACGAGTGTAAAATTTAGATAAATCCACATCCCTGACTCACTTATGGTTATCTCATTCCTGTACCCATTACTTTTTGCAATCATACTTACTCATACCGTTATACCTTGTGCCAGTTCAAATTACTTAGTTTTTCTTCAATTCCATATCTTGCAATATTTGTGCTTGCTAGTTTTCTGAAGTGCCTATATTGTTTAGCATAGTTGTTAGTGCACTTAGTTGAGTCTAGCATATTTAGTTTTTTGTGCTTCATAAGTATCTATTTAGTTTAATTCCGCAACAGGATAAAGCCAAATCCGTAAAAGTTTCAAAACCCCTATTAACCCCCTTCTAGGCGACATCAAGGTCCTTTCAACATGGCAACCACCAAAAATTGTATATTTCAAGTCAGTCAAAAATATTTTCCTCTAGCGGCACCCCCCGGACACCCCCTTCTTCTTCATCCCCAACAACACTCTAGCATGGCCTCGGTGTCAGCCGTGGAGGGCTCAAAGACATCGTGAATAACCTAATGAACATGCGCCGGACTTCGCATAAGCGGTCCATCGCAAATTACAAACAAACTAGAAAGACATATCGATAGTCATGGTCATTAAAGGTTCACCATCATCAAGTTCATAGAAAAGTACATGCAAAATACACTCTAAGCATAGTAGACGGGCCTTGTCGGAGCAGACAGGGTCAAGCAGACGAGACCGGAGCAAACGTCCTGGTAGAAAACTGTGTTGGAGCAGACATGGCCAGAGAAAATGTGGTGGAATCATACGACAACGAGAACATACTACCCAAGCATTTCTCTCTAATCCATGCCTCGAGGTGCTCATCAGCCAGCAGATTCGGTTCAACGAGGCGCTTCCAAAATGGCATTACTTTAGCACCCTCCTTGAACACGTATTGTATAATCACCAATGAGCGCTCACTAAGTAACTTCGACTTCAGACTCGTCGTGGTTGGGGGACCTTCGGGGAGCGGAATCAAACGGGCCTTCTCCGTCGTCGCATCCCAACAAATCACTTGCGCAAATGAGGTCCTCGCTGCAACGGTCACCCTTGGCATCCACCCAAAGGGCATCCCCGGGGAAAGCCACGTGAACTGCTACATTATCATCCTATAGGTGTCCCCCGTCTCCAACTCGAGCCATCCCCACAGTGTAAATGGGAGCCTCACCTCACGAGCCCATTCCACACACACTAGCTATACTGGTTCCAATCGCAGGAAGAGGCAGGATGGAGGGAAAGGCAGGAGAGGTGGGGGAGCCTCAGAGCCGGCAGCGGTGATGTATCCGAATGGACAATAACCGGGCGGGGCTAGGATTATATCGTGCTCCCCGGGGTAATCGAACCTACTTGAAAAACATCGATCGGTACGGTGATTTATACATAATACCCCATATACACCTCCACTAACTTCATCTCGTAAGCACTAAACAGGAGATACCCCCTACCCTCTTGTTTTCTTGACGGCAACAACATAACATATATGATATTTCTTCTCATCCGTGTCAACCGAGATCGTCACGTCTGCATATGGACAGGGCCATGTGATTTCTATCATTTGCGACGCCCCTTACAACATTGTAAGATCATCGTTACAAACACAAAAAAGAAACCATAAACAACACTTGCATTGAAACCATTGAAACCATAAACCAAAAAGGGACCAACAAAGTTTCACAACATACAATCATTATACGTACCAAAAAAAAAGATAACATAGGCTTTTGCCGCCCTCTCCTTCAGTGAGAGGTTGTAGTACCTCTGCACTATTTACCTGGAAAAATGAATACACGGGAGACAAAAAAAATTGTGTACATGTCTGCTTGTTCAATAATAGAATAATTAATTCTACACCACAGTATTATCTATCTTGAATTCTTGATAGCCTATTGGCATGTACTAGTACAAGATTGTTTCATGCTTCTTTTTTGAAGCCTAAGATTGTTTCATGTCGCCGCGCGCGCTTACACGACCGATTTAAGTTAAATTTAATTACAGCTTAGAACTGAGGAAGCATCTGATGACCGAGGCCGCCCAGCACCGACGCCGCCCCCTGCCAGCTGTTCGCCGACTGCGGCGGCGCGTCGAAGCACGACCCGTTAAGCCTCTTGGCCGATGACTCTTCCGGGCTCGCGGCCTTGCGTTTCCCCGCGCTCCCGCCGCTGGCGTCCGGCGATGACGACGACGGCGCGTAGTACGACGGCTGTACTCCGTGCGCGTTGTCGCCGACGGGGAGGAGCATGTTCAGGGAAGGGTGGACGGCGAGGTGGTGGGTGGCGCCGTGCTCGGCCTCGGCGTCGAGGATCTGCGCGAGCGAGTAGTCGTCGAAGAGCTCGGAGAAGGACGGGATCGTGGGGAGCCCCCCGGCGTGCGGCGGCTGCTGCGTGATCATGGTTCTGCTGGCGCTGCTGCTGCTGCTGGAGTGCGCGTAGAAGCTGCAGGCGGCGTCGTCGAAGGTGCTGCCGCCGCCGGAGAGGTCGTCGTGGTCGGCGATGTGGTCGTAGTCGGACAGCGGCGGCACCATCGGCGACGCCAGGCCGGTCTTCTTGTAGATCCGGCATAGCACCCAGTCATCCAACTGCACACATGTGAACCACACATCAATATCATACACGTAGATGTGCCGGTACCGCCATGCCTATCCTTGTCGAAAGCTACTGAACTTGACGAATCAATGGCTGCCACTAGCTAGCTGCTACGAATCAATCGCGAAGCTAATTTCTCCTCCAATCAAAGCAGTAGACATCAAATTAAGCATCTCTCGTTTTACTTGCAAGGTACAGTATCATTCACGTACTACTTGATGTGATGTGATGTTAGCAAGTACTCAGGTTAGAGGGCAATTTAGTCAATCAATAACTTAAGATGGATGCATAACCGATCAACGCTGCAACGGCACGGCCGGTGCAACCGTGCAACAAAGCAAAAGCATGGGCCGGGGCGAGAAGATCAGGATAGCATGCATGCCAGCCGCGTGACACTGTTGCACACGGACATGGCCGGCGCCGGTAACGAAACGATCGAGAGCGACAGTTCATGCCTGATCGACTAACTAATCACAGCAAGTGGGATGGGCGTACCCTCATGGAGACGTTGCGGAACTTGATGGGCTTGTAGATGTTGACGGCGGTGGTGAGGGGGTCGGCGGCGAGCCGGTACTCGTGCATGATCCAGGCAGTCTTGGTGCCCTTGGGCGGGCGGCCCTTGTAGAAGACGAGCGCCTTCTTGACGCCGACGCCCTGGCCGGTGGCGGGGTCGTGGATGGGCTTGTCGGTGCCGGTGGCCTTCCAGTAGCCGGAGCCGGCGGCGCGGTTGGGGCGGATGCCGTTGGGGTACTTGCGATCCCGCGGGCTGAAGAAGTACCACTCGCAGTCGCCGTACACCGCCTGGGCTGCAGTTCCATTCATTATCAGAACCGAACCATGGTAAGCAGAGCAGGGACTACATACAGCGGTGATCAGTTGATTGGTTGAGAACTTACAAGGGAGGTCCCATGGATCGAACTTGTAGATGTCTACGTCGGCGATGATGGCGACCGGGCACGGCGCGGCGGCGGCGCGGTTGCGAAGGTAGTGCAGGATGAGCTCCTCGTCCGTCGGGTGGAACCGGAACCCCGGCGGCAGCGACGTCGCCGCCCCCTGCCCCTGCCCCTGCGCCATCGCCATGATCGACCACCCGATCGACACGCACGTACCTCGTACGTGCAACCACCCAAGCTCTCTAACACACACACGATCAGAAGAAGGGAGAAGCTTACACACACTGGACCAGACCAGAATCTATCTCGGGGATGGGATCGAATGGCGGATGGGATGGACGGGCGGGCGTGCGATTATATGGTCCAAGGTATCTTGTCAGTTAGCGCGGGGTGGCAGGGCCATGGCATTGTTGGGGTTCTCGAGGGGCAGAACCGGCACAGGGAGGGGGGCGCGTCGCGCCGGCCGATTGGTTCGTTATTCCCCGCGTCCGGCGTGAGCGTGTGGCGTCAGCCAGCCGAGCGGGGGTGTGTGTGCGCGCGCGTGTGCCCGGCCCGTTCGCGCAACCGTATCTAATAGCAGCACTCGTAGGTCATAGCCGGCTAGCCGCCGCTCCCCTCCTAACTTGCTCACCAATCTCATGTGATATCTCCGCCTCTTGAATCCAGCATGCATTCTCTTATTTCGTGTAAATATCTCAGACAAAAAATCTAGCATGTAGTAGCAAGCTGTAAAAGTGTCACTGGAATCTTTCTCGCACTACAACGGCCGGATGAGGTGTGCATGCATGTGTTGGTTGGGTTTCCTTTGTCGAGCCATGCTATTCTTACGTACTACCAGTTCTATGAAAATTCAACGTACTAGTTCAATTTGAAAGTAGTTATTCCCTTGTTTTGCTGAGTAACGCTACACGTACGCAGGGATTCTCATGCACCTTGCCTGATTGCTGGTTTGTCAGTTTTTAATTCGTCATTAGTTGGGGGCACGGGCCTACCCTCAAAATAGGGGGAAGGGGGGGTGATTGGTGTTTAAGGTAATTACATAGTTACGTAACACCTATTCGCAAGTGTTCCATTTTGGTCAGCGAGCCGAGCGGGGACGTGTGCGCGCGCGTGCTTGTGGCAGCCCGTTCGCGCAACCGTATCTAGTAGCAGCACTTATAGGTCATAGCCACCGCACTGCTCCTAACTTGCTCACCAGTCTCATGTGATATCTCTGCCTCTTGAATTCAGCCTGCATTCTCTCAACAAAAAATTAGGAGTGAAAAATCTAGCTTGCAGCAAGTTGTACAAGTGTCACTGGAATCTTTCTCCCACTACAACGGCCGGATGAGGTGTGCATGTGTGCGTTGGTTGGGTTTCCTTTGTCGAGCCATGCTATTCTTACGTATTACCAGTTACGAAAATTCAACATACTAGTTCAATTTGAAGGTAGTTATTCACATGTTTTGCTGAGTAATGCTACACCTACGTAGGGATTCTCACGTACCTTGCATGATTGCTGATTTGGCTGTTTTTAATTTTTCACTAGTTGGGGGCATGGGCCCACCCTAAAGGGGGGGGGTGATTAGTGTTTAAGGTAATTACGTAGTTACGCAACACCTGTTCGCAGGTGTAGCATTTTTCGGTTTTGCTCTATGTACTCCCTCTATGAAGAAATATAAGAGCGTTTGCATTTCTTTACGGAGGGAGTATTTATTAAAAGCAAATGAGCACATAAGAATAGGATTTCTGGCAGCGGCAATTACCTCGAACCCGAAGTTGCTAGCAGGCTCTTCGACCCCTCCCCCTGCCGCGGCACTCCCGTGACCGCCCCGGGGGAGGAAACCCTAGCCGTCCCACTCTGGCCCCACCTCCCCTCGTCGTCGCCTTAGCGCACTAGCGGGCAAAGCCTGGCCATCGTAGGTGGGGGGAGGGGGGCTCCCCTCTCCCCCCTCGTTGTTCTCAGCACGAGAAGTGCCCTTCGGGGGGTGGTGTGGCGCTGAGCACGGGGTGCGGTGGCGCGGCCTTAGGAATTTGCGGCGGTGGTGCAGGTTACTGGTGGTGGCGCGACCATAGGAATTGTTGGTGGCGTCGCAGGTTACTGGTGGTGGCATGCAGGGTTGTGGACGGAGGCGGTGTGCGCCGTGGAGGAGAACAAGTAAGGCGGCGACCCCCACCTCCCTCATTCTCCGGAGGCTTCTTCCTCTACCTCCACATAGATTCAACTGGCTGGAGCCAGATCCGACCATGCAGGGGTCCGACGGCGTCTGTGTCGTCCTTGGCAGGCGGCTCGATCTCCGATGGTCGGGGTGTTTCGCGTCAAGTGGCGCACCGTGGTAGGATCCCTGTTGTGCAGGGTCCATCTCCCTAGAAGGTAGTGGCCGGGCCAGGGGCAGCGGAAATCCCCTCTTCCTCGCCAAGTGGCCTGGGTGCTACCAGAATGGTTACATGTGCTCTTGTTACAGGGTGGAGGCAGATGGGGAAGGAAGCTATTGTCCAAATCTGGTCTCCATGGCCGATTTGGGTTCGATGATCACCACCAAAGTTGGTGTGGTGCTGGCGTGGTGAGCCTTCGTCATTGATGTACATGGGCGGGAAAGGAGGGGCCTTTCCATCCCTTTATCGATCTGTGCGATGGTCATGGTTTGATGCCGGGCTGCGGAGTTGAAGTTGGGATCTTGGACGCCAGGGCAGCGGCCCCGGGTGGTAGTCTGTCACTTTGGCTTGTCGGTAGGTGTCTTGGCGGCCATGTGACGAGAATTGAACCTCGTGGCGAGATCCAATCTGATGTTGCAGCCCGATCTTTCACGACACACCACCTTCAGTAGTAGCAACCTCTCGCCCGTGCACGTGATACACATGAAGTAGAGAGATTGAACATTATGATTCAGCACGAGAAAACCAATCTCGATGATGGTACTCACACACAAAACAATTTTCTCGAAAGAAACCATGACACGGAGGTTTTCTAAAGATTCCTCCAAAACTTAGGGATTTTTAGACAGCTTCCCCCAAAACTTGATACGGGTATTTGCCGTAAAAACACATCGTGTTTATTCATGAAAATATAACATGGACCTATTACATTATACTGGCTTGGCTTTATATAATAGCTGCAAAAGCTAACTAGCTTGGGAAGCAAGCATCTCATCCTAGCATCCATCTCACATACAAGATAGATGGATAAAGAAAAGGCAACTTCTAAAACTAAGACTCTAAATATAGCTATTAGTTTACTTGCCTTATAGTTTGACAAGTTAATCTCTATATTAACATGGACTGTTTTGTTGGTCCGTTTGTGGTGGACCCCATCCCAAGGCACACAAGGATAGAGTTCTCCACGATGCAAGCCTCGTACAAATTCTTTCCATCTCTTCAGATGGGCGTGGCATGTGAAAGTATTAACCAGCGCCATCTCCTTTAATTCCAACTGGATAAAATTCCTGGACTTGTAGTTTGAGCATCCAGTAAATCCTCCATATTTAGACGTGGGGTTCCCTTATTTATCTCCTTTTATGTCAAAACTAACCACACGTGCTTCATTTCTTCTATCTCCTAAAAAAACTAGAATTTTTACGTGCATCATTAGCATGCCAATTTAACCCTCCAAAATATGTGTACGTGCATGCACTTTCTTGTGGAGATACATATAATTTGTTGTCCTCTTTCATCCGTTCTAGCTTGGTGCATGGGTGTTGAGATGTGGTCCAACATGACACAATCGTGAACCATGTGGCGTGCTTAATAGGAATTGCAACTAATTCTTGTTCAACATCGTAACTTGGCCGCATGTATTTTGGTATATATGCAGCGTATTTTTGGAAAACACCGGCTTTAGGAGAAATATCGATGACCTCGGTATTTATATTACAAGGGGTCATACCATCCTCTCCCCGTTGAACCGTTTTGATACGGTCTCTTTTGCACTATTTTTATGTGCAGTCTAAATGATGACCGTAGAAATTTTAGTAGCTTTGACCTTCTTCATGTGTGTATCTTCCTTCACTTTTATCTCCTCAAGATGTTCTTTCCTCCAAGCAACAAAAAGCTCCTCACCATGGGCACGAGGTCACACTTCTTACCATTCTTGACGGTATACTTGTGTGTTTGGCAATCATATGCAACATCACGCTCTTCGTACCATGGCTTGCCCAACAACAAGTGACACAAAATTATTGGTATAGGAATCAAATGGCATAAAACCTCACAAAAATATTTTCCCAACAACAATGGTACCTTGGTCTGGTGCGTGACAGTGAGCTCTTCATGACCCCTAACGAACGAGTATGGTTGTGGACGTGGTGTCATCGGCAGTTCCAACTTTTGCACCACCTTGATGCGTGTGGAGTTGATCGAATTTATGTGATCGATTATCATGGCACATGATTCTCTCACGACCACATGGATGTGAAAAATTCTGGCCGAGCGGCCCTTCTCCTCCACCTGAAATCCATAGCTTAGCTTCCATGATAATTTAGTCATCTCCTTTGCAGTGTCGTGAGAAACCTTGGCTCTGATACCATCCGATGCGAACCGAACCTCGTGGCGCGATTCAATCTGATGTTGCGGCCTGATCTTTCACGACACTCCACCTTCAGTAGTAGCAACCTCTCGCACGTGCATGTGATGTACACGAAGTAGAGGAATTTAACCTTATGGTTCAGGATGAGAAAACCAATCTCGGCGATGGTACACACGCGCAAAATAATTTCCTTGTAAAGAAATCACAACACAGAGGTTTTCTAAAGCTTCCTCCAAATCTTAGAGAGTTTTAGACAGCTTCCCTAAAAACTTCTAAAACTAAAGATGCATCGCATCCTAGTATCCACCACATTGAGATGTAGTGCAACTTGACACAACCGTGAACCATGTGGTGTGCTTCATACGAATAGCAACTAATTATTATTCAGCATTGTAACTTGGTCAGCATATTTCCAGTGTATATGCAGCATATTTTTGGACAACATCAGCTTCAGGAGAGACATCAACGACCTTGGTATTTATATTACAAGGGGTCATATCATCCTCTCCCCCTTGAACCGAAACCGTCCTCGGTTTTGAGTCAGTCTGTTAGGGAATATTTTCATCTGCAGACTGAACGACGACCATAGAAGTTTCAGTAGCTTTGACATTCTTCATGTTTGTATCTTCCTGCACTTTTATGTTCTTAAGATGTTCTTTCCTCCAAGCAACAAAAAGCTCCCCACCCATGGGCACGAGGTCACACTTCTCACCATTCTGGACGGTATATTTGTGTGTTCGACAATCATATGGAACATCATGCTCGGGATCACGTTGCACAAAACCTCACAAAATATTTTCCCGAAAAAGGTACCTTGGTATGTTGCGTGACAGTGAGCTCTTAATGACCCCAATGGAACAATTATGGTTGTGGACGGGGTGTCATCGGTAGTTCCAACTTCTCCACCATCTTGATGCTTGTAGCGTTGGTCAAATTCATGTGACTGATAATCGAGGCACATGATCTCTCTCTCTCTCTCTCTCTCACCACCACCACATGGGTGTCAAAAAGCCTGGCCCAGCGACACTTCTCCCCCAACTGAAATCCATAGCTTACCTTCCATGATAATATAGTCATCTCCTTTATAGTGTCGTGAACAACCATAGCTCTGATACCACTTGATGAGAATCAAACCTTGTGGCGAGATCCTATGTGAAATTGCAGCCCTCGATCTTTCATGACACCGCCTTCAGTACGTAGTAGCAACCTCTCACCCATGCACGCGATGAAAACGAAGTAGAGGGATTGAACCTTATGATTCAGTACGAGAAAACCAATCTCGACAATGATACTCATGCAAAAAAAATTCCTCGCAGAGAAATCACAACACAAAGGTTTTCTAAAGCTTGCTACAAAACTTAGGATTTTTAGACGGCTTCCCCCAAAACTCAATATAGGTATTTATCCTAAAAACACATCGTGTTTATTCACAAAAATATAGCCTGGCCCAAATTACATCATACTGGCTTGGCCTTATATAATAGTTTCAAAAGCTAACTAGCTTGGGAAGCAAGCATCGCATGCTAGCATCCATCTCACGTATAAGATAGATAAAAAATGCATCTTCTAAAACTAGGACTCTAAACATAACTATTAAACTACTTGCCTCATAGTTTGACAAGTTAATCTCTACATGGACTGTTTGGTGCTTCGTTTGTGGTGGACCTCATCCCAAGGCACACAAGGATAGATTTCTCCAGGATGTAAGCCTCCTACAAATTCTTTATATCTCTTCAGGTAGGCGTGGCATGTCAAAGTAGTAACCAGCATCATCTCCTTTAGTTGCAACTAAATAAAATCCCCGTACTTGTAACCTTGTATGAGGAGCCGGTAAATCCTCCATATTTAGACGCGGGGGTCCCTGATTATCTCCTTTTATATACAAATTAACTATGCATGCTTCATATTTGCTATCTCCTAAAAATGGAATATTTACATGCATCAATAGCATGCAAATCGGACCCTCCAAAATATACATACCTGTACTTTCTCCTGGATACACATATAATTTGTTGTCCTCTTTCATCTGTTCTAGCTTGATGCCTGGATGTTGAGATGTGGTGCAACTTGGCACAACTGGGAACCATGTGGCGTGCTTCATAGGAGTAGCAACTAATTCTTGTTCAACATAGTAACTTGGCCCCCCGTATTTCGGTGTATATGCAGCGTATTTTTGGACAACATCAGCTTCAGGTGAAACATAAATGGTATCTCGCTAGCCCTTTCTGAGACCGCAAAACATAAATGCAGAGCACCTTTAAAGATCAAGGACTAACTAGACATTGTAATTCATGGTAAAAGAGATCCAGTCACAGTCATACTCAATGTAAACTAACAGTAATGGATACAAATGACAGCGGTGCTCTCCAATTGGTGCTTATTAATAAGAGAATGATGACTCAACATAAAAGTAAATGGATAGGCCCTTCGCAGAGGGAAGCAAGGATTTATAGAGGTGCCAGAGCTCGCTTTTAAAATAGATATGAATAATATTTTGAGCGGTATACTTTCATTGTCAACATAACAACCGAGAGATCTCGATATCTTCCATGCTGCACACATTATAGGTGGTTCCCAAGCAGAATGGTAAAGTTTATACTCCCCCACCCCCAACAAGCATCAATCCATGGCTTGCCCGAAACAACGGGTGCCTCCAACTAACAACAATCCCGGGGGAGTTTTGTTTGCAATTATTTTGATTCGATTTGAGCATGGGACTGGGCATCCCGGTGACCAGCCATTTTCTCGTGAATGAGGAGCGAAGTCCACTCCTCTTGAGAATAACCCACCTACCATGGAGGATACAGACAACCCTAGTTGATACATGAGCTATCCGAGCATACAAAGCAGAATGTTTATTTGAAGGTTTAGAGTTTGGCACATACAAATTTACTTGGAACGGCAGGTAGATACCGTGTATAGGTAGGTATGGTGGACTCATATGGAATAAATTTGGGGTTTATGGAATTGGATGCACAAGAAGTATTCCCTCTTAGTACAAGTGAAGGCTAGAAAAAGACTGGGAAGCGGTCGGCTAGAGAGCGACAACATTCATGAACATGCATTAAAATTAATCGACACCGAATGCAAGCATGAGTAGGATATAATGCACCATGAACATAAATATCGTAGAGGCTATGTTGATTTTGTTTCAACTACATGCGTGAACATGTGCCAAGTCGAGCCACTCGTAACGTTCAAAGGAGGATACCACCCCATCATACCACATCACAACCATTTTAATAGCATGTTGGCACGCAAGGTAAACCATTATAAGCTCCTAGCTAATTAAGCATGGCATAAGCAACTACAATCTCTAATTGTCATTGCAAATATGTTTCTTTCATAATAGGTTGAATCAGGAGCGATGAACTAATCATATTTACAAAAACAAGAGAGGTCTAGTTCATACCTGCTTTTCTTATCTCAATAAGTTCATCATATAATTATCATTATTGCCTTTCACTTGCACGACCGAATAGTGTGGATAATAATAGTAGTGCACGTGCATTGGACTAAGCTGGAATCTGCAGGCATTCAATTCAAGAGAGAAGACAAGGTAATATGGGCTCTTTGTTACATCAACAATAATGCATATGAGAGCCACTCAACATTTTAATCATGGTCTTCTCCTCGCGACCCCCAAAGGAAAGAAAAGAAACAAAACTATTTACACGGGAAAGCTCCCAACAAGCAAAAGAAGAACGAGAGATCTTTTTGGGTTTTCTTTTTAATTACTACTACTACAGGCATGGAATGTACACTAACTAAAATCTACAACTAATTTTTTTGTTTTTCTTAAGGTTTTTCAAACACACAAGAAGAAAGCTTAAAAATAAAATAAACTAGCATGGATGATACAATGAAGAAGTATGAGCACCGACAATTGGCATGAGTGTGTGAACATGAATGGAATGTCGGTGAGAGATACATACTCCCCCAAGCTTAGGCTTTTGGCCTAAGTTGGTCTATGCCCATGGATCAAAGTGGCCCTCTCCGGTGTAAGGAGGAGTGTCCTCTGGGTGCCACTGGTTGGCAATCTCCTCAGGATTCCGCTGATAAACAGACTGTCGATAAGGGTCCTGGGGTGGTTCCAGCTCGGGCTCTGGAGCTGGTGTCACACTCCAGTATGCATAAACGTCCTCCAGTAAAACAAGGTACTTGCCTGAAAATATGTTAAACAAAGAGGGAGCAGGCAAGGTAATAGTCTCAAAGTTATTCTTACAAAAAAATCAGTCTATAGTTAAGCATCTTATTCTTATTCTTAACAGTAAAATCATGTGCTACCATGCTCTTATAATCTAGAAAAATGTTAGGCATCAACTTTTCCTCCTTCTCATAATGCCTGATTGGTATGTTAAAGTGTGCAGCTAGGCGCGAGGCAAAAATGCATCCAAGGATGGGGCCCTTAGTACGGTTTAGATTTAACCGTTTAGCAATAATAGCGCCTAAACTGAAAGTAGTATCTTGAAACAAGGCATGGCGCAAAATAACAATATCAGGAGCACTAATGTGACGCCCCCGATTCAATCATACACTAATCATACACGCAAACGTGTACGATCAAGATCAGGGACTCACGGGAAGATATCACAACACAACTCTACAAATAAAATAAGTCATACAAGCATCATATTACAAGCCAGGGGCCTCGAGGGCTCGAATACAAGAGCTCGATCATAGACGAGTCAGCGGAAGCAACAATATCTGAGTACAGACATAAATTAAAAAAGTTTGCCTTAAGAAGGCTAGCACAAACTAGGATACTGACCGAAAGAGGCGCAGGCCTCCTGCCTGGGATCCTCCTAAACTACTCCTGGTCGTCGTTAGTGGGCTGCACATAGTAGTAGGCACCTCCAGTGTAGTAGTAGTCGTCGTCGACGGTGGCATCTGGCTCCTGGGCTCCAACGTCTGGTCGCAGCAATCGAGTATAGGAAGGGGGAAAAAGGGGGAGTAAAGCAACCGTGAGTACTCATCCAAAGTACTCGCAAGCAAGGAGCTACACTACAAATGTATGCATTGGTATCAAATGGAAAAGGGGGTATCATATGTGGACTGAACTGCAGAATGCCGGAATAAGAGGGGGATAGCTAGTCCTTTCGAAGACTACGCTTCTGGCCACCTCCATCTTGCAGCATGTAGAAGAGAGTAGATGGTAAGTTGACCAAGTAGCATTGTGTAGCATAATCCTAACCGATGATCCTCCCTTCATCGCCCTGTGAGAGAGAGATCACCGGTTGTATCTGGCACTTGGAAGGCTGTGTTTTATTAAGTATCCGGTTCTAGTTGTCATAAGGTCAAGGTACAACTCCGGGTCGTCCTTTTACCGAGGGACATGGCTATTCGAATAGATCAACTTCCCTGCAGGGGTGCACCACATTTCCCAACCCGCTCGATCCCCTTTGTCCGGACACACTTTTCTGGGTCATGCCCAGCCTCGGAAGATCAACACATCGCAAACCTACCTAGGCACAACAGAGAGGTCAGCGCGCCGGTCTAAATCCTATGGCGCAGGGGACTGGGCCCGTCGCCCATTGCACACCTGCACGTTGCGTATGCGGCCGGTGAGCAGACCTAGCCTCCCTTATACAAGAGCAGGCGTTCTAGTCCAACCCGGCGTGCGCCGCTCAGTCGCTGACGTCACGGAGGCTTTGGCTGATACCACGACGTCGAGTGCCCATAACTGTCCCCGCGTAGATGGTTAGTGCGTATAGGCCAGTAGCCAGACTCAGATCAAATACCAAGATCTCGTTAAGCGTGTTATTTTGAAATAACCATGGACGCCGACCAGGGCCAGGCCCACCTCTCTCCTAGGTGGTCTCAACCAGCCCTGTCGCTCCGCCTCAAAGTAACAGTCGGGGGCCGTCGGGAACTCAGGCCCACCACTACCTGGATGGAGCCACCTACCCCTTCAGCCCCCATCTCCAAACAGTATCACCGGTAATGTAACAGTGAAAAGTATATAGTATATGCCCGTGATCACCTCCCGAAGTGATCATGGCCCAGTAGTATAGCATGTCAGACAGACAAGAATGTAGGGCCACTGATGATAAACTAGCATCCTATACTAAGCATTAGGATTGCAGGTAAAGGTAACAACAGTAATAGCAAGGACAGGCTATGCATCAGGATAGGATTAACGGAAGTAGTACCATGCTACACTACTCTAATGCAAGCAGTATAGAGGAGAGTAGGCGATATCTGGTGATCAAGGGGGGGGGGGCTTGCCTGGTTGCTCTGGCAAGAGAGAGGGGTCGTCAACACCGTAGTCGTACGGGGTAGCAGCGGCGTCGGTCTCGGTGTCTAGCGAGAGAAGAGGGGGAAGAAACAATAAATATTAAGCAAACAGATGCATAGCTATGCGTGACATGACAAGTATCGGTGCTAGGGGTGCCCTGACGCGGTACGAGGTGGTACCGGTGAAGGGGGAAAACATCCGGGAAAATATCCCTGGTGTTTCACGTTTTCGAACAGATGAACCGAAGGGGGAAAGTTGCGTGTTCGCTATGCTAGGGATGCGTGGCGAACGAACGGGCTGTGTATCCGGGTTTGTCTCATCGTTCTGAACAACTTTCATGTACAAAGTTTTCCCATCCGAGCTACGGTTTATTTTATATTGATTTTAAAAGATTAAAATCATTTTTAGGATTTATTTCATTACTTAAATTCAACATTATCCAGAATAGTGTTTGCTGACGTCAACATGATGTCAGCAGTCAACGTTGACCGTTGACATGGTCAACCTGACGTGTGGGTCTAGTGGGACCCGCCTGTCATTCTCTGCTTAGCCAAATTAGGGTTTAGGTTAATTAACTAGGAGTAATTAGTTGTTTTAGTTTAATTAATCAAAATTAATTAAGTTAATTAATTCTTTAACTAATCCTCTAATTAATTAATTAATTGATTTAATTAATAATTTTATTTATTATTTATTTTTTTATTCATTTAATTCCTTTTTTATAAACCGTTTTGGGGGCCGGGCCCCCCCTGTCAGTGGCCCAGAGGGGCCATAACGGGTGTGGCTAATCGGGCGGAGCCGGGCGCAGGCGCTCGGGCGTGGGCGCCCGAAGGGAGAGCCAAGGCGCGGCGAGTGTTCGTCGGAGCGTGACCAGGGGGCGGAGGTGGGACGGCGAGCGGCGGCAGCCACTACGGGAACCGCAAGCGGGGCAGGGGCGAAAGCGGACGGGGCGGTGGAGGCGTCCGGAGGCAGCAGCGGGGGAGGCGGCCACGATGGGCAGCACAGGGAGGGGCGCGTGCTAGGCGCGGCCACGGTGGGCGCGCGCAGGACGTCGGTCCAGTCGCGGCGCAGGGAGAAGGCCGCCGCCACGGGGTAGCATCGGGCGAACGACAGGTGCGGGGAGAGGACGAGAGGCCGAGGGCCTCACCGGGGTTGTAGGGGTTCGGGCAGCGGTGCTCGGGGAGGAGGTCGGAGACGACGATTCGGGGAAGACGGTGAGGGGCTCCGGCGGCGCGGTCCTCGTGCGGCGGGGGCGAGGTAGCTCCGGGCGGGGTCCCGCATCAGCGTGGTCGTGGACGGGCGGCAGGGCGCCGGTGGGGCGACGGGAAGGGGCTGGCTTCGCGAGGGGGTGACAGCGACGTCAAGGCAGCGGGGGGGGGGGGGGGGGGGGGGGGGGGGGGGGGGGTTGCCCCGATCCAGATCGGGGAAGGGCGAGAGGGAGGAGTGGGACGAGGGTGAGGGAGTGGGTGTGAGTGGGGGGATCGGGGGGAGCAGTGGGGGTTAGGGTTTCGGTTAGTGGACCGAGGGGGTTAAGTGGTGGTGGGGGAGGGCCGGCCTGTTCGGGCGGCTGGGCCGGCCATATGGGCCAAGGCCTAGTGTGGCCGGGGGGTTGGCCTCCTTTATTTCTTTTTTTGTTGTGTTTTTTTATTCTATTTCTTTTCTATTTTCCCCTTTTTTGTTTCATAAAATTTAGAAATGACAACTAATTTAGTGCTATTAAATAGGTCACGGCCCCAAATACTTTGGCACTCTAAATAAGGTATTTCGCATTTGCTTTTTATTCTAAAAGCATTTTAGATAATTGTCTTATCACTGTTTTAATTAACTTAGTGCATTTAAAATATTTTATTAAAGATGATTTCTTCACCAACATTTATTATGGATTATTTGACACATTAGGAACAATTTAGTTTTGAATTTTGAAAACTTTAATTGTTTTGAGTTCAATTCAAATTTGAATTTGGATCGGTTCTGAACTAACGCGAGATTATCAACAATAATCGAGGTGACGTGGCATCATTACCAGATGGTTACTATAGCTTGATTACCCGAGCGTCACAATTCTCCTCAACTACAAGAAATCTCGTCCCGAGATTTAAGAGGGGGACTAAGGGGAAAATAATGGTTACAAAATTCTAACGGGTCTTTTTGATCTTGGTTGCTCTTCTCGAAGAGGTCGATCCATTATGTTGAAGTCTTTATTTCTCTGCTCCAGGTCATCATGATCAAGTCGTCATCCTTTCTTCGGGATCTCCATCGTCCTTCGAACGCGACCAAGGGGAAGAACTCCGGAAGAACGCATCTCCACAAAGTTGGGCATCTGACGGTGAACTCAATGGGGAATACATAAGGTACCCCATGAGTTGTATTTCAGTGAATTCGCTGAGTGCGATATACGATGGTACCAAAGTTTCAAACGGGTAGGCAATCGTTCGATGCCTGAAACGGAGTGTGAAAAGGGGTTCAGAGCAACGAGAATAAGTATTGCGTCTGATACCAGAATAGATCACTAGGAAGGTGGCTCGCGAATTAGCCATGAAACCAAGAGCAAGGTATAACTGTGTCAACAAGGTGTACAGGAGAGTCAGGTTTCGATCCTGTGGAACTATGGGTTATGGGCCCACCATGTCGGTTAAAAGTAGGAAGGGCGGTGGCGCCTTGCACGATCATGTAAGTAAGGCATGTCAGAGGGTAGCCTGTCAATTATGTCGGCAACAACGTTGATACCAAGGGCGAGGGACAAAGAGAACCATTTTCCTGCTCGTTGAACGAGGTGGACCAATAGGAAAAGTTCCCGTCCGTTGGTGGCTACCGAAATGTCATCAACAGTTGAAACAGGGTCTTACTGACACGGTTGTACACCAAGGTGTTTTACATAAGCAGAAGATTACTACTGCTTATATAATATAGATCACAAGAAGGGTTAAGCAAACCAAAGGAAAGGAAAGGTGATTACCAGGTTAAACAGGCAATGGAAAGGAAAATGTGCTTAAACACGTATATCAGGGGTATATCCTTTCCAAAGCCAAGCAGAGGATGATATCCAAGACAGGATATAAAGTAGAAAACCCTTTAGATAGTGGAGAGAAATTCCATGACATTACCCATACAACGGTGTTTGGATAATTGAGAGAGAAACATTTAGCATTGGACTTCAAATGTTCTTGTTGAAAAGCGGATTACCACAGACATGCCTCGGGATAGCATTGACATGGTCTGTAAGCAAAGGTCAGACTTTGGATACACAAGGGATCCATCGGGAACAACTCATAGAATAGGTCTTACAATTTACTTATGGAAGAATGATTAACCTTGCTAGAAAGGAAACTATAACAATAGGCACTCCAGGCAGGTGTGTTAGGATGACATCAGCTTATCGGGTTAAGGACCAATGTTATAACTCTTGGGAATATGTTCCAACCATCATATCTGACCGAGATTCAGATCTGATTGGTGTCAGGATAGCTCGGACTCAGGATGTCTGAGAAGAAAAGATGCAACACAAATTGATGAGCTGACATTGTAAGATTCTCGAGAAATGAACTATGGAAGCGAGTTCCAAAACAAGAGTTCAACATTAAAACCAAGGAGAGGACGAGGAGGTGGCTGATGGACTCAGCGACAATTCCTCGAGTTTTACTAAAAGATGGATTTCCACAATTATGTGAACAAGGAGATAACACTTGTCAGATCAAATGATATAATGAGGTATGCTCGAGGAAAACATACACAATTAAACATTGGTAGAAGGTGCACCCGAAATACGGTCTTAGGTAGCATAATCAATGTTAGAATGGTGACTTAATGAACAAAAGAATTAGAATGAAACTATCAATCATTCACTTCAAAGCAATAGCGTTGCTAGAAGTTTTGAATTCACACTTCAAGTTCAATTGTCGGTTTTCCGGTTAGAAACAACACGGGGACCAAGGAACGAACGTAAATGGCAAGAAGTATCACTTGTACCAAGAATTCATAAGAGGTGGTGAAATTCTCACGGCATTCTTGACATATAAGATAGTAATACTCCAGGGTAAAGAAGAATAATTGCCGGATAGCAAGGATCTCAAGGTATAGCACAAAACACAAACGAGTTTGTGTTGGAGGGAAGTCAATAAAGTGGTCGATGATAATACAGATCATCGAGGGAAAGGATGGTATTTCTCATCATGAACTCAATTGACATCCTGGAAGAGCTCAGAATGCCGATGATGATCATGACACAATTGTTGAGAGATTTCATGAAGATGTAATCGGTCGGCGATGACATCAAGCCAAAGGAATGATGAAGCGAAAGGTTACTGAAACCAAGGGTATGACACAAACTCGAAACAAAGCTTGTTGTTCAAGGCAAAATGATATGATGAGGAAACCCGATGTAAGCTTAGCTCATCGTCGAAAATTGTGCTTCGGAAAGAAGGACCGGATAGCACAGTTAAAAAGTTGCACGATAATGATATAGCCGATAAGGCTAGGATTGACTTGAAGGACTAAACTCATAAGCAAAAAAAATTACTTTAAGAGTTATCATATAGAATGCGGAATTGGTTCACATATCGGTGTTCTTGAGCGACTAACAACTCCGAACCCATGAAAAATTGGAATCGGTGAGAAAGAAAAGCTGGAGAAGAACTCATGAGATGCAACACAGTTCTTAGATTTCTCGAGATACCAGAGGGTAATACTCGATAGTAGATCAAAGTAGAGGTTGGACTGGTGTATTGATTAGCAAGAGACAAGTGCTTTAGCTTGTCCGAGAAATGGTATTAAGGAGAAAATATGGTCGAAACCATGATTGCAAAGGGCCAAACATAGATACAGGACAAACTTATAACAAGGGGATCATTATCATTTACAAGAAGCTTCGATAATAAGTTCCACATCGGGTCCATGGGCATGAACACAGGGGCTCAAGGTCGACTCCCACTTCTTCAATGCATAACCTTTCATTTTACTTCCCGCTTTTGATGAGGTTGTAGTGTAGAAATTTTATCTGGCGAAACAAAAGAAGAGTATGACTCGCGAAAACTTTCAGGTTCATATGGTTTGGGGGAAGGCATAGGTTCAACCCGTCAGGGTATCGTGGAAACATATACCACAAGCTTCGATCGTAAATACCACCAGCTCGAAAATAGAGCATGGTTGAGAAAACAGAGGATACAATTTACCAAAAGCATTATGTATCCGAGGAAAGGCTCACAAGGTTATTGAATAAGGAGGACACTGTCGGATAAAATCCAACAAAGGAACCGATGGTCCACAAGGGATCTGATGTGAGCATCGGTACTCAACCATAGGAAGAAAATGCAAGGAGATCTGATTATAGAAACAACTGACTAATTCAAAGTTCATATGCAAAGGAATTATGAATTCCAAGACAAGGGATCAGAAGCAATGCTCTGATTAGGGATGGATAAGTTGAATAGCCTTAGGGGTACAATCGAAGGCAATTTGATTGGTCGAGATCCAGCTCATGTTTAAAATGACGTCTGAGCCGGAAGGACGAAATGAAGGATCTGATTAAGGATTGCGAGCATTCACAACATATTGATTCAACAAACTCAAACTGATAATGAATAAGGATGCCAATAAGATTACCATACTTATGGGATCAATCATAATGCAAGCGAGTAAGAATTTCGAGAGCAATAGGCTGTTGATGATTTTCAGGAGTTCGAATGGTATTTCGAAGACCTTTGTGAAATACCTGAACAACTGGGGATGAGCGGATACTCGGCAAGTGCGAGGAAATATCCGTAGGGGTATTCATGTAACAAGGAACTGCAAGGCAGTAGGCACAAGGATTCTCGGAACAACGAGTATTTCGGGATAATAACAAGAGCAACTAGGGACTAAGGTAAGAATGGCAAGTGCATGTAGTTATCTATAGGGGTTGACGGTGGAAGGGAATTGCAAACGCAATGAGCACAAGTTCTCGGGATAACATCGGAGAGTATCTTCTGAATCTTCTGGTGTAGCAAGCGTTCATCTGTAATAAGGGGCTTTCCGGGAGAAATTAGTTACGAGAACCTAGAGTCAAATTTAGTAAAATCATTTAAACCGAATAGAAGAGAGTTCAGAGTCCCAGAGTAAGGATCGAGGAGTAAAAGATCCTAATGCCACCCAATGGCGACGTGGGCCCATGGGCCGCACAGCCATGTTAGTAAAACAGTTTTCATCGACTAGACTCAACTTTGGCCAAGGAGTGTGGAAGGGGGATTCCTACAGGCAGTCGGCTCTGATACCAACTTGTGACGCCCCCGATTCAATCGTACACTAATCATACACGCAAACGTGTACGATCAAGATCAAGGACTCACGGCAAGATATCACAACACAACTCTACAAATAAAATAAGTCATACAAGCATCATATTACAAGCCAGGGGCCTCGAGGGCTCGAATAAAAGAGCTCGATCATAGACGAGTCAGCGGAAGCAACAATATCTGAGTACAGACATAAATTAAACAAGTTTGCCTTAAGAAGGCTAGCACAAACTGGATACTGACCGAAAGAGGCGCAGGCCTCCTGCCTGGGATCCTCCTAAACTACTCCTGGTCGTCGTCAGCGGGCTGCACGTAGTAGTAGGCACCTCCAGTGTAGTAGTAGTCGTCGTCGACGGTGGCGTCTGGCTCCTGGGCTCCAACGTCTGGTCGCAGCAATCGAGTATAGGAAGGAGGGAAAAGGGGGAGTAAAGCAACCGTGAGTACTCATCCAAAGTACTCGCAAGCAAGGAGCTACACTACAAATGTATGCATTGGTATCAAATGGAAAAGGGGGTATCATATGTGGACTGAACTGCAGAATGCCGGAATAAGAGGGGGATAGCTAGTCCTTTCGAAGACTACGCTTCTGGCCACCTCCATCTTGCAGCATGTAGAAGAGAGTAGATGGTAAGTTGACCAAGTAGCATCGTGTAGCATAATCCTAACCGATGATCCTCCCTTCGTCGCCCTGTGAGAGAGCGATCACCGGTTATATCTGGCACTTGGAAGGGTGTGTTTTATTAAGTATCCGGTTCTAGTTGTCATAAGGTCAACGTACAACTGTGGGTCGTCCTTTTACCAAGGGACGCGACTATTCGAATAGATCAACTTCCCTGTAGGGGTGCACCACATTTCCCAACACGCTCGATCCCCTTTGTATGGACACACTTTTCTGGGTCATGCCTGGCCTCGGAAGATCAACACGTCGCAGCCCTACCTAGGCACAACAAAGAGGTCAGCACGCCGGTCTAAATCCTATGGCGCAGGGGTCTGGGCCCATCGCCCATTGCACACCTATATGTTGCGTACGCGGCCGGTGAGCAGACCTAGCCTCCCTTATACAAGAGTAGGCATTCCAGTCCAACCCGGCGCGCGCCGCTCAGTCGCTGACGTCACGAAGGCTTCGGCTGATACCATGACGTCAAGTGCCCATAACTGTCCCCGCGTAGATGGTTAGTGTGTATAGGCCAGTAGCCAGACTCAGATCAAATACCAAGATCTCGTTCAGCATGTTATTTTGAAATAACCACGGACACCGACCAGGGCCAGGCCCACCTCTCTCCTAGGTGGTCTCAACCTGCCCTGTCGCTTCGCCTCAAAGTAATAGTCGGGGGCCTTCGGGAACTCAGGCCCACCACTACCTGGATGGAGCCACCTGCCCCTTCGGCCCCCATCTCCAAACAGTATCACCGGTAATGTAACAGTGAAAAGTATATAGTATATGCCTGTGATCACCTCCCGAAGTGATCACGGCCCAGTAGTATAGCATGGCAGACAGACAAGAATGTAGGGCCACTGATGATAAACTAGCATCCTATACCAAGCATTAGGATTGCAGGTAAAGGTAACAACAGTAATAGCAAGGACAGGCTATGCATCAGGATAGGATTAACGGAAGCAGTAACATGCTACACTACTCTAATGCAAGCAGTATAGACGAGAGTAGGCGATATCTGGTGATCAAGGGGGGGCTTGCCTGGTTGCTCTAGCAAGAGAGACGGGTCGTCAACACCGTAGTCGTACTGGGTAGCAGCGGCTTCGGTCTCGGTGTCTAGCGAGAGAAGAGGGGAAGAAACAATAAATATTAAGCAAACAGATGCATAGCGATGCATGACATGACAAGTATCGGTGCTAGGGGTGCCCTGACGCGGTACGAGGTGGTACCGGTGAAGGGGGGAAACATCCGGGAAAATATCCCCGGTGTTTCGCATTTTCGGATAGATGAACCAGAGGGGGAAAGTTGCATGTTCGCTTTGCTAGGGATGCGTGGCGGACGAACGGGCTGTGTATCCGGGTTTGTCTCGTCGTTCTGGACAACTTTCATGTACAAAGTTTTTCCATCCGAGCTACCGTTTATTTTATATTCATTTTAAAAGATTTAAATCATCTTTAGGATTTATTTAATTATATAAATTCAACATTATCCAGAAAAGTGTTTGCTGACGTCAGCATGACGTCAACAGTCAACGTTGACCGTTGACCTGGTCAACCTGACGTGTGGGTCCAGTGGGACCCGCCTGTCATTCTCTGCTTAGCCAAATTTGGGTTTAGGTTAATTAACTAGGATTATTTAGTTGTTTTAGTTTAATTAATCAAAATTAATTAAGTTTATTAATTCTTTAACTAATCCTCTAATTAATTAATTAATTTAATTAATAATTTTATTTATTATTTATTTTTTTAATCATTTTATTCCTTTTTTATAAACCGTTCTGGGGGGCGGGGCCCCCTGTGAGTGACCCAGAGGGGCCATAGCGGGTGTGGCTAATCGGGCGGAGCCGGGCGCAGGCGCTCGGGCGTGGGCGCCCAAAGGGAGACCCAAGGCACGGCGAGTGTTCGCCGGAGCGTGACCAGGGGCGGAGGTGGGACGGCAAGCGACGACAGACACTGCGGGAACCGCAAGGGAGGCAGGGGCAAAAGCGGACGGGGCGGTGGAGGCGTCCAGAGGCAGCAACGGGGGAGGCGGCCACGGTGGGCACGCGCGGGACGTCGGTCCAATCACGGCGCGGGGAGAAGGCCGCGGCCACGGGGTAGCATCGGGCGGACGGCAGGTGCGGGGAGAGGACGAGAGGCCGAGGGCCTCACCGGGGTTGTAGGGGTTCGGGCAGCGGTGCTCGGGGAGGAGGTCAGAGACGACGTTCCGGCGAGGAGGAGATCCGGCGAGGACGACGAGGCGACGGCGATTCAGGGAAGACGGTGAGGGGCTCCGGCGGCGCGGTCCTCGTGCGGCGGGGGCGAGGTAGCTCCGGGCGGGGTCCCGCGTCAGCGTGGTCGTGGACGGGCGGCAGGGCGCCGGTGGGGCGACAGGAAGGGGCCGGCTCCGCGAGGGGGTGACGGCGACGTTGAGGCGGCGCTGGGGCGATGGGATCGGGGGGTTGCCCCGATCCAGATCGGGGAAGGGCGAGAGGGAGGAGTGGGACGAGGGGGAGGGAGTGGGTGCGAGTGGGGGGTCGGGGGGAGCAGTGGGGGTTAGGGTTTCGGTCAGTGGACCGAGGGGGTTAAGTGGTGGTGGGGGAGGGCCGGCCTGTTCGGGCGGCTGGGCCGGCCATATGGGCCAAGGCCTAGTGTGGCCGGGGGGTTGGCCTCCTTTATTTCTTTTTTTGTTGTGTTTTTTTATTCTATTTCTTTTCTATTTTCCCCTTTTTTGTTTCATAAAATTTAGAAATGACAACTAATTTAGTGCTATTAAATAGGTCACGGCCCCAAATACTTTGGCACTCTAAATAAGGTATTCCGCATTTGCTTTTTATTCTAAAAGCATTTTAGATAATTGTCTTATCACTGTTTTAATTAACTTAGTGCATTTAAATATTTTATTAAAGATGATTTCTTCACCAACATTTATTATGGATTATTTGACACATTAGGAACAATTTAGTTTTTACTTTTGAAAACTTTAATTGTTTTGACTTTAATTCAAATTTGAATTTGGATCGGTTCTGAACTAACGCGAGATTATCAACAATAATCGAGGTGACGTGGCATCATTACCAGACGGTTACTGTAGCTTGATTACCCGGGCGTCACAACTAAGGTTCCCACAGTTCCCGCGACCAATTAAGCATCTACTAGCAAATATTGCAAAGTAGCGTAGAACAGGAAAATGTATGCTAGTGATTCTTGCATCGGAAACTTTCCTCGTTTCCCCACAGCAATCATATCAATAAACCCCTCCACATCGTTACGATGTGGTTCCTCTATGCTGCCCTCAAAAGGTATCAAACAAAACCGACAAAAATCACGAAGTGACATTTCTTTATGCTCATCACATAAATAAAATTCCACCGAAGGTGGTGAGCTTCTAGCATGGAAATGAAAGTTTTGTACAAATATATTGGTGAGTAAGAGATACTGTTTGCGCTGGTCGTGGAGGAAGGCGGTGAGGCCTGCATTCTCGTCCAAGTAATAAAAATCTTCATAAATCCCGGCCTCTTTCAAGAACTCATCACAAGGTCATTCACATGGCCGAACCTCCGCGGTACGAGGGAGATTATACTTGAGCTTCTTGTTCTCTTCACTTTGCTTATCCTTCGAGCTTCGGCTCGATGAGCCCCTCAAAAATCTCTTCATCTATTTCTGAATTTTTTAGTAACTTAAAATAAAAGTGAACCAAACTCAACAAAATTGATAGCAACTACTCCTACAAGTGGCTAGAGGATATATCATGGATTAAAACTACTTTTGACCATATAAATTTGACATGCAAGCTCAAGAACATGGTCACCTAAGCAGCAAAATTTTGCAATGAATAAAGCACTAGAACAAAAACTGATTGGACCATTGGAGGAATCACATACCAAAGAACAATCTCCCAAAGCAGTTTTGTGAATGGAGCTTTGAGCAAGGATATCGAAAATGGCAGCAAGATGAGAAAGAACTTGGGTTTGAGCAAGATGAGAAAGAACAGTCTTTTATTCCAAATGGAGCAATAGTCCCGCACAAGTTAACTATATACAGAAAGAAACAAAAGAGAGCCAAGGGAGGCAAACTTACCTAAACCTACCTATACAAAGGAGAACTCAAGGTAACCCTTCCAACCAGGCTAGGAGGAGGGGTCTAACATGAGCCTTAACTCTATGAGAAAGCAAAGTTAGGTCATGTACAAATTTACAACGCCAAGCACTAAACGTAGGTCGTTCCCCTCTGAAAGTCCTTCCATTCCGAAGAATCCAAATGTTCCAAGCTGCTGTGAACACCACCTCAAAGAAAAAGCATTTAGCAAATCTTTGTCTGGCCAAAGAAATGCATTGATGGACATTAGAACCACCAGACCAGTCAATCTGCAAATAAGACCAGATCCTCATACTGAAGTTACAAGAAAAAAAGAGGTGTTGACGATCCTCATAAATATGCTGGTGGCACAACACACAAAGATTATCAGCATCCCCAGCCCGCCAGTGCCTCCTCACCAGCAGGTCCTTGGTGTTGAGTCTGTCAAAGAATAGTAGCCAAGAAAAAACCTTGATTTTCAGCGTACATCGACTACTCCATAACCATTTGCAAGGCTGAATGGTGACCATATGAGAGTGCATGATGGTGTAGTAGCTCTTTGATATGTAAGCTCCCGTGGGTCCTACCCAAGACTAAACATCATTAGCCAATGGGTCCCTATCCAAATTGTTCACCCAGACAGTGAGCGAATCAAGTTCAATAGAAGCCTGCTGGGAAATAGGCAACTGAAAGAAAGAGGCCCTATCGTGACTGTCAATGAAATCTGCCACAGAAATCTTATCATCCAAAGCATAAGAGAACAACCGAGGCAGTCTATGTCTCGAAGGCATGGTTGAACCACCCAAATTCCAAGCATCAGACCAGAACAAAACCAAGTCCCCATTGTTAACTGAAACAGAGGCAACAGCTCCGTAATTATCAGCTAACTTAAAAATGTCCTTCCACCAAAAGGAGCCACAAAGAACAGTGGCATGAGGGACAACTCGATCATAGTATGAATCCCACAACAAGGATACCCAGGGTATATCCGCTTTATTGTAGAATTTATGTAAGTGTTTAATGAGGAGCCCTTGGTTCTGAAGCTGCAAGTTGATGACCCCCAATCCTCCTTTTTCCTTGGGTCTACAAACCATATCCCACGCTGCAAGGGATTGCCTCGGTGTATCAGAGTTTCCTCTCCAAAGACATTGGCGCATAATCCGCTCTAATTGCTTGATGATGCCAGGTGGAATGGATAGGGAGCAGAGGAAGTATATAGGCATGGACGAAAGAACCGATCTCAGCAACTGGAGTCTGCAACCTTGGTTCAACATAGCTGAACTTGCAATCAAACGCCTCTCAAGTGAATCCACCAAAGGCATCAGATCAAGGATCGTGGGCTTGGTCGTTCCCATGGGGAAGCCAAGATAGGTGAATGGCAGTGATCCTAGAGTACATTGAAAGACCAGAGAAAGCCGAAGAGCCTCAGCTTCAGGGACATTAATAGGTACCATCATGGATTTAGCAAAGTTTACTCTGAGACCAGTAGATTCAGCAAAAACCTCCAACATAGCTCTGAGGGCTACGAGCTGGGCTTCATCCGCAGGGTGTAGCATGATAGTATCATCAGCATACTGGATTATTGGAAAATCCTTGTCATTGCAATCAATCGGCAGAGAGAGAGTACCCTCCAGCAACATCTTGTTAACAACCGACTGCAACAGGTCTGCTGCCAAAACAAAAAGCAATGGAGAAAAAGGGTCCCCTTGCCTAACCCCACGCTTACACTTAAAGTGATTGTCGGGGATGCCATTAAGAAGTACCTGAGAGTCACCAGAGGACAAAATTTCCTTGACCCAACCAATCCATTTGGGGGGAAAACCTTTTGCCATAAGCAGAGCCAGAATGGCCTCATGCTCAATAGTATCAAAAGCCTTAGCAAAATCCAACTTTAAGAGAATGATTGGTTTCTTTGATTGCTTACACTGATAGATGTACTGAAACGCCCATGCCAAACAATCCTGAATAGACCGATGTTTCAAAAAACCATATTGGTTCTTGTGTATGCACTTGAGGATTACCTTTTGCAGTCGATTGGCCAACAGTTTGGTGAGGAATTTGAGGCAGGTATTAGTTAAGGAAATAGGCCTGAAATCATTAGGGCCCATTGGCGCCAACATTTTGGTGATGAGGGTGATGAGGTTGGTGATTTTTTTGGGAGGAAGGAGTGTGTGGTGGCTGGAATAAGTGGAGGGGACCCACGTAGGGTCCACGAGGTAGGGGGCGCGCCCTCCACCCTCGTGGGCACGTGGCTGCTCCCCTTGCTATGTTTTTAGTGCAAGATATTCTCAAATATTCTAGAAAAAATCATATTTAAATTTCAGGGCATTTGGAGATCTTTTATTTTCGGGGTATTTTTTATTGCATGGATAATTCAGAAAACAGACAAAAAATAATATTTTTATTTATTTAATATAAATAACAGACAGTAAAAAGAGGGTACAGAGAGTTGTGTTTTCTAAATTCATCCATCTCATGTTCATCAAAAGGAATCCACTAATAAGGTTGATCGGGTCTTGTTAACAAACTCATTTCGAGTGACATGAAACCAGAGAAATTTTGAATAACACTAGGTTACCTCAACGGGGATATGCATGTCCCCAACAATAAGAATATCATATTTCTTCTTGACAGCAGGAAGTGGAAATTCAAAACCTCCAATAGTGATTGTTGAAATGTTTCCAATAGAATTGATACTGTGGACTTGAGGTTGTTTCCTCGGAAAGTGTACCATATGCTCATTACCATTAACATGAAAAGTGACATTGCCTTTGGTGCAATCAATAACAGCCCCTGTAGTATTCAAAAAGGGTCTTCCAAGAATAATAGACATACTATCGTCCTCGGGAATATCAAGAATAACAAAGTCTGTTAAAATAGTAACGTTTGCAACCACAACAGGCACATCCTCACAAATACCGACATGTATAGCAGTTGATTTATCAATCATTTGCAAAGATATTTCAGTAGGTGTCAACTTATTCAAATCAAGTCTACGATATAAAGAGAGAGGCATAACACTAACACCGGCTCCAAGATCACATAAAGCAGTTTTAACATAGTTTCTCTTAATGGAGCATGGTATAGTTGGTACTCCAGGATCTCCTAGTTTCTTTGGTATTCCACCCTTAAAAGTACAATTAGCAAGCATGGTGGAAATTTCAGCTTCCGGTATCTTTCTTTTATTAGTACCAATTTCCTTCATATATTTGGCATAAGGGTTCATTTTAAGCATATCAGTCAAACGCATACGCAAAAAGATAGGTCTAATCATCTCAGCAAAGTGCTCAAAATCCTCATCATCCTTTTTCTTGGATGGTTTAGGAGGAAAAGGCATGGGTTTCTGAACCCATGGTTCTCTTTCTTTACCGTGCTTCCTAGCAACAAAGTCTCTCTTATCATAACGCTGATTCTTTGATTGTGGGTTATCAAGATCAATAGCAGGTTCAATCTCTACATCATTATCATTGCTAGGTTGAGCATCAACATGAACATCATCATTAACATTATCACTAGGTTCATGTTCATTACCAGATTGTGTTTCAGCATCAAAAATAGAAATATCATTGGGATTCTCAGGTGTGTCAACAACAGGTTCACTAGAAGCATGCAAAGTCCTATCAAATTTCTTTTTCTTCCTCTTAGAAGGACTAGGTGCATCTACGTTAGTTCTCTGAGAATCTTGCTCAATTCTCTTAGGATGGCCCTCAGGATACAAAGGTTCCTGAGTCATTTTACCACCTCTAGTCATAAATCTAACATCATTATCATTTTTCTTATTCTTTAATTCATTGAGCAAATCATTATGAGCCTTAATTACTTGTTCACCTTTAACATTAGCCATTCCTGAGTGGTAACCATAGAAGCATGTTTACTAATAAGTTTAAGTTCACCTTTAACATTAGCCATATAATCACCCAAGTGTTCAAGCATATCAGCATTGTTTTTCAATTGTCTACCAATTTAAGCATTGAAGTCTTTTGTTTAACCATAAAGTCATCAAACTCATCTAAGCATGGGCTAGCAAACTTAGTGAATGGAATTTCACATTTATCGAATCTATAGAGAGAATTTACCTTTACTACCTGTGTTGGGTTATCAAGACCACTGTTTCTTCAACAGGCGGCAAATAAGACCAAGTAATTCTTCAATAGGTGGTAAATTCTTAACATCTTCAGTTTTAATACCCTTTTCTTGTTGCGGAACGTAGTAATTTCAAAATTTTCCTACGCACACGCAAGATCATGGTGATGCATATCAACGAGAGGGGAGAGTGTGTCCATGTACCCTCGTAGACCGAAAGCGGAAGCGTTAGCACAACATGGTTGATGTAGTCGTACGTCTTCACGATCCGACTGATCCAAGTACCGAACGCATGACACCTCCGAGTTCAGCACACGTTCAACTCGATAATGTCCCTCGAACTCCGATCCAGCCGATCTTTGAGGGAGAGTTCCGTCAGCACGACGGCGTGGTGAAGATGTTGATGTTCTACTATCGCAGGGCTTTGCCTAAGCACCGCTACAATATTATCGAGGTGGACTATGGTGGAGAGGGGCACCGCACACGGCTAAAAGATCCAAGAGATCAATTGTTGTGTCTCCAAGGGGTGCCCCCTCCCCGTATATAAAGGAGTGGAGGAGGGGGAGGTCCAGCAATCTCTATGCCGCGAGCTAGGGGAGTCCTACTCCCACCGGGAGTAGGATTCCCCTTTCCTAGTAGAACTAGGAGCCCTTCCAAGTAGTAGGAGTAGGAGAGAAGGAAAGGGAAAAGAAAAGAGAAGGAAGGAGGGGGCGCCACCCCTCCCCCTAGTCCAATTCGGACTAAGCATTGGGGGGCGTGCAGCCTCTCCTCTCTCTTTCCCCTAAAGCCTAATAAGGCCCATATACTCCCCGGTGAATTCCCGTAACTCTTCGGTACTCCGAAAAAATACCCGAATCACTCGGAACCTTTCAGATGTCCGAATATAGTCGTCCAATATATCGATCTGTACGTCTCGACCATTTCGAGACTCCTCGTCATGTCCCCGATCTCATCCAGGACTCTGAACTACCTTCGGTACATAAAAACCCATAAACTCATAATATAACCATCATCGAACTTTAAGCGTGCGGACCCTACGGGTTCGAGAACTATGTAGACATGATCGAGACACGTCTCCGGTCAATAACCAATAAAGGAACCTGGATGCTCATATTGGCTCCTACATATTCTACGAAGATCTTTATCGGTTAAACCGCATACCAAAATACGTTGCTCCTTTTGTCATTGGTATGTTACTTGCCCGAGATTCGATCGTTGGTATCTCAATGCCTAGTTCAATCTCGTTGCCGGTAAGTCTCTTTACTCGTTCCGTAACACATCATCCCCCAACTAACTCATTAGTTGCAATGCTCGCAAGGCTTAAGTGATGTGTATTGCCGAGTGGGTTGATACGTCCATTTTGCATCATGCTTTTATATCGATATTTATTGCATTTTGGACTGTTATTTCACTTTATGTCACGATACTTATGGCTATTTTCTCTTATTTTACAAGGTTTACATAAGGAGGGAGAATGCCGACAGCTGGAATTCTGGGCTGGAAAAGGAGCAAATATTAGAGACCTATTCTGCGCAACTCCAGAAGTCCTGAAACTCCACGGAACATCTTAAAATAAATAAAGAAAAATCCTCACCAAATATGAAGGCCAGGGGGCCCACACCCTGCTCACGAGGGTGCCCCCCTACCTCGTGGGCCCCCTGGTGGCTCTCCGACGTCCATCTTCTCCTATATGAAGTCTTTCGATGAGAAAAAAATAAGAAGGAACTTTTCGGGATGAGACTCCACCGCCACGAGGCGGAACCTTGGCAGAACCAATCTAGAGCTTCGGCAGAGCTGTTCTGCCGGGGAAACTTCCCTTCGGGAGGGGGAAATCATCACCATTGTCATCACCAACGCTCCTCTCATCGAGAGAGGGCAATCTCCATCAACATCTTCACCAGCACCATCTCATCTCCAAACCCTAGTTCATCTCTTGTATTCAATTCTTGTCTCAAAGTCCGGGATTAGTGCTAGTAGGTTGCTAGTAGTGTTGATTACTCCTTGTAGTTGATGCTAGTTGGTTTATTTGGTGGAAGATCATATGTTCAGATCCTATATGCATATTATTACCCCTCTAATTATGAACATGAATATGCTTTGTGAGTAATTACGTTTGTTCCTGAGGACAAGGGAGAAGTCTTGCTATTAGTAGTCATGTGAATTTGGTATTCGTTTGATATTTTGATAAGATGTATGTTGTCTAGCCTCTAGTGGTGTTATGTGAACGTCGACTACATAACACTTCACCATTATTTGGGCCTAGAGGAAGGCATTGGGAAGTACTAAGTAGATGATGGGTTGCTAGAGTGACAGAAGCTTAAACCCTAGTTTATGCGTTGCTTCGTATGGGGCTAATTTGGATCCATATGTTTCATGCTATGGTTAGGTTTACCTTAATACTTTTGTTGTAGTTGCGGATGCTTGCAATATAGGTTAATCATAAGTGGGATGCTTGTTCAGGTAAGAACAGCACCCAAGCACCGGTCCACCCACATATCAAATTATCAAAGTATCGAACGCGAATCATATGAACGTGATGAAAACTAGCTTGACGATATTCCCATGTGTCCTCGGGAGCACTTTTCCTATTATAAGAGTTTGTTCCGGCTTCTCCTTTGCTACAAAAATGATTGGGCCACCTTGCTGCACTTTATTTACTTTTGTTACATGTTGCTCGTTACAATTTATCTTATCACAAAACTATCTGTTACTACTTATTTCAGTACTTGCAGAGAATACCTTGCTGAAAACCACTTATCATTTCCTTCTGATCCTCGTTGGGTTCGACACTCTTACTTATCGATACGATAGATCCCCTATACTTGTGGGTCATCATGGGTCCAGAGATACCTCTCCGACAATCGGAGTGACAAATCCTAATCTCAAAATACGCCAACCCAACAAGTACCTTCGGAGACACCTGTAGAGCACCTTTATAATCACCCAGTTACATTGTGACGTTTGGTAGCACACAAAGTGTTCCTCCGGTAAACGGGAGTTGCATAATCTCATAGTCATAGGAACATGTATAAGTCATGAAGAAAGCAATAGCAACAAACTAAACGATCAAGTGCTAAGCTAACAGAATGGGTCAAGTCAATCACATCATTCTCCTAATGATGTGATCCCGTTAATCAAATGACAACTCATGTCTATGGTTAGGAAACTTAACCATCTTTGATTAACGAGCTAGTCAAGTAGAGGCATACTAGTGACACTATGTTTGTCTATGTATTCACACATGTATTATGTTTCCGGTTAATACAATTCTAGCATGAATAATAAACATTTATCATGAAATAAGGAAATAAATAATAAATTTATTATTGCCTCTAGGGCATATTTCCTTCAGTCTCCCACTTGCACTAGAGTCAATAATCTAGTTCACATCGCCATGTGATTTAACACCAATAGTTCACATCACCATGTGATTAACACCCATAGTTCACATCGTCATGTGACCAACACCCAAAGGGTTTACTAGAGTTAATAATGTAGTTCACATCGCTATGTGATTAACACCCAAAGAGTACTATGGTGTGATCATGTTTTGCTTGTGAGAGAAGTTTAGTCTACGGGTCTGCCACATTCAAATCCGTATGTATTTTGAAAATTTCTATGTCAACAATGCTCTGCACGAAGCTACTCTAGCTAATTGCTCCCACTTTCAAAATGTATCCAGATTGAGACTTAGAGTCATCTGGATCAGTGTCAAAATTTGCATCGACGTAACCCTTTACGACAAACCTTTTGTCACCTCCATAATCGAGAAACATATCCTTATTCCACTAAGGATATTTTGACCGTTGTCCAGTGATCTACTCCTAGATCAATATTGTACTCCCTTTCTAAACTCAGTGTAGGGTATACAATAGATCTGGTACACAGCATGGCATACTTTATAGAAACTATGGCTGAGGCATAGGGAATGACTTTCATTCTCTTTCTATCTTCTGCCATGGTCGGGCTTTGAGTCTTACTCAATTTCACACCTTGTAACATAGGTAAGAACTCTTTCTTTGATTGTTCCATTTTGAACTACTTCAAAATCTTGTCAAGGTATGTACTCATTGAAAAAACTTATCAAGCGTCTTGATCTATATTTATTGATCTTGATGCTCAATATGTAAGTAGCTTCACCAAGGTCTTTATTTGAAAAACTCCTTTCAAATACTTCTTTATGATTTCCAGAAAATTCTACATTATTTCCGGTCAAGAATATGTCATTCACATATATTTATCAGAAATGATGTAGTGCTCCCACTCACTTTCTTGTAAATACAGGCTTCACCACAAGTCTGTATAAAACTATATGCTTTGATCAACTCATCAAAGCGTATATTCCAACTCTGAGATGCTTGCACTAGTCCATAGATGGATTGCTGGAGCTTGCACATTTTGTTAGTACCTTTAGGATCGACAAAACCTTCTGGTCGCATCATATACAATTCTTCTTTAAGGAATGTAGTTTTGACATCCATTTGCCAGATTTCATAAAATGTGGCAATTTGCTAACATGATTCGGACAGACCTAAGCATCGCTACGAGTGAGAAAATCTCATTGTAGTCAACACCTTGAACTTTGTCAAAACCTTTTTCGACAAGTCTAGCTTTGTAGATAGTAACACTACTATCAGCGTCCGTCTTCCTCTTGAAGATCCATTTATTTTCTATGTCTTGCCGATCATCGGGAAAGTCAACCAAAGTCCACACTTTGTTCTCATACATGGATCCCATCTCAGATTTCATGGCCTCAAGCCATTTCACGGAATCTTTGCTCATCATCGCTTCCTCATAGTTTGTAGGTTCGTCATGGTCAATTAACTTGACCTACAGAACAGGATTACCGTACCACTCTGGTGCAGATCTCACTCTGGTTGACCTACGAGATTCGGTAGTAACTTGATCTGAAGTTACATGATCATCATCATTAGCTTCCTCACTAATTGGTGTAGGAGTCACAAAAACAGATTTCTGTGATGAACTACTTTCCAATAAGGGAGCAGGTACAGTTACCTCATCAAGTTCTACTTTCCTCCCACTCACTTCTATCGAGAGAAACTTCTTCTCTAGAAAGGATCCATTCTCAGCAACAAATATCTTGCCTTCGAATCTGTGATAGAAGGTGTACCCAATAGTTACTTTTGGGTATCCTATGAAGACGCACTTCTCCGACTTGGGTTTGAGCTTATCAAGATGAAACTTTTTCACATAAGCATCGCAACCCCAAACTTTAAGAAACGACAACTTTGGTTTCTTGCCAAACCACAGTTCATAAGGAGTCGTCTCAACGGATTTAGATGGTGCCCTTTTTAATGTGAATGCAGCTGTCTCTAATGCATAACCCCAAAACAATAGTGGTAAATCGGTAAGAGACATCATAGATTGCACTATATCCAATAAAGTACGGTTATGACGTTCGGACACACCATTATGCTGTGGTGTTCCAGGTGGCATGAGTTTGTGAAACTATTCCACATTGTATTAATTGAAGACCAAACTCGTAACTCAAATATTCACCTCCGCGATCAGATCGTAGAAACTTCATTTTCTTGCTACGATAATTTTCCACTTCACTCTGAAATTCTTTGAACTTTTCAAATGTTCCAGACTTATGTTTCTTCAAGTAGATATACCCATATCCGCTCAAATTATCTGTGAAGGTCAGACAATAATGATACCTGCCGCGAGCCTCAACACTCATCAGACCTCATACATCAGTATGTATTATATCCAATAAGTCAGTTGCTCGCTCCATTGTTTTGGAGAACGGAGTCCTAGTCATCTTTTCCCGTGAGGCATGGTTCGCAAGCATCAATTGATTCATAATCAAGTGATTCCAAAAGCCCATCAACATGGATTTTCTTCATGCTCTTTACACCAATATGACCTAAACGGCAGTGCCACAAATAAGTTGCACTATCATTATTAACTTTGCATCTTTTGGCTTCAATATTATGAATATGTGTATCACTACGATCGAGATTCAACAAACCATTTTCATTGAGTGTATAACCATAGAAGGTTTTATTCATGTAAACAGAATAAAAATTATTCTCCAACTTAAATGAATAACCGTATTGCAATAAACATGATCAAATCATATTCATGCTCAACGCAAACACCAAATAACACTTATTTAGGTTCAACACTAATCCCAAAAGTATAGGGAGTGTGCGATGATGATCACATCATTCTTGGAACTACTTCCAACACACATCGTTACTTCACCCTTAACTAGTCTCTGTTCATTCTGCAACTGAACTAGTATCAAATACCGAGGGGTTGCTATAAACACTAGTAAAGTACACATCAATAACATGTATATCCAATATACCTTTGTTCACTTTCCCATCCTTCTTATCCGCCAAATACTTGGGGTAGTTCCACTTCCAGTGACTAGTCTCTTTGCAGTAAAAGCACTTAGTCTCAGGCTTAGGTCCAGACTTGGGCTTCTTCACTTGAGCAGAAACTTGCTTACCGTTCTTCTTGAAGTTCCCCTTCTTCCCTTTGCCCTTTTCTTGAAACTAGTGGTCTTGTTAACCATCAGCACTTGATGCTCTTTCTTGATTTCTACCTTCATCGATTTCATCATCATGAAAAGCTGAGGAATCATTTTTGTCATCCCTTGCATACTATAGTTCATCACGAAGTTATACTAACTTGGTGATGGTGACTAGAGAATTCTGTCAATCACTATCTTATCTGGAAGATTAACTGCCACTTGATTCAAGCGATTGTAGTACCCAGACAATCTGAGCACATGCTCACTGCTTGAGCTATTTCTCCTGCATCTTTTAGCTATCAAACTTGTTGGAGACTTCATATCTCTCAACTCGGGTATTTGCTTGAAATATTAACTTCAACTCCTGGAACATCTCATATGGTCCATGACGTTCAAAACGTCTTTGAAGTCCCGATTCTAAGCCGTTAAGCATGGTGCACTAAACTATTAAGTAGTCATCATATTGAGCTAGCTAAACGTTCATAACGTCTGTATCTGCTCCTGCAAAAGGTTTGTCACCTAGCGGTGCATCAAGGACATAATTCTTCTGTGCAGCAATGAGGATAAACCTCAGATAACGGATCTAATCCGCATCCTTGCTACTAACATCTTTCAACTTAGTTTTCTCTAGGAACATATCAAAAATAAAGCAGGGGAGCTAAACGCGAGCTATTGATCTACAACATGGATATGCTAATACCACCAGGACTAAGTTCATGATAAATTAAAGTTCAATTAATCATATTACTTAATAACTCCCACTTAGATAGACATCTCTCTAATCATCTAATCACGTGATCCAAATCAACTAAACCATAACTAATCATCACGTGAAATGGAGTAGTTTTCAATGGTGAACATCATTATGTTGATCATATCTACTATATGATTCACGCTCGACCTTTCGGTCTCAGTGTTCCGAGGCCATATCTGCATATGCTAGGCTAGTCAAGTTTAACCTGAGTATTCTGCGTGTGCAAAACTGGCTTGCACCCATTGTAGATGGACGTAGAGCTTATCACACCCGATCATCACTTGGTGTTTGGGCACGACGAACTTTGGCAACGGTGCATACTTAGGGAGAACACTTTTATCTTGAAATTTAGTGAGAGACCATCTTATAATGCTACCGTCAATAAAAGCAAAATAAGATGCATAAAAGATAAACATCACATGCAATCAATATAAGTGATATGATATGGCCATCATCATCTTGTGCTTGTGATCTCCATATCCGAAGCACCGTCATGATCACCATTGTCACCGGTGCGACACCTTGATCTCCATCGTAGCATCATTGTCGTCTCGCCAACTATTGCTTCTACGACTATCGCTACTGTTTAGTGATAAAGTAAAGCAATTACAGGGCGATTGCATTGCATACAATAAAGCAACAACCATATGGCTCCTGCCAGTTGCCGATAACTTGGTTACAAAACATGATCATCTCATACAATAAAATATAGCATCATGTCTTGACCATATCACATCACAACATGCCCTGCAAAAACAAGTTAGACGTCCTGTACTTTGTTGTTGCAAGTTTTATGTGGCTGCTACGGGTTGAGCAAGAACCGTTCTTACCTACGCATCAAAACCACAATGATAGTTCATCAAGTTAGTGTTATTTTAACCTTCTCAAGGACCGGGCGTAGCCACACTCGGTTCTACTAAAGTTGGAGAAACTGACACCCACCAGCCACCTGTGTGCAAAGCACGTCGGTAGAACCAGTCTCGCGTAAGCGTACGCGTAATGTCGGTCCGGGGCGCTTCATCCAACAATACCGCCGAACTAAAGTATGACATGCTGGTAAGCAGTATGACTTGTATCGCCCACAACTCACTTGTGTTCTACTCGTGCATATAACATCAACGCATATAACCAGGCTCTGATGCCACTGTTGGGGAATGTAGTAATTTCAAAATTTTCCTATGCACACGCATGATCATGGTGATGCATAGCAACGAGAGGGGAGAGTGTGTCCACATACCCTCGTAGACCAAAAGCGGAAGTGTTAGCACAACGCGGTTGATGTAGTCGTACGTCTTCACGATCCGACCGATCCAAGTACCGAACGCACTGCACCTCCGAGTTCAGCAAAAGTTCAACTCGATGACGTCCCTCGAACTCTGATCTAGCCGAGCTTTGAGGGAGAGTTCCGTCGGCACAATGGCGTGGTGACGATGTTGATGTTCTACTATCACAGGGCTTCGCCTAAGCACCGCTACAATATTATCGAGGTGGACTATGGTGGAGAGGGGCACCGCACACGGCTAAAAGATCCAAGAGATCAATTGTTGTGCCTCCAAGGGGTGCCCCCCTCCCCGTATATAAAGGAGTGGAGGAGGGGGGGGTCGGCCCTCTTTATGGCGTGCCCTAGGGGAGTCCTACTCCCACCGGGAGTAGGATTCCCCCTTTCCTAGTAGAACTACGAGCCCTTCCAAGTAGTAGGAGTAGGAGAGAAGGAAAGGGAAAAGAGAAGAGAAGGAAGGAGGGGGCGCAGCCTCTCCTGTCTCTTTCCCCTGATGCCTAATAAGGCCCATATACTCCCCAGCGAATTCCCGTAACTCTTCGGTACTCCGAAAAAATGCCCGAATCACTCGGAACCTTTCGGATGTCCGAATATAGTCGTCCAATATATCGATCTGTACGTCTCGACCATTTCGAGACTCCTCGTCATGTCCCCGATCTCATCCAGGACTCCGAACTACCTTCGGTACATAAAAACCCATAAACTCATAATATAACCATCATCGAACTTTAAGCGTGCGGACCCTACGGGTTCGAGAACTATGTAGACATGATCGAGACACGTCTCCGGTCAATAACCAATAGAGGAACCTGGATGCTCATATTGTCTCCAACATATTCTACAAAGATCTTTATCGGTCAAACCGCATAACAACATATGTTGTTCCTTTTGTCATTGGTATGTTACTTGCCCGAGATTCGATCGTCGGTATCTCAATACCTAGTTCAGTCTCGTTACCGGTAAGTCTCCTTACTCGTTCCGTAACACATCATCCCACAACTAACTCATTAGTTGCAATGCTTGCAAGGCTTATATGATGTGTATTACCGAGTGGGCCTAGGGATACCTCTACGACAATCGGAGTGACAAATCCTAATGTCGAAATACGCCAACCCAACAAGTACCTTCGGAGACACCTATAGAGCACCTTTATAATCACCCAGTTACGTGGTGACGTTTGGTAGCACACAAAGTGTTCCTCCGATAAACGGGAGTTGCATAATCTCATAGTCATAGGAACATGTATAAGTCATGAAGAAAGCAATAGCAACAAACTAAACGATCAAGTGCTAAGCTAACGGAATGGGTCAATTCAATCACATCATTCTCCTAATGATGTGATCCCGTTAATCAAATGACAACTCATGTCTATGGTTAGGAAACTTGACCATCTTTGATTAATGAGCTAGTCAAGTAGAGGCATACTAGTGACACTATGTTTGTCTATGTACTCACACATGTATTATGTTTCCGGTTAATACAATTCTAGCATGAATAATAAACATTTATCATGAAATAAGGAAATAAATAATAACTTTATTATTGCCTCTAGGGCATATTTCCTTTATTTCTTTCATAGATTTCTTTGCCTCTTGCATATCTTTAGGACTGAGAAATAGAATACACCTTTTATTCGGTGTTGCCTTAGGAGTTGGTTCAGGAAGTGTCCAATTATTTTCATTAGTCAACATATTATTCAATAACAATTCAGCTTGATCAACAGTTCTTTCCCTGAAAACACAACCAGCACAACTATCCAGGTGGTCTCTGGAAGCATCGGTTAGTCCATTATAAAAGATATCAAGTATTTCATTTTTCTTAAGAGGATGATCAGGCAAAGCATTAAGTAATCGGAGAAGCCTCCCCCAAGCTTGTGGGAGACTCTCTTCTTCAATTTGCACAAAATTATATATTCCCCTTAAGGAAGCTTGTTTCTTATGAGCAGGGAAATATTTAGCAGAGAAGTAATAAATCATATCCTGGGGATTACGCACACAACCAGGATCAAGAGAATTAAACCATGTCTTAGCATCACCCTTTAATGAGAACGGAAACAACTCAAGGATAAAGTAATAGCGAGTTTTCTCATCATTAGTGAATAGGGTGGCTATATCATTTAATTTAGTAAGATGTGCCACAATAGTTTCAGATTCATAGCCATAAAAAGGATCAGATTCAACCAAAGTGATTAACTCAGGATGGACAGAGAAATCATAATCCTTATCAGTAATAAAGATAGGTGAAGTAGCAAAAGCAGGTTCATATTTCATTCTAGGATTCAAAGACTTTTCTTTAAGCTTAGCTAATAATTTCTTAAGATCATATCTATCATTGCAAGCTAAGAAGTCTCTAGCAGTTTCTTCATCCATAACATAACCCTCAGGAATAATAGGCATTTCATATCTAGGGGGAGAATCTTCATCATCACTTTCATCAATATTATCAGGTTCAATAATTTCATTCTCTCTAGCCCTAGCAAGTTGTTCATCAAGAAATTCACCTAGTGGCACAGTAGTATCAAGCATAGAAGTAGTTTCATCATAAGTATCATGCAAAGCAGAAGTGGCATCATCAATAACATGCGACATATCAGAATGACTAGCAGGAGTAGGTGTCGCAAGTTTACTCAAAACAGAAGGGGAATCAAGTGCAGAGCTACATGGTAGTTCCTTACCTACCCTCGTAGTTGAAGGAAAAATCTTGGTTCTTTGATCTTTCAAGTTCTTCATAGTGATAATCAGATATAAATCCCAAGTGACTCAAAGAATAGAGCTATGCTCCCCGGCAACGGTGCCAGAAAATAGTCTTGATAACCCACAAGTATAGTGGATCGCAATAGTTTTCGAGGGTAGAGTATTCAACCCAAATTTATTGATTCGACACAAGGGGAGCCAAAGAATATTCTCAAGTATTAGCAGTTGAGTTGTCGATTCAACCACACCTGGAAACTTAATATCTGCAGCAAAGTGTTTAGTAGCAAAGTAATATGGTAGTAATGGTAACGGTAGAAAAAGTAATATTTTGGGGTTTTATAGTGATTGTAACAGTAGCAACGGAAAAGTAAATAAGCGAAGAACAATATATGAAAAGCTCGTAGGCATTGGATCGGTGATGGAGAATTATGTCGGATGCGATCGATCATGCAACAATTATAACATAGGGCGACAAAGAACTAGCTCCAGTTCATCAATGTAATGTAGGCATGCATTCCGAATATAGTCATACGTGCTTATGAAAAAGAACTTGCATGAAATCTTTTGTCCTACCCTCTCGTGGCACCGGGGTCCTATTGGAAACTAAGGGATATTAAGGCTTCCTTTTAATAGAGTACCGGACCAAAGCATTAACACATAGTGAATACATGAACTCCTCAGACTACGGTCGTCACCGGTAATGGTCCCGATTATTGTCACTTCGGGGTTACCGGATCATAACACATAATAGGTGACTATAGACTTGCAAGATAGGATCAAGAACTCACATATATTCATGAAAACATAATAGGTTCAGATCTGAAATCATGGCACTCGGGCCCTAGTGACAAGAATTAAGCATAGCAAAGTCATAGCAACATCAATCTCAGAACATAGTGGATACTAGGGATCAAACCCTAACAAAACTAACTCGATTACATGATAAATATCATCCAACCCATCACCGTCCAGCAAGCCTACGATGGAATTACTCACGCACGGCGGTGAGCATCATGAAATTGGTGATGGAGGAAGGTTGATGATGACGATGGCGACGGATTCCCCTCTCCGGAGCCCCGAACGGACTCCAGATCAGCCCTCCCGAGAGAGTTTAGAGCTTGGCGGCGGCTCCGTATCGTAAAACGTGATGAATCCTTCTCCCTGAATTTTTCTCCCCAAAAGTGAATATATGGAGTCAAGGTGGACGTCGGTGGAGCGTCAAGGGACCCACGAGGCAGGGGGCGCGCCCCCCACCCTCGTGGACAGGGTGTGGGCCCCCTGACGTGGATCTTTTTGCTAGTATTTTTTATATATTCCAAAAATAATCTCCGTTGATTTTCAGGTCATTCCAAGAACTTTTATTCTGCACAAAAATAACACCATGGCAATTCTGCTGAAAACAACGTCAGTCCGGGTTAGTTCCATTCAAATCGTGCAAGTTAGAGTCCAAAACAAGGGCAAAAGTGTTTGGAAAAGTAGATAAGACGGAGATGTATCAAGCTGGAACTTGAGGGCCATTGGTGTCGCGAGTGTGAGAGGTTTCGGGCAAAAGTCTTGTGCTCCAGTGCAAGCGGCGACGATGCACCATCCCCCTTGGGGGTGTCATATTCGTACCTCTCACCGAGCCAAGGCTCCGGGTGAAAACCTAATAATCCCCAATTGTAAAGAATTGCTACCTCTTGAGCATGCGTTGGTTTTCCCTTGAAGAGGATAGGGTGATGTAGCAAAGTAGCGTAAGTATTTCCCTCAGTTTTTGAGAACCATGGTATCAATCCAGTAGGAGTCTACACGCAAGTCGCCTAGTACCTACACAAACAATCAAGAACCTTGCAACCAACGCGATAAAGGGGTTGTCAATCCCTTCACGGCCACTTGCAAAGGTGATACCTGATAAAGATAATAAGATAAATATTTTGGTATTTTTTTCTATAGATTGGAAAGTAAAGATTGCAAAATAAAATAAATTGTAAACTAAAATTGTAGATCGGAAACTTATATGATGTAAACCTAGGGGCCATAGGTTTCACTAGTGGCTTCTCTCATGATAGCATATATTACGGTGGGTGAACAAATTACTGCCGAGCAATTGATAGAAAAGCGCATAGTTATGAGAATATCTAGGCATGATGATGAACATAGGCATCACGTCCGTGTCAAGTAGACTAAAATGATTCTGCATCTACTACTATTACTCCACACATCGACTGCTATCTAGCATGCATCTAGAGTATTAAGTTCATAAGAACAGAGTAACGCATTAGGCAAGATGACATGATGTAGAGGGATAAACTCAAGCAATATGATATAAACCCCATCTTTTTATCCTCGATTGCAACAATACAATACGTGCCTTGCTGCCCCTGCTGTCACTGGGAAAGGACACCGCAAGATTGAACCCAAAGCTAAGCACTTTCCCGTTGCAAGAAAGATCAATCTAGTAGGCCAAACTAAACTGATAATTCGAAGAGACTTGCAAAGATATCAAATCATGCATATAATAATTCAGAGAAGAACCAAATATTGTTCATAGAAAATCTTGATCATAAACCCACAATTGATCGGATCTCGGCAAACACACCGCAAAAAGTATTACATCGAATAGATCTCCAAGAACATCGAGGAGAACTTTGTATTGAGAACCAAAGAGAGAGAAGAAGCCATCTAGCTAATAACTATAGACCCAAAGGTCTATGGTAAACTACTCATACATCATCGGAGAGGCTATGGTGTTGATGTACAAGCCCTCCGTGATCGAATCCCCCTCCGGCAGATTGCCGGAAAAGGTCCAAAGATGGGATCTCACGGGTACAGAAGGTTGCGGCGATGGAAAAGTGGTTTCGTGGCTCCCCTGAATGTTTTTAGTGTACATGGGTATATATAGGCGAAAGAAGTACGTCGGTGGAGCTCCATGGGGCCCACGAGGGTGGGGGGCGCGCCCTCCTGCCTCGTGGAAGCTTCGCGGACTTCCATACTTGTACTCCAAGTCTCCTGGGTTGCGTTTGTTCCAAGAAAGATCCTCGCGAAGGTTTCATTCCGTTTGGATTCCGTTTGATATTCCTTTTCTGCGAAACACTGAAATAGGAAAAAAACAAAGTGCACTGGGCCTTTGGTTAATAGGTTAGTCCCAAAAATAATATTAAAGTGCACATTGAAGCCCATTAAACATCCAAAACAGATAATATAATAGCACGGAACAATCAAAAATTATAGATACGTTAGAGACATATCAAGCATCCCAAGCTTAATTCCTGCTCGTCCTCGAGTAGGTAAATGATAAAAACAGAATTTTTGATGTGGAATGCTACCTAACATAATTTTCAATGTAATTCTTTTTACTGTGGCATGAATGTTCAGATCTGAGAGATTCAAGACATAAGTTTAATATTGACATAAAAATAATAATACTTCAGGCATACTAACCAAGCAATTATGTCTTCTCAAAATGACATAGCCAAAGAAAGCTCATCCCTACAAAATCATATAGTTTTTCCATGCTTCATTTTCGTCACACAAAATGCTCCCATGATGCACAACCCCGATGACAAGCCAAGCAATTGTTTCATACTTTAGTATTCTCAAACTTTTTCAACTTTCACGCAATATATGAGCGCGAGCCATGGACATAGCACTATGGGTGGAATGGAATATGATGATGGAGGTTCTGTGGAGAAGAAAAAAAGGAGAAAGTATCACGTTGACGTGGCTAATCAATGGGCTATGGAGATGCCCATCAATTGATGTTAATGCAAGGAGTAGGGATTTCCATGCAACAGATGCACTAGAGCTATAAATGTATGAAAGCTCAACAAAAGAAACTAAGTAGGTGTGCATCCAACTTGCTTGCTCACGAAGACCTAGGGTATTTTGAGGAAGCCCATCATTGGAATATACAAGCCAAGTTCTATAATGAAAATTCCCACAAGTATATGAAAGTGACAAAATAGGAGGCTCTCTATTATGAGGATCATGGTGCTACTTCGAAGCACAAGTGCGGAAAAAGGACAGTAACATTGTCCCTTCTCTCTTTTTCTCTCATTTTTTGTGGGCTTCTTTGGCCTCTTTTTTTGGGGCTTCTTTGGCCTCCTTTAATATATTTTTTCGTCTGGAGTCTCATCCCGACTTATGGGGGAATCATAGTCTCCATCATCCTTTCCTCACTGTCGGTGTACTAGAGTAGGGGTACCCTTAGTACCCCGAACTTGTGCACGGGCAGTCGCAGCGTCCCGCGGCAAGGCCTGCCAGGTGACCGCCAAGACCCTCCGTGGTCCCTTTGAAGACCATTCAAGAACAAAGTATTCAAGACAAGACCCCGGCAAGAGAAGCTTGCCGGAAAGAAGGCAAGACCCCGGCAAGAGGAGCTTGCCGGGAAGGCCATCAGAAGCATCCCAAGGCCCCGGCAAGAGGCGCTTGCTGGGAAGGCATTCCAAGGAGCTTGCCGCGGCGCGCTACGCGCCCCGGCAAGGCCCGGTGAGCGACAAGCTCCCGGAAGCGACAAGTCGACGGCCGCGGCAAGGCGCTTGCCGCGGCAAGCCCCCACTCCACGCCCGCGCTCCAGCACATCCACCCACGTGTCGCTCCGGGGCCCCTCCCAAGCGCACGTGGCAGGAGGCTGTGCAGCTAGGGGCATGCGGTGGCACGCAGGTGCTGACAAGACAACCATCATGGCAAGACGGTGGCGTCCCTAGCGGTCCCTTTCGGTGCTGTCTAGGCGACACAGACGGGCATTTAATGCCCTTGTCCCCTGCCATCAGGGTTAGGTATGATAACACTGTAGCCGCTAGCTGTGCCTACTACAGCACCTAGCTGTGCCTACCCACGGCACCCCTTTCCACTTTTGCCCTCCGTTGCCCTATGTCGGTAACCCCTTGAGCATATAAAAGGAGGCCCGGGGCAACGTAGAAGGGGGTTCAGCAATTCCACACACTCACGCTCAATCTCGCTCCCGAGCCAGAAATCAATACCAATCCACAAAGCAGGAGTAGGGTTTTACGCATCCGTGCGGCCCGAACCTGGGTAAATCGCTCGCGTGCTTCGCCTCGATTTACTCCTCGCACGACCAACCGCCGCGAGCTTCGCCTCGATCTGCTCTTTGCGCTACCTCCGCCCCCCGCCGAACCAAAAGGGATCCGGTCCGCCGGTCCCATAGGTGCCCGTGGATCAGAAACCCCGGCATCTCTGGCGCGCCAGGTAGGGGGCGTCGACGTTGTGTGAATCAGATCCGGCGTCCTTGCGAGCCAGATCTTCTTCATCTTCATCAACATCAGATCCGGCGTTCTTACGAGCTAGATCTTCATCTTCTTCATCAACATGCCACCGAAGAAGAAGGTTTCGGAGGCAGCTGCTCCGTCCGCGCCGAGCCACCCACCGCCGGAGCAAATGGATGGTGGGGCAGGTGCCGGCGGAAGGGCGTGCATCGACGAGGGAACTCTTGGTGCTGCCAGGTCCCAGGGCAAGGCTGCGCTGCCCATCGGCGGCGTGGCCGGCTCCCACAACGACCGGGCGCACTCCAAGACCTCGGCGTCCGTGCATGCACCGCGCCCATCTCAGGAGGCGCGGGACCGGTAGCGTCATGGTACTCACGGTACCATGCGCTCGCTGGATCAAGATCGAGCTGGTGGATCCCGGAGCACCCAGGACCACCATGCACGTCAACAAGCCGGCGCGAGCGAGACGCGGTCGCCTGGACGGGATACTGCTCCTTCTAGCGTGGTTAGGAGTCCGAGCGTATCCTGCTCCTCGCACCGTTCGCTACCGCCACCCGCCACCGCAGCGGAAGCTCTGGCACGAGCTCAGCTGCTCCTAGACTACCCTCCAGCGGCGGACAAGATCGACGACTGGAGGGCCACTATCCAGAGTCTCATCGGCTTCGCCAACGGCGACACTCCTCGGCAGCCGAGCACGTTGCAGCCGCAGCAAGTCAGCCAGGCGCAAACCGGTGGAGACAAGACTGGTGGGGGTGCAACCACTGTGCACTCCCCACCCCGAAGGCCAAGATTGCCGACCCGCCGGATCCGGCACGACAGCGACTCCACCACGTCGTTGGATCCGCGAGCTCGTCGCGACCAACAACAAGTTCTTCAAGAACGGCAGCGGGAAGACGCTCGTACACGCATCAAGCGCCGGAGAGAAGCGCGACGTCAGTCAGACCAGCGCGCTGGGCCCTCTGACGACATGCATGCGCCAGGGGAACCAGGCGACTTGCCGTACCCGGTAGGTTGCCGTGCGTTCACTCGTGAGCTGCGGCAAGTCCAGTGGCCCAGTACGAAGAACTTCAAGCCCGACGTACCAGAGAAGTACGACGGCAGGTTGCATCCGTCGGAGTTCCTCAGCATCTACACCATCGCGGTGCAGGCTGCTGGGGGGCGGGACGACAAGATCCTTGCCAACTACTTCCCGTTGGTACTCAAGCCCAACGTCAGGTCCTGGCTCATGCACTTGCCGGACAACTCCATATCCTCCTGGGCTGAGCTATGCCATCAGTTTGTTGGCGCCTTCACAGGCGGCCACAAACCCCATGGCCAAGAGAGCGATCTTCATCTGCTCGTCCAGAAGGAAGGAGAGCCCCTGCGCCAGTATATCCAGAGGTTCAGCCGTGTACACCACAACATACCAAATATCCACCCTGCCGCGGTAATCAGCGCGTTCCATCAGAACGTGCGTAACCGCAGGATGCGGGAGGAGTTGGCGATGTGCAAGATTCGGGACGTCAGCGAGCTTTATGCCCTGGCCGACAGGTGTGCACGCGCTGAGGAGGGGAGGAAATTCCCCGGAGAAAGCACTGGAGCAGGAGGATCTGACAGTGAGGATACCGCCCCGGCAAAGAGAAGCCGGCGGCGCAACAACAGGAAGAAGCAGAACAGCGAGGTGCTGGTCGTTGAGCAGTCCGGCAATGAAGGTGGCGCCACGAAGGCTACAGTTGGTAGCTCCGGCAAGGAAGTTGCCGCGTGCACCAACTGTCAGGCTGTGGCGGTCGCCGACAAGCGGGACGGCTCCGGCAAGCAATACTGTAAGATTCACCGCACCAAGGGCCATGACCTCCAGAACTGCAGGAAGGTCGAGCAGCTCGTCCAGCAACAGAGGGCTGAGTACAAGCGGCGCGACAAGGAGAGAGCCCAAGGGGGTGCCGAGAAACCTGGCCAGAAGCGCACCGGCCAGGAAGGACGCCGCGGCAAGGCCAAGCAGCGGCAAGGAGACAGACCTCCCCGCGGTCGCGACAACGATGAAGACGATGGTGAGGATGAAGACATGGATGACGTTGAGACCAGTGAGCAGGAGTTTCAGAAAGCCACAGAGGTCTTGTGCGTTGACGGGGGTGCTTCCCTGCATACCTCGCACCGCCAACTCAAACAGTGGGTGCGGGAAGTCAATGCAGCGGAACCACCCATCGAATCGCGCAAGATTCTGAAGTGGTCCAGCGCGCCTATCATCTTTGACATTGAGGACCACCCTGATCGCACAACCGCGGTCGGGTGTCTGCCGATGTTGGTTTCACCAACCATCCGCAACCTCAAGGTCACCAAGATGCTAGTCGACGGCGGGGCCGGCTTAAACCTGATCTCCTCCGCTGTGCTCCGAAAACTCCAGATCCCTGACGGCGAGCTCGAAGAGACCGGCACATTCCAAGGAATCAACCCGGGAAGGAGCAAGCCGAAGGGGAAGGTCACGCTGCCAGTAACGTTCGGCAGCGAGTTAAACTTCAGGACTGAGAGGGTCATGTTCGACGTTGCCGATATCCCGTTGCCTTAAAGCGGGATACTTGGCCGTCCAGCACTCGCCAAGTTCATGGCGGCCTCTCACTACGCGTATAACGTGCTGAAGATGCCAGGCCCGATAAGCGTCATTTCTGTCCCTGGCGACAAGAAGGATGCTCTTATCTGTGCCGACAAGATCTACCGGGAAGCAGCAGCCATGGCGGACCGCGATCCACTTGTCGCTGAAGCTCCCGGGACCAAGAAGACCAAGTCCGGCAAGAGTTCTGGTGCCCACTCCGGCAAGCGCACCTCTTCGGAGTGCTGCGCTACCGTTGAGACGCACCATCGAGCTCCGGGAGGACCAAGTCCGGCAAGAGCTCTGATGCCCACTCCGGCAAGCGCACCTCTTCGGAGTGCTGCGCTGCCGTCGAGGACGCACCATCGAGCTCCACCGGCAAGAAGACCAAGTCCGGCAAAAGCTCTGGTGCCCACTCCGGCAAGTGCGCCTCTTCGGAGTGCTGCGCTGCCGTCGAGGACGCACCATCGAGCTTCACCGGCAAGCACAAGAAGGCAATGGCGGCTCCACCAGAGACGAAGAAGGTGTCTGCCAAGGAGGATGGCGCTGGAGGTACCTTCACCATCAGTGCCACGCTTGACCCTAAATAGGAAAGCGCGCTCGTTGCTTTCCTGCGGGCGAACGTCGACGTGTTTGCATGGCAACCGTCTGACATCCCCGGTGTTCCCAGGAAAGTGATTGAGCACCACCTTGCCGTCTGTCCTCATGCGCGGCCCGTCAAGCAGAAAGTCCGGAAGCAGGCGGTGGAGCGCCAAGAATTCATTGCGGAGGAAATCAAGAAACTGGAAGCAGCAGGCCTCGTCAGAGGAGTGCTCCATCCCACGTGGTTGGCCAATCCTGTAGTCGTGCACAAGGCAAACGGGAAATGGAGGCTTTGCATTGATTTCACCGATGTTAACAAAGCTTGTCCCAAAGACCCATTTCCTTTGCCGCGCATTGACCAGATTGTTGACTCCACAGCTGAATGTGATTTGCTTTCGTTTCTTGATGCGTACTCCGGGTATCATCAGATCTTCATGGCAGAGGAGGATGAAGAGAAGACCGCATTTATTACTCCATGTGGCACGTACTGCTTCGTACGGATGCCTTTTGATTAAAGAATGCTGGTTCGACATTTGCAAGAGTAGTCCATATTGCTCTTGAACCACAAATACACAGAAATGTGGAAGCCTACATGGATGATATAGTGGTCAAGAGCAAGGACAGAGCAACCCTGATCCAAGACTTGGACGAGACTTTTGCAAATCTGCGCAAGATCAGCCTCAAGCTCAACCCAGAGAAGTGTGTGTTTGGAGTTCCCTCCGGCAAGCTTCTCGGGTTCTTCGTGTCTCAGCGGGGGATTGAAGCCAATCCCGACAAGATCAAGGCCATTGAGCAGATTGAAGCACCGAAGCGCGTCAAGCATGTACAGAAACTTGCCGGTTGCATGGCTGCTCTCAGCAGGTTCATCTCTCGGTCTGCTGAGCGTGCCATGCCATTTTTCAAATTACTGAAAAAGGCAGGTCCGATGAAATGGACTCCGGAAGCGGAGGCTGCGCTGCAAGACCTGAAGAGATACCTGTCCTCCCCTCCAATACTTGTCGCGCCTAAGCCACAAGAGAAGTTGCTGCTGTACATAGCGGCAACCAATCAAGTGGTTAGTGCTGCGTTAGTGGCAGAGAGGGAGGCGGATGATGAGCCAGCAACCGCGGCAAGCGCATCCAGCGACAAGCAGGGGGCTTCCCCGACAAGCTCTGGTCCCGACAAAGATGAACCCGCGCTGATACACGAGGAGATACGGAAGAAAACGGTGCAGCGCCCAGTTTACTTTGTCAGTTCCCTCTTGCAGGGGGCTAGGTCAAGGTACTCTGGTGTGCAGAAACTGCTTTTCGGCCTTCTCATGGCCTCGAGAAAGCTGCGCCATTACTTCCAAGCACATGAGATCACAGTGGTCACTCGCTTTCCGCTGAAGAGGATACTGCAGAATCCTGAAGCGACAGGCAGGATTGTTGAGTGGGCACTGGAACTGTCAAGCTTTGGTCTCAAGTTTGAAAGCACTTCAACTATCCAGAGCAGAGCATTGGCAGAATTCATAGCGGAATGGACGCCAACTTCGGACGAAGAAATTCCGGAGACGAGCATCCCCTACGAAGAAGCGAGCAAAGAGTGGCTGATGTACTTTTATGGTGCCTTCTCGCTGCAAGGCACCGGCGCTGGTGTGCTGCTTATCGCGCCCACCGGAGAGCACCTCAAGTACATAGTCCAGATGCACTTTCCCATGGAGCAAGCAACAAACAATACTGCAGAGTATGAGGGATTGCTTGCCGGTCTCAGGATCGCGGCAGACCTTGGGATTAAGAAGCTCATTGTCAGGGGTGACTCACAGCTTGTCGTCCGCCAAGTAAACAAGAATTATCAGAGTCCGTTGATGGAAGCTTACGTCGACGAAGTGAGAAAGCTAGAAGAGCGCTTTGACGGCCTACAAATGGAGCACGTTTCGAGAACTCGGAACGCCATTGCTGATGGCCTGTCAAAGTGTGCCGCACTTAAGTTACCTGTGGAACCAGGGACCTTTGTGCTCAAGCTGACTCAACCGTCCGTAACACCATCAACTGGACAAAGCAAGAAGAGGAAGTTGATTCCTGGTGACTACCTGCCGGCAGAGCTTCCCGAAGCCGCCGCCAAGAAGGTCCCCAAGGTCAACAACGAAGGCGCTGAGGAGCAGTCTGCTCCGGCAAGCCCTAGGGCTTGTTCCGTTGAAGCAAAATCTCCCGGCAAGCTTGTCGCGGAATGTCACGCTCCGGCAGAGACACAGCTTCTCGCCGTAGAAGCGGATATTCCCGCAGCAATCTCCAAGATCAACGCCAAGAGCGCCGGGGAGCCAGATGCTCCGGCAAACCCTAGGGTTTGTTCCGTTGAAGCTGAAGCTCCCGGCAAGCTTGTCGCGGAACGTCAAGCTCCGGCAGAGACACAGCTTCTCGCCGTAGAAGCGGATGTTCCCGCGGCAGCAGAGTCGCCTTTAGTCCTTGTTGTCGAGCCACAGGCTCCAACATGGGCGCAGCAGATTGTCCGTTTCCTTCAGACAGGAGAACTTCCCGAAGAGCAAGAAGAAGCCGAAAGAGTAGCCCGGCAGTCAAGTATGTACCAGTTCGTCGACAAGACGCTATACAGAAGAAGACTCAACGGTGTGAAATTGAGGTGCATTCCCCGGGAAGACGGACAGAAGCTGTTGGCAGAGATACACAGAGGCATATGTGGTCACCACATTGGCGCAAGAGCACTCGTCGGCAAAGCGTTCCGGCAAGGTTTCTTCTGGCCAACAGCCCTCCAGGATGCAACTGCACAAGTAACCAAGTGTGAAGCGTGCCAGTTCCATTCCAAGCAGATACACCAGCCAGCTCAAGCTCTCCAGACGATCCCTTTATCCTGGCCCTTTTCGGTCTGGGGGCTCGACATCCTCGGCCCCTTCCCCCGAGCTGTCGGGGGCTTTGAGTACTTGTACGTCGCAATCGACAAGTTCACAAAGTGGCCGGAAGTGGAACCAGTGAGGAAGGTGACCGCACAGTCAGCCATCAAGTTCTTCAGGTCGATTGTTTGCCGCTTCGGGATCCCTAACCGGATAATCACCGACAACGGCACACAGTTCACGAGCCACGCCTTCATGCAGTACACCCAAGATCTCGGCGCCAAAGTCTGCTTCGCTTCTGTTGCTCACCCAAGGAGCAACGGTCAAGCGGAGAGGGCAAATGCTGAGGTGCTGCGCGGGCTCAAGACCAGAACTTTCGACAGGCTGCACAAGTGCGGAAGAAACTGGATCGAGGAGCTACCGGTGGTTCTTTGGTCGATCAGAACGACGCCAAATCGAGCCACTGGACAGACACCCTTTGCTCTAGTCTATGGAGCAGAGGCAGTTACCCCCACGGAACTCGTATACGGGTCACCTCGAGTGCTCGCTTACGATGAGCTTGAGCAAGAGCGGCTGCGGCAAGATGACGCGATGCTCCTTGAGGAAGATCGCCTCCAGGCTGCTGTGCGAGCTGCTCGCTACCAGCAAGCTCTGCGCCGCTACCACAGCCGCAGAGTCAATGCCAGGAGTCACAAGGCCCTTACCGGGTGAAATGAGTCACAAGGCCTGGCGCTGTCCGCCTTGAGACCAAAGATGGCATTCCAGTGAGCAACTCCTGGAACATCGAGCATCTTCGTAAGTTTTACCCGTAACGCGCGGTTGTCGGACCCCGTCCGGCAACCACCTTTCTGTACGAGTCTTGCCGCTGTTGCATGTAAACCTCTGTACAGAGCCAGGCGCAGACCCTGAGCACCAGAAAATGAAGCGTTGCATACCCCGGGGGCTATAGCATGCATGCTAGATTTAGTCTGAGTCTTGTCCTTGGTTAGGGTCGATAGTCCCTAACAGCGGCTAACCCCTAGCTTAGAGGTCGAGTGTCCGTCCCTTTGCTTTTCCTTCGTTCGCAGGGCTCGCACGTCCTGACCAGACCACCTGGAGACAAAAAGGAGAAGAAGGGCGCGCCGGCACCTGGGCCCCGGCAAGAACACCGGGGGCTGCGGATGCCAAGATATCACCCCCGGCAAGCCAGAATTGCCGGGGCTGCAAATCAGATAAGTCTTTCATCCCTCTTCATGCATCCTCTTATGGACTGGGGAATGTGAAACCGCGTTTCTTCCCGTAAACTGCCGTGCTCCCCCGACTCTAGGCCCTGGAGCGCGTTCTCGGGGCCAAGTTTGGTCGTAGCCGCGACAGCAAAGGGATGAAACGAGGAGGCCGCACCCACCTCGCTCCCGCCTCCGTCAAAGGCGTGAGAGCAGTCGAAGCGACGTGGGAAGGCGGCAGGGCCTGTTGCCGGGAATGTCTGTCCGTGGGATACTAAGGAGTTGTTCCTTGGCGTGGGTTCAACCTGCGAGGCAAATAACCCGGCAAACATCCCCTTTTCATTAAAAAACATCCCATACAGGTACAGTCCATAGAGGATGAAAAACATGAAAGAGAGGATTACAAGTTTTAGATACAGCTAAGGCCCGAAGGCTTATAGTTAAAAAGATAAGGTGCCCGTAATCCCTTTCCTGTCCCTCTCTTCAGGAGGTAGATCAAGGAGGCGAAAAGGGGAAAGGGGCGCCAAGGCGAGCTACAGGTGCCAGAAGACACCAAGAGAACATCCCGGGGGCCGGACGGTGATGGCGACGCCGGGAGAAGGGTGCGAAGGAGGGGCGGCAGGACGTCAGCGCGCTGTCGAGGGCACCACGCCCTCGTACTCCGACCTGACGGCCTTGTCGCCAGCCCTCTTCCCCTTCCGTGGCCTCCCTACGCCAGCCGCCCAAGGAGACGCCCCCGGGGAGTTCAAGAAGCCGGCGGCGCGGATGACGGGGTCACCGGTGCCGCGCGAGACGGCGCCCGACACCTAGTCGGAGCCGCCATCCTGCCGCCCGCCACCCTCACCATCACTGCCGCTCTCCTCCTCGTCACTCTCGCTCGAGGGGGAGCCTTCGCTATCGGAGGAGCTGTCCACGCAGCACTTCGCCCGGGTGCCGAAGCACCCGAAGACCTTGACGGAGAGGAGATCGCCCTCCACCAGCTTAAAATGGACGGTGAGTCCCCCCGTCAAGCTGTGGATGCGGGCGAACGTCTTCCACCCTCGATCGAGATACATCACACTAGGGGCTGGGAACACCACGCGGACTCGCGTGCCGCTGATCCCACAGCCCCTCATGTGTAATCTCAGAGTTTCGGGCGGGTCCGACTCCATCGCGTTCGCGAACGGAGCCGGAAGCCGGAGGCGACGACGAGGCGCCCGGCGCAGGTTGACAAAGAACTCGCAAGGGTTGTCCCCTATATGGACCGCCGCGGGGGAAGGAGCCGCCGGCGGGGGCGAAGCTGGCGCGTCGCCCCGTCCGCCTCTTCCCCGAGCGCCTCGACCTCGTCCTCGACCTCGTCCACGACCTCGCCCCCTCCCTCTTCCCCTTACAGCTGGCTCTGCCACCACGAGCGAGGAAAAGGGGAGGGTGCGCTGTCTGGCGGCGACCCTCGCCGCCACCGATGAAGGCCCAGGATTCCCTTTCTCCATGGCGAATGAGAGAAAGGGGAGCAGAAGCTGAAGAAAGGAGGAGACGAGAGGGTGCAGGCTTCGGTGCTCCCTTCCCGCTCCTTATAAAGAAGCGAAGTGGGAGCCCAGCCGCCCAGCTCGGCGAATCAAGGCACGAGAAGAGCAGGGAGGCGGGCCGACCCGCCCCCTTTGCTCGCAACGGCCCAGGTTCCCGCTCCCGCCGTCCGCGACCCAAGTGCATGGGAGCCGCGTGGCGGAGATGCAGAACTGAGGCGACGGATGGGGCGGCCTCGCCCTACCCCGTAATCTCGGGGAGTGGGCGCTTCGAAAACCGCACGCCGGCCCCGTCCAGTAAATGTGCCACGCCCCCACGCCTATCTCCGCTCGGAGAAGAGGGCGTGGGCCGTTCCCCTTCATCATGGCTCGACGCACGCTCGCGGGTCTCAGCCCCGCGCGCCCGCGCCGCCCATGTCACCCACGACGCCGCGTTTGACGCATGCCGTTCCGGGCGTGCGCGATGGATGCGGAGGAAGATTCGGCGTGACCTAGGTCGCGCGTGCCCGTGCACTGTTTTGGGCCTGGCCCAACAACGCTCGGCACCGTGTCTGGCCCAGGCCCGGGGGCTCCTGTCGGTGTACTAGAGTAGGGGTACCCTTAGTACCCCGAACTTGTGCACGGGCAGTCGCAGCGTCCCACGGCAAGGCCTGCCAGGTGACCGCCAAGACCCTCCGTGGTCCCTTTGAAGACCATTCAAGAACAAAGTACTCAAGACAAGACCCCGGCAAGAGAAGCTTGCCGGAAAGAAGGCAAGACCCCGGCAAGAGGAGCTTGCCGGGAAGGCCATCAGAAGCATCCCAAGGCCCCGGCAAGAGGCGCTTGCCGGGAAGGCCATCCAAGGCATTCCAAGGAACTTGCCGCGGCGCGCTACGCGCCCCGGCAAGGCCCGATGAGCGACAAGCTCCCGGAAGCGACAAGTCGACGGCCGCGGCAAGGCGCTTGCCGCGGCAAGCCCCCACTCCACGCCCGCGCTCCAGCACATCCACCCACGTGTCGCTCCGGGGCCCCTCCCAAGCGCACGTGGCAGGAGGCTGTGCAGCTAGGGGCGTGCGGTGGCACGCAGGCGCTGACAAGACAACCATCGTGGCAAGACGGTGGCGTCCCTAGCGGTCCCTTTCGGTGCTGTCTAGGCGACACAGACGGGCATTTAATGCCCTTGTCCCCTGCCGTCAGGGTTAGGTATGATAACACTGTAGCCGCTAGCTGTGCCTACTACAGCACCTAGCTGTGCCTACCCACGGCACCCCTTTCCACTTTTGCCCTCCGTTGCCCTATGTCGGTAACCCCTTGAGCATATAAAAGGAGGCCCGGGGCAACGTAGAAGGGGGTTCAGCAATTCCACACACTCACGCTCGATCTCGCTCCCGAGCCAGAAATCAATACCAATCCACAAAGCAGGAGTAGGGTTTTACGCATCCCTGCGGCCCGAACCTGGGTAAATCGCTCGCGTGCTTCGCCTCGATTTACTCCTCGCACGACCAACCGCCATGAGCTTCGCCTCGATCTGCTCTTTGCGCAACCTCCGCCCCCCGCCGAACCAAAAGGGATCCGGTCCGCCGGTCCCATAGGTGCCAGTGGATCAGAAACCCCGGCACTCACATGGGACAATGCTCTAATAATGAAGATCATCACACTTCTATTTACTTACAACTCAAGGATTACAACTCAATACTTAGAACAAAATATGACTCTATGTGAATGCCTCCGGCAGTGTACCGGGATATGCAACGAATCAAGAGTGACATGTATGAAAAAATGAATGGTGGCCTTGCCACAAATACGATGTCAACTAGATGATCATGCAAGGCAATATGACAATGATGGAGCGTGTCATAATAAACGGAAAAGTGGAAAGTTGCATGGCAATATATCTCGGAATGGCTATGGAAATGGCATAATAGGTAGGTATGGTGGCTGTTTTGAGGAAGATATAAGGAGGCTTATGTGTGATAGAGCGTATCATATCACAGGGTTTGGATGCACCGGCAAAGTTTGCACCAACTCTCGAGGTGAGAAAGGGCAATGCATGGTACCGAAGAGGCTAGCAATGATGGAAGGGTGAGAGTGCGTATAATCCATGGACTCAACATTAGTCATAAAGAACTCACATACTTATTGCAAAAATCTACAAGTCATCAAACCCAAAGCACTACACGCATGCTCCTAGGGAGATAGATTGATAGGAAAAGACCATCGCTCGTCCCCGACCGCCACTCATAAGGAAAGCAATCAAAGAACACCTCATGCTTCAAATTCATCACACAACGGTTACCATACGTGCATGCTACGGGACATGCAAATCTCAACACAAGTATTTCTCAATTTCACAATTACTCAACTAGCACGACTCTAATATTACCATCTTTATATCTCAAAACAATTATCAAGTATATGCACTATATATGAAAGTTTTTATTATACCCATCTTGGATGCCTATCATATTAGGACTAATTTTATAGCCAAAGCAAATTACCATGCTGTTCTAAAAGACTCTCAAAATAATATAAGTGAAGCATGAGAAATCAATAATTTCTATAAAATAAAACCACCACCGTGCTCTAAAAGATATAAGTGAAGCACTAGAGCAAAATTATCTAGCTCAAAAGATATAAGTGAAGCACATAGAGTATTCTAATAAATTCCGATTGTGAGTCTCTCCAAAAGGTGTGTACAGCAAGGATGATTGTGGTAAACAAAAATCAAAGACTCAAATCATACAAGACGCTCCAAGCAAGACACATATCATGTGGTGAATAAAAATATAGCCTCAAGTAAAGTTACCGATAGACGAAGGCGAAAGAGGGCATGCCTTCCGGGGCATCCCCAAGCTTAGGCTTTTGGTTGTCCTTGAATTTTACCTTGGGGTGCATTGGGCATCCCCAAGCTTAGTCTCTTGTCACTCCTTGTTCCAAAATCCATCAAATCTTTACCAAAAACTTGAAAACTTCACAACATAAAACTCAACAGAAAATCTCATGAGCTCCGTTAGTATAAGAAAACAAACCACCACTTTATGTACTGTAATTAACTCATTGTTTATTTATATTGGTGTTAAACCTACTGTATTCCAACTTATCTATGGTTCATACCCCACCGTTACAAGCCATAGATTCATCAAAATAAGCAAAAAAAACACCAAAAACAAAATCTGTCAAAACAGAACAGTCTGTAGCAATCTGGAGGTTTCAAATACTTCTATAACTCCAAAAATCCTGAAAACTTAGGACGGCCTAAATAATTTGTATATTGATCTACTGCAGTTGGAACTGGTATTTTATCGCTCTCTAGTAAAAAATGAAAATTATTCTCGCGGGCGCATACTTTCTGTTTTTTCAGCAAGATCAAACAACAATCACCCAAGAAAATCCTAAAGGCTTTACTTGGCACAAATACTAATTGAAACATAAAAACACCATCATAACAAAGGATAGATAAATTATTTATTACTAAACAGTAACAAAAAGCAAGGAACAAAAATAAAATTGGGTTGCCTCCCAACAAGCGCTATCGTTTAACGCCCCTAGCTAGGCATAAAGGCAAGAATAGATCTAAGTATTGTCATCTTTGGTATGCAATCCATAAGTGGCTCTCATAATAGATTCATAAGTTAATTTAATTTTATTTCTAGGAAAGTGTTCGATGCCTTTTCTTAACGGAAATTGGAATCAAATATTTCCTTCTTTCATGTCAATAATTGCACCAATCGTTCAAAGGAAAGGTCTACCAAGAATAATAGGACATGTAGGATTGCAATTGTTGGGAAACGTAGTAATTTCAAAAAAAATCTTACGCATACACAAGATCATGGTGATGCATAGCAACGAGAGGGGAGAGTATCATCCACGTACCCTCGTAGACCGTAAGCGGAAGCATTATGAGGACGCGGTTGATGTAGTTGTACGTCTTCACGATCCGATCGATCCAAGTACCGAACTGTCACGCCCCCAATTCAATCGCACACTAATCATACACGCAAATGTGTACGATCAAGATCAGGGACCCACGGGAAGATATCACAACACAACTCTACAAATAAAATAAGTCATACAAGCATCATATTACAAGCCAGGGGCCTCGAGGGCTCGAATACAAGAGCTCGATCATAGACAAATCAGCAGAAGCAACAATACCTGAGTACAGACATAAGTTAAACAAGTTTGCCTCAAGAAGACTAGCCAAAACTGGGATACAGATCGAAAGAGGCGCAGGCCTCCTGCCTGGGATCCTCCTAAACTACTCCTGGTCGTTGTCTGTGGCCTGCACGTAGTAGTAGGCACCGCCAGTGTAGTAGGAGTCATCGTCGACGGTGCCGTCTGGCTCCTGGGCTCCATCGTCTGGTCGCAGGAATCGGGTATAGGAAAGGGGAAAAGGGGGGAGCAAAACAACCATGAGTACTCATCCAAAGTACTCGCAAGCAAGGAGCTACACTACATATGTATGCATTGGTATCAAATGGAAAAGAGGTATCATATGTGGAATGAACTGCAGAATGCCGGAATAAGAGGGGGATAGCTAGTCCTATCAAAGACTACGCTTCTGGCCACCTCCATCTTGCAGCATGTAGCAGAGAGTAGAAGGTAAGTTCATCAAGTAGCACCGTGTAGCATAATCCTACCCGGTGATCCTCTCCTCGTCGCCCTGTTAGAGAGCGATCACCGGGTTGGATCTGGCACTTGGAAGGGTGTGTTTTATTAAGTATCTGGTTCTAGTTTTCATAAGGTCAAGGTACAACTCCAAGTCGTCCTGTTACCGATGATCACGGCTATTCGAATAGATTAACTTCCCTGCAGGGGTGCACCACATTTCCCAACACGCTCGATCCCCTTTGTCCGGACACACTTTCCTGGGTCATGCCCAGCCTCGGAAGATCAACACGTCGCAGCCCTACCTAGGCACAATAGAGAGGTCAGCACGCCGGTCTAAATCCTATGGCGCAGGGGCCTAGGCCCATCGCCCATTGCACATCTGCACGTTGCGTATGCGGCCGGTGAGCAGACCTAGCCTCCCTTATACAAGAGCTGACGTCACGAAGGCTTCGACTGATACCACGATGTCGAGTGCCCATAACTGTCCATGCATAGTTGGTTAGTGCGTATAGGCCAGTGCCAGACTCATATCAAATACCCATATCTCGTTAAGCGTGTTATTTTGAAGTAACCGTGAACGCCGACCAGGGCCAAGCCCACCTCTCACCTAGGTGGTATCCGCCTGCCTTGTCGCTCCGCCTCAAAGTAACAGTCGGGGGCCGTCGGGAACCTAGGCCCACCACTACCTGGGTGGAACCACCTTCCCCTTCAACCCCAACATCGGAATCACTTGCGGGTACTCAATGAGCCGACCCGACTTTAGTCACAACATGTATAGTATGTATGTATAGTATACACCCGTGATCAACACCCGACGTGATCACGTCCCGATAGTATAGCATGGCAGACTGACAAGAATGTAGGGCCATTGATGATAATCTAGCATCCTATACTAAGCATTTAGGATTGCAGGTAAGGTATCAACAGTTGTAGCAACAATTACAGGCTATGGATCAGAATAGGATTAACGGAAAGCAGTAGCATGCTACACTACTCTAATGCAAGTAGTAGAAAGAGAGTAGGCGATATCTGGTGATCAAGGGGATCAAACTTCCATCATTGCTAGCCTCTTCGGTACTGTGCATTGCCCTTTCTCACATGAGAGTTGGTGCAAACTTCGCCGCTGCATCCAAACCCCGTGATATGATACGCTCTTTCACACATAAACCTCCTTATATCTTCCTCAAAACAGCCACCATACCTACCTATTATGGCATTTCCATAGCCATTCCGGGATATATTGCCATGCAACTTTCCACCATTCCATTTATCATGACACATTCATCATTGTCATATTGCTTAGCATGATCATGTAGTTGACATAGTATTTGTGGTAAAGCCACCGTTAATAATTCTTTCATACATGTCACTCTTGGTTCATTGCATATCCCGGTACACCGCCGGAGGCATTCATATAGAGTCATCTTTTGTTCTAGCATCGAGTTGTAATCATTGAGTTGTAAATAAATAGAAGTGTGATGATCATCATTTTCTAGAGCATTGTCCCAAGTGAGTAATTAAAAAAAGAGAAGGCCCAAAAAAGAGAGAAAAAGAGAGAAGGGACAATGCTACTATCCTTTGCCACACTTGTGCTTCAAAGTAGCACCATAATCTTCATGATAGAGAGTCTTTTTTTGTCACTTTCATATACTAGTGGGAATTTTTCATTATAGAACTTGGCTTGTATATTCCAACAATGGGCCTCCTCAAGTGCCCTAGGTCTTCGTGAGCAAGCAAGTTGGATGGACACCCACTTAGTTTCCTTTGTTGAGCTTTCATACATTTATAGCTCTAGTGCATCCATTGCATGGCAATCCCTACTCCTTGCATTAACATCAATCGATGGGCATCTCCATAGCCCATTGATTAGCCTCGTTGATGTGAGACTTTCTCCTTTTTTGTCTTCTCCGCATAACCCCCATCATCATATTCTATTCCACCCATAGTGCTATGTCCATGGCTCGCGCTCATATATTGCGTGAAAGTTTATAGGTTTGAGATTACTAAAGTATGAAACAATTGCTTGGCTTGTCATCGGGGTTGTGCATGATGAGAGCATTCTTGTGTGACGAAAATGGAGCATGACTAAACTATATGATTTTGTAGGGATGAACTTTCTTTGGCCATGTTATTTTGAGAAGACATAATTGCTTAGTTAGTATGCTTGAAGTATTATTATTTTTATGTCAATATGAACTTTTATCTTGAATCTTTCGGATCTGAATATTTATACCACAATTGAGAAGAATTACAATAAAATTATGCCAAGTAGCACTCCGCATCAAAATAATCTTTTTTTCATTTACCTACTCGAGGACGAGCAGGAATTAAGCTTGGGGATTCCTACAGGCAGTCGGCTCTGATACCAACTTGTGACGCCCCCGATTCAATCGTACACTAATCATACACGCAAACGTGTACGATCAAGATCAGGGACTCACAGGAAGATATCACAACACAACTCTACAAATAAAATAAGTCATACAAGCATCATATTACAAGCCAGGGGCCTCGAGGGCCTGAATACAAGAGCTTGATCATAGACAAGTCAGCGGAAGCAACAATATCTGAGTACATACATAAGTTAAACAAGTTTTCCTTAAGAAGCCTAGCACAAACTGGGATACAAATCGAAAGAGGCGAAGGCCTCCTGCCTGGGATCCTCCTAAACTACTCCTGGTCGTCGTCTGCGACCTGCACGTAGTAGTAGGCACCGCCAGTGTAGTAGGAGTCGTCGTCGACAGTGGCGTCTGGCTCCTGGGCTCTATCGTCTGGTCGCAGCAATCGGGTATAGGAAAGGGGAAAAGGGGGGAGCAAAGCAACCGTGAGTACTCATCCAAAGTACTCGCAAGCAAGGAGCTACACTACATATGAATGCATTGGTATCAAATGGAAAAGAGGTATCATATGTGGACTGAACTGCAGAATGCCGGAATAAGAGGGGGATAGATAGTCCTATCGAAGACTACACTTCTGGCCACCTCCATCTTGCAGCATGTAGAAGAGAGTAGAAGGTAAGTTCACCAAGTAGCACCGTGTAGCATAATCCTACCCGGCGATCCTCTCCTCGTTGCCCTGTTAGAGAGCGATCACCGGGTTGTATCTGGCACTTGGAAGGGTGTGTTTTATTAAGTATCCGGTTCTAGTTGTCATAAGGTCAAGGTACAACTCCTGGTCGTCTTGTTACCGAAGATCACGGCTATTCGAATAGATTAACTTCCCTGCAGGGGTGCACCAAATTTCCCAACACGCTCGATCCCCTTTGTCCGGACACACTTTCCTGGGTCATGCCTGGCCTCGGAAGATCAACACGGCGCAGCCCTACCTAGGCACTACAGAGAGGTCAGCACGCCGGTCTAAATCCTATGGCGCAGGGGTCTGGGCCCGTCGCCCATTGTACACCTGCATGTTGCGTATGCGGCCGGTGAGCAGACCTAGCCTCCCTTATACAAGAGGAGGCGTTCTAGTCCAACTCGGCGCGCGCCGCTCAGTCACTGACGTCACGAAGGCTTCGGCTGATACCACGACGTCAAGTGCCCATAACTGTCTCCGCGTAGTTGGTTAGTGCGTATAGGCCAGTAGCCAGACTCAGATCAAATACCCAGATCTCGTTAAGCGTGTTATTTTGAAGTAACCGCAAACGCGGACCAGGGCCAAGCCCACCTCTCACCTAGGTGGTCTCCGCCTGCCCTGTCGCTCTGCCTCAAAGTAACAGTCGGGGGCCGTAGGGAACCTAGTCCCACCACTACCTGGGTGGAACCACCTGCCCCTTCAACCCCCAACATCGGAATCACTTGCGGGTACTCAATGAGCCGACCCGACTTTAGTCACAACATGTATAGTACGTATGTATAGTATATACCCGTGATCAACACCCGACGTGATCACGGCCCGATAGTATAGCATGGCAGACTACCAACAATGTAGGGCCACTGATGATAATCTAGCATCCTATACTAAGCATTTAGGATTGCAGGTAAGGTATCAACAGTTGTAGCAACAATGACAGGCTATGCATCAGAATAGGATTAATGGAAAGCAGTAACATGCTACACTACTCTAATGCAAGCAGTAGAAAGAGAGTAGGCAATATCTGGTGATCAAGGGGGGGCTTGCCTGGTTGCTCTGGCAAGAGAGAGGGGTCGTCAACACCGTAGTCGTACTGGGTAGCAGCGACATCAGTCTCGGTTTCTAGCGAGAGAAGAAGGGGAAGAAACAATAAATATTAAGCAAACAAATGCATAGCGATGCATGACATGACAAGTAGCGGTTCCTGGGGTGCCCTAACGCGGTATGAGGTGGTACCGGTGAAGGGGGGAAACATCCGAGAAAAAATCTCCGGTGTTTCGCGTTTTCGGACAGATGAACCGGAGGGGAAAGTTGCGTGTTCTCTATGCTAGGGATCCATGGCGGACGAACGGGCAGCATTTCCGGATTCGTCTTGTCGTTTTGAGCAACTTTCATGTACAAAGTTTTTCCATCCAAGCTATGGTTTATTTTATATTAATTTTAAAAGATTTAAATCATTTTTAAGATTTATTTAATTATTTAAATCAACATTATCCAGAACAGGGCATGCTGACGTCAGCATGACATCAGTAGTTGACCGTTGACCTGGTCAACCTAACATGTGGGTCCCACCTGTCATTCTCTATTTAGGTTAATTAGGGTTTAGGTTAATTAGTTAGGCTTAATTAGTTGTTTAGCTTAATTTTAAACAAAATTAATTAAGTTAATTAATTCTTTAATTAATTAATTAATTTTTATTATTACTTTTTAATTCCTTTTTGAAATTGTTTTGGGGCATTGGGGCCCGTTTGTCATAGGCCCAGGGGGGCTTAGCGGGCATAGGGCGCTGCGGGCGGGTTACGGGCGCTGGCGCTAGGCGCCCAACAGGGCGAGCCCGGGCGCATCGGCGACGGCCGGCGGGTCACCGAAGTTAGCCGGGGGGCGGCAGTGGTCGACGCGAGCCCGGACTAGAGCAGGACGGGGGCGGTCAATGGCAGCAGCAGGCGGGCGCAAGGTCGGGCAGAGCCGGTGCGGCGGGCAGCAGCCATGGCGCGGGGCGCATGGCCAGGGGACGGCGAGCGCGCGAGGCTTGGAGCCCGGGGCGTGGCCGTCGCGCGCGGGGTGAGGCCAGGGTGGCTCGGTGAGCGCGAGAGGGAGGGCCGCGGGCACGGTCAGTGGTGGAGGGAGAAGGAGAGGCGGGCAGTGTGGGGGAATAGCAGGGGCGACAACAACGGGAGCGGCAGGAGGCGGGCGCCGCCGACCGGAAGCGAATGCGGAAGGCAACGGCGGGGCGAGCGGCTACAAACTGCTGCCGCACCAGCAGCCAAGCAGCAGTGGCAGGAAGGAGACGCGCGGGAAGGTGCGGGGAAGCAGGGGCGGCTTCAGCAGCAAAGCAGTACGGGACGCAGCAAGCGGATGCGGCACGGGCGAGCACGGGCCATGGGTGTGGGCCGCGAGGCGCGGGGAGCAGCAGGCGCGGCCGGTGCGGGTCGGAGTCAGGGAAGGGGGAGGGAGATGCCCTCACCAGCGTTTGGAGAGGAGTGGGGCGGCGAGGCTCGACGTGGTCCGGTGGGGAGGAGGTCGGGGACGAGCGACGGAGGCGGTCCTGCGAGGTGGTCCAACGACGTGGTGGTGGCGACGAAGGGTGACGAGGCGAGGTTGTGTCTTCAGGCGGACGCCGCACGAGGGAGAGTAGGGACGTGGAGGAGTCCAGGAGGGGCGACGCCGGCGCCGGCTTGCAATCAGGCCCGGGCATGCGGGAGGAGGGGATCGAACCAGGGCGCCCATCTCCCTGGCATGATGCAAGCGAGTGTGTGTGCGTGTGTTGCATGTGGCGGCGCTGGGAGGGAGACGAGGGAAATGGTGGGGGGTCGAGAGAGAGAGAGAGAGAGAGAAAGAGAGAGAAATAGAGAGAGAGAGAGAGAGAGAGAGAGAGTGGATCGATCTAGGGTTAGGTGGGTTGCGGCCATATAGGCCATGGGGTGACCGGCTGGGTTGTTTGGCTGGGCCACTTGGCCATCTAGGCCAAGGCCTAGTGGGGAGGGGGAGGCTTCTTTTTTTTGTTTATCTTTTGTTTAACTTATTTATTATCTATTCTTATTTTATTCCAGTTTTATAAAACATAAGCCTAGACCCTAACTTAATGCTTTAGTTTACCCTACTGCCACAAAGTGTTTGGTACACAAATAAAATACTCTACATTTTTAAAATTCTTAAAAAGGCATTTAATTAATTATTTTACCGTTGTTTTACTTATTTTAGGACCTTTAAACACTTTGTAAAAATGTTGGCTCCTCCATCAATATTGACTATGAATTATTTGCCACATTTCGAACACTTCAGTTTTCATGTTTGAGAATGTTATTAATTCACTTATATTTGAACTTGAAATTGAATTGTGTTTGAATCAAAGCAAGATTAGCAACAGTAATTGTGATGGCTTGGCACCATTAACATGGGATTACTGTAGCCTAATTATCCGGGCGTCACAATTCTCCTCCACTACAAGAAATCTCGTCCCGAGATTTAAGATGCGTAAGGGGGAAGGTTTTGGTTACGAAATTCTAGCGAGTGTTCTCGGTCTTAGTTTCTCTCCTCGAGGAGGTCGATCCATAATGCGGATGTCCTCATACCTCAGCCTGAGGTCATCATGATGAAGTCGGCATCCTTCCTTCGGGAACTCCATCGTACTTACGAAAAGGATAAGGGATAGCTCTACAACGATAAAATGTTATAAGGGAAAATCATCTAGGGGTTATCCCAAGAATGAACACAAGAGTATCTCTCTAGTTGAACAAATAAACACATCGAGAGCAAAGTAAGAAAGCACCATAAGAAGTTTCAAGCGGATAGGCAATCGTCGTTGCCTGAAACAACGCATGAAAGGGGTTCAGAGCAACGAGAATTCGTACTGTGTCTGATACTAGAATTGATCACTAGGAAGGTGGCTTGTGAAGTAGATACGAAGCCAAGCGCAAGGGATAACTTTGAAACAAGATGTACAGGAGAGTTAGGTTTCGATCCTGTGGAACTATGGGTTATGGGCCCACCATGTGGGTTAAAGTAGAAAGGGGGCTGACATCTTGCACGGTCACGATAGCAAGGCATGTCAGAGGGTAGCCTGTCAGTTATGTCGGCAACAACATCGATACCAAGGGTGAGGGACGAAGAGAACCATTTTCCTGCTCGTTGAACGAGGCGGACCAGTAGGCAAGGTTCTCATCCATCGGTGGTTACCGGAATGTCATCAACAAAAGTAACATGGTCTTTCTAATAGAGTGGTACAACGAGGTGTTTACATAAGCAGGGATATATTACTTCTTATACAATATAGATCACAAGAAGCTTTAAACAAACCAATGGAAAGGAAAAGTGATTATCAGGTTTAAACAGAACAATGGAAAGGAAAAGGTGTTTAAACACATATTTCAAGGGTATATTCTTCCCAAGGACAAGCAGAACATGATATCCATGACAGGATATAATGTAGAAAACTCCTGAGGTAAGGTGAGAGAATTTTCATGACATTACCCGTACAACGGTGTTTGGATAATTGAGCAAGAATCATTTAGCATTGGGCTTCAAATGTTCTTTGTTGAAAAATGGAGTACCACAGACATGCTTGGAGATATCATTAACATGGTCTTCAAGCAAAGGTCAGACTTGGATACACAAAGGATTCATCAGGAACAACTTTTAGAACAAGTCTTACAATTTCCTCATGGAAGAATGGTTAACCTTGGTAAATAGGAAGCTATAACAATAGGTTCTTCGACCAGGTTTGATCACCTTACCGGACCATATAAAGACCAGCGTTATAACTCTTGGAAGTATGTTCCAACCATCATATCTAACCGAGATTTAGATCAGATTGGTGTGAGGATAACTCAGACTCAGGATGCATGAGAAGAAAAAGTTGCGACACAAATTGATGAGATGATATTGTAAGATTCTTAGGAAATGAACTATGGAAGAGAGTTCTGAAACAAGAGTTCATCATTAAACCAAGGAGAAAATGAGGGGTGGCTGATGGTCTTAGCGACAATTCATTGGGATTTCCAAAAAGATGGACTTCCACAATTATGTGAACACGGAGATAACATTAGTGATATCAAATGATATAATGATGTATGCTCGAGGAAAACATAAGCCTAGACCCTAACTTAATGCTTTAGTTTACCCTACTGCCACAAAGTGTTTGGTACACAAATAAAATAGTTTACATTTTTAAAATTCTTAAAAAGGCATTTAATTAATTATTTTACCATTGTTTTACTTATTTTAGGACCTTTAAACACTTTGTAAAAATGTAGGCTCCTCCACCAATATTGACTATAAATTATTTACCACATTTTGAACACTTTAGTTTTCATGTTTGAGAATGTTATTAATTCACTTATATTTGAACTTGAAATTGAATTGTGTTTGAATCAAAGAAAGATTAGCAACAGTAATTGCGATGACTTGGCACCATTAACATGGGATTACTTTAGCCTATTTATCCGGGTGTCACACGAACATATGGCACCTCCGAGTTCAGCACACGTTCAGCTCGATGACGTCCAATGAATTATGATCCAGCAGAGCTTTACAGGAGAGTTCCATCAGCACGACGACGTGATGACGGTGATGATGTTGCTACCGACGCAGGGCTTCGCCTAAGCACCGCTACGATATGATTGAGGTGTATTATGGTGGAGGGGGCACCGCACACGGCTTGGAACAATCAACTTGTGTGTCTTGGGGTGCCCCCTGCCCTCGTATATAAAGGAGCAAGGGGGGAGGCTGGCCGGCCCTTGCAGGGCGCGCCAGGAGGAGGAGTCCTCCTCCTAGTAGGAGTAGGACTCCCCTTTCCTACTCCTACTAGGAGGGGGAAAGGAAGGAGGAGAGGGAGAATGAAGGATAGGGAGGAAAGGAGGAAAGGGGGCCCGACCCCCTAGTCCAATTCGATTTGGGCTAGGGGGCCGCGCGCCCTGCCTTGTCCTGCCTCCTCTTTCCACCACTTGGCCCATGAGGCCGAATACTTCTTCCCCCGTATTCCCGTAACTCCCCGGTACTCCGAAAAATACCCGAATCACTCGGAACCTTTCCGATGTCCGAATATAATCACCCAATATATCGATCTTTACGTCTTGACCATTTCGAGACTCCTCATCATGTCCCCGATCTCATCCGGGACTCCGAACTACCTTCGGTACAACAACACATATAAACTCATAATATCGATCGTCACCGAACGTTAAGCGTGCGGAACCTACGGGTTCGAGAACTATGTAGACATGACCGAGACCCATCTCCGGTCAATAACCAATAGCGGAACCTGGATGCTCATATTGGCTCCCACATATTCTACAAAGATCTTTATCGGTCAAACCGCATAACAACATACGTTGTTCCCTTTGTCATCGGTATGTTACTTGCCCGAGATGCGATCGTTGGTATCTCAATACCTAGTTCAATCTCGTTACCGGTAAGTCTCTTTACTCGTGTCGTAATACATCATCCCGCAACTAACTCATTAGTTACAATGCTTGCAAGACTTATAGTGATGTGCATTATCGAGAGGGCCCACAGATACCTCTCCGATAATCGGAGTGACAAATCCTAATCTCGATCTATGCCAACTCAACAAGTACCATCGAAGACACTTGTAGAGCACCTTTATAATCACCCATTTACGTTGTGACATTTGGTAGCACACAAAGTGTTCCTCCGCTATTCGGGAGTTGCATAATCTCATAGTCATAGGAACATGTATAAGTCATGAAGAAAGCAATAGCAATGTACTAAACGATTAAATGCTAAGCTAACGGAATGGGTCAAGTCAATCACATCATTCTCTAATGATGTGATCCTGTTAATTAAATGACAACTCATGTCTATGGCTAGGAAACTTAACCATCTTTGATTCAACGAGCTAGTCAAGTAGAGGCATACTAGTGACACTTTGTTTGTCTATGTATTCACAGATGTACTAAGTTTCCGGTTAATACAATTCTAGCATGAATAATAAACATTTATCATGATATAAGGAAATAAATAATAACTTTATTATTGCCTCTAGGGCATATTTCCTTCAGTCTCCCACTTGCACTAGAGTCAATAATCTAGTTCACATCTTTATGTGATTAGTTCACATCTCCCTATGACTAATACCCTAAGGGTTTACTAGAGTCAATAATCTAGTACACATCGCTATGTGATTAACACCCAAAGAGTGATCATGTTTTGCTTGTGAGAGAAGTTTAGTCTATGGGTCTGCAACATTCAGATCCATATGTATTTCGCAAATTTCTATGCCTACAATGCTCTGCATGGAGCTACTCTAGCTAATTGCTCCCACTTTCAATATGGATCCAGATCGAGACTTAGAATCATCTAGATCGATGAAAAAAGTTTGCATCGACATAACTCTTTACGACGAACTCTTTTATGACCTCCATAACCGAGAAATATTTCCTTAGTCCTATAAGGATAATTTTGACCGCTGTTCAGTGATCTACTCCTAGATCACTATTGTACTCCCTTTCCAGAATCATGCTAAGGTATACAATTGGACTGGTAAATAGCATAGCATACTTTATAGAACCTATGACTGAGGCATAGGGAATGACTTTTCATTCTCTATTTTCTGTTGTGGTCGGGTTTTGAGTCTTTACTCAACTTCACACCTTGCAACACAGGAAAGAACTCCTTCTTTGACTATTCCATTTTGAACTACTTCAAAATCTTTTCTAGGTATGTACTCATTGAAAAAACTTATCAAGCGTCTTGATCTATCTCTATAGATCTTGATGCTCAATGTGTAAGCAGCTTCATCAAGGTTTTCTCTAAAAAACTCTTTTCAAACACTCCTTTATGCTTTCCAGAAAATTCTACATTATTTCCGATCAACAATATGTCATTCACATATACTTATTAGAAATGTTGTAGTGCTCCCACTCACTTTCTTGTAAATATAGGCTTCACCGCAAGTCTGTATAAAACCATATGTTTTGATCACTTTATCAAAGCATATATTCCAACTCCGAGATGTTTGCACCAGTCCATAGATGGATCGCTAGAGCTTGATCACTTTGTTAGCACCTTTAGGATCGACAAAACCTTCTGGTTGCATCATATACAACTCTTCTTTAAGAAATCCATTAAGGAGTGCAGTTTTGACATCCATTTGCCAGATTTCATAAAATGCGGCAACTACTAACATGATTCAGACAGACTTTTAAACATCGATATGAGTGAGAAAATCTCATCATAGTCAACACCTTGAACTTGTCGAAAACATTTTGCGACAAGTCAAGCTTTGTAGATAGTAACACTACTATCAGCGTCCGTCTTCCTCTTGAAGATCCATTTATTCTTAATGACTCACCGATCATCGGGCAAGTCAATCAAAGCCATTTCATGGAATCTAGGCTCATCATTGCTTCCTCATAGTTCATAGGTTCGTCATGGTGTAGTAACATGACTTCCAAAAGGATTACCGTACCACTCTAGTGTGGACCATACTCTAGTTATCCTACCAGGTTCGGTAGTAACTTGATCTGAAGTTTCATGATCATCATCATTAGCTTCCTCACTAATTGGTGTAGAGATCACTAGAACTGATTTTTGTGATGAACAACTTTCCAATTCGGGAGAAGGTACAATTACCTCATCAAGTTCTACATTCCTCCCACTCACTTCTTTCGAGAGAAACTTCTTCTCTAGAAAGAATCCATTCTTACCAACAAAGACCTTGCCTTTGGATCTGTGATAGAAGGTGTACCCAACATTTTCTTTTGGGTATCCTATGAAGACGCAGTTCTCCAATTTGGGTTCGAGCTTATCAGGTTGAAACTTTTTCACATAAGTATCGCAACCCCAAACTTTAAGAAACGATAGCTTAGGTTTCTTGCTAAACCACAGTTAATACAGTGTTGTCTCAATAGATTTAGATGGTGCCCTCTTTAACGTGAATGCAGCTGTCTCTAATGCATAACCCCAAAACGATAGTGGTAAATCGGTAAGAAACATCATAGATTGCGCTATATCCAATAAAGTACGGTTATGACGTTCGGACACACCATTATGTTGTGGTGTTCCAGGTGGCACGAATTTGTGAAACTATTTCACATTGTTTTAATTTCAGACCAAACTCGTAACTCAAATATTCGTCTCCGCGATCAGATCGTAGAAACTGTATTTTCTTGTCACGATGATTTTCCACTTCACTCTGAAATTCTTTGAACTTTTCAAATGTTTCAGACTTATGTTTCATCAAGTAGATATACCGATATCTTCTCAAATCATCTGTGAAGGTCAGGAAATAACGATACCTGCCGTGAGCCTCAACACTCATCGGACCGCATACATCAATATGTATTATTTCCAATAAGTCAGTTGCTCGCTCCATTGTTCCGCAGAACAGAGTCTTAGTCATCTTGCCCATGAGGCATGGTTCGCAAGCATCAAGTGATTCATAATCAAGTGATTCCAATTGCCCATCAGCATGGAGTTTCTTCATGCGCTTTACACCAATATGACCTAAACGGCAGTGCCACAAATAAGTTGCACTATCATTATTAACTTTGCATCTTTTGGCTTATATATTATGAATATGTCTATCACTATGATCGAGATTCAAGAAACCATTTATATTGAGTGTATGACCTGTTGAGGATCGTTGCAGAAATGAAAAAAATTCAACGCATCACCAAGATCAATCTAGAGAGAGACTAGCAACGAGAGAGAGGAGTGCATCTTCATACCCTTGAAGATCGTGAGACAGAAGCGTTACAAGAACGTGGATGAAGGAGTCGTACTCGTAGTGATTCAGATCGCGGTTGATTCTGATCTAAGCACCGAACAACGGCGCCTCCGTGTTCAACACATGTGCAGCACGAGGACGTCTCCTCCTTCTTGATCCAGCAAGGGGGAAGGAGAAGTTGGGGAATAACTCCAGCAGCACGACGGTGTGGTGGTGGAGTTTGCAGTTCTTCTGCAGGGCTTCGCCAAGCTCAACGGAGGAGGAGGGGGTGTTGGAGAGGGGGAGGGATGTGCCTTGGATGAGGTACTGCTGCCCTCCCTCCACGTATCTATAATTTTTGATTGTTCCATGCTATTATATTATCAACCTTGGATGTTTTATATGCATTTATATGCTATTTTATATGATTTTTGGGACTAACCTATTAACCTAGAGCCTAGTGACAGTTTCTGTTTTATCCTTCTTTTAGAGTATCGCAGAAAAGGAAAATCAAATGGAGTCCAATTAACCTGAAACTTCACGGAACTTATTTTTGGACCATAAGAAGCCCACGGAGTATCGGAGATGGACCAGAAGAGTCACGGGCTGCCCACGAGGGTGGGGGCGCGCCCACCCCCCTGGGCGTGCCCCCTACCTCGTGGATATCCCGGAGATCCACCGACATACTTCTTCCTCCTATATATATCCATATACCCTAAAAACTTCGGGGAGCAGAATAGATCAGGAGTTCCGCCGCCAGAAGCCTCCGTAGCCACCGAAAACCAATCTAGACCCGTTCTGGCACCCTGCTGGAGGGGGAATCCCTCTCTGACGGCCATCTTCATCATCCCGGTGCTCTCCATGACGAGCAGGGAGTAGTTCTCCCTCGGGGCTGAGGGTATGTACCAGTAGCTATGTGTTTGATCTATCTCTCGTGTTCTAGAGGTGGTACGATCTTGATGTATCACGAGCTGTGCTATTATAGTTGGATCTTATGATGTTTCTCCCCCTCTACTCTCTTGTAACGGATTGATTTTTTGCTTTGAAGTTATCTTATCAGATTGAGTCTTTAAGGATTTGAGAACACTTGATGTATGTCTTGCGTGGATACCCGTGGTGACAATGGGGTATTCTATTGATCCACTTGATGTATGTTTTGGTGATCAACTTGCGGGTTCCGCCCATGAACCTATGCTTAGGGGTTGGCACAAGTTTTCGTCTTGACTTGCCGGTAGAAACTTTGGGGCACTCTTTGAAGTACTTTGTGTTGGTTTGAATAGATGAATCTGAGATTGTGTGATGCATATCGTATAATCATACCCGCGGATACTTGAGGTGACATTGGAGTATCTAGGTGACATTAGGGTTTTGGTTGATTTGTGTCTTAAGGTGTTATTCTAGTACGAACTCTATCATAGATTGAACGGAAAGAATAGCTTCATGTTATTTTACTACGGACTCTTGAATAGATCGATCAGAAAGGATTACTTTGAGGTGGTTTCGTACCCTACCATAATCTCTTCGTTTGTTCTCCGCTATAGTGACTTTGGATTGACTCTTTGTTGCATGTTGAGGGATAGCTATATGATCCAATTATGTTATTATTGTTGAGAGAACTTGCATTGGTGAAAGTATGAATCCTAGGCCTTGTTTCAACACATTGCAATACCGTTTGTGCTCACTTTTATCATTAGTTACCTTGCTGTTTTTATATTTTCAGATTACAAAAACCTTTATCTACCATCCATATACCACTTGTATCACCCTCTCTTCGCCGAACAAGTGCACCTATACAATTTACCATTGTATTGGGTGTGTTGGGGACACAAGAGACTCTTTGTTATTTGGTTGCAGGGTTGCTTGAGAGAGACCATCTTCATCCTACGCCTCCTACGGATTGATAAACCTTAGGTCATCCACTTGAGGGAAATTTGCTACTGTCCTACATACCTTTGCACTTGGAGGCCCAACAACGTCTACAAGAAGAAGGTTGTGGAGTAGACATCAAGCTCTTTTCTGGCGCTGTTGCCGGGGAGGTTAGCGCTTGAAGGTATATCTTTAGATCTTGCAATCGAATCTTTTTGTTTCTTGTTTTATCACCAGTTTAGTTTATAAAAGAAAACTACAAAAAAATGGAATTAAGGGTACCTCATATGCTTCATATTTTTAATGTCTTTTGTGAGAATAAGGATTCCGATAATTGTTCTCAAGTGCTAGAAGAAGAATGCATAAGAATGTTTGGCACTAAATATTTCAATAATGAGCATGATTGCAATGTTGTTAGTATGAATTGCTTGAGTATCCATGATGCTAATGATATGCAAATCCACAAGCTTGGGGAAGCTATGTTTGATGACGATGATATTTTTGTCCCCCAAGTTTTGATGAGAAAATTTATTATGATGAAAGCATGCCTCCTATTTATGATGATTATATTGATGAAAGTGGATTTGGAGAGGTCATGACTTTATTTAGTAATGATTCCACTATTTCGGAAGAGGTTCCAATTGATTATGAGAACAAAGTTGCTATCTATGATGATTATTGTGATGGCTTGTATGTTATAAAGAATAATGATACCCATGAAACTTGTCATCATGATTTCAGTTTTCAATTGGATTATGCCTCACATGATGATTATTTTGTTGAGTTTTCTCCCACTATTATTCATGAGAAGAATTTTACTTGTGTGGAGAGTAATAAAATTTCTATGCTTGTAGATCATGAAAAGAATGCTTTATGTGATAGTTATATTGTTGAATTCATTCATGATGCTACTGAAAATTATTATGAGGGAGGAACATATGCTTGTAGGAATTGCAATAATATCAAGTTTCCTCTCTATGTGCTTAAAATCTTGAAGTTATGCTTGTTTTACTTTCCTAAGCTGGTTGATTGTTGTTTCCATAAGTTGTTTGCTCACAAAATCCCTATGCATAGGAATTGGGTTAGACTTAAATGTGCTAGTCATATTCTTCATGATGTCTCTTTATGTTGCAATTCTTATCTTTTATGTGAGCTTCATTGAAATCATCATGCCTAGCTAGGTGCGTTAAACGATAGCGCTTGTTGGGAGGCAACCCAACTTTATTTTTGTTCCTTGCTTTTTGGTCCTGTTTAGCAATAAATAATTTATCTAGCCTCTGTTTTGTTGTGTTTTTTTTGTTTAATTAGTGTTTGTGCCAAGTAGAACCATTGGGAAGACTTGGGGAAAGTCTTTTTGATCTTGCTGTAAAAAAACAGAAACTTTAGCGCTCACGAGAATTGCTGCCATTTTTATTTGGAAAGTGCTATTTAGGTAATTGTTTTTGCAGATGATTAATAGCTAAATTCCTCACGTCCAGTAATTTATTTTAGAATTTTTAGGGTTCCAGAAGTTTGCGTTAGCTACAGATTACTACAGACTGTTCTGTTTTTGACAGATTCTCTTTTTCGTGTGTTGTTTGCTTATTTTAATGAATCTATGGCTAGTAAAAGAGGTTATAAACCATAGAGAAGTTGGAATACATTAGGTTTAACACCAACATAAATAAAGAATGAGTATATTACAGTACCTTGAAGTGGTGTTTTGTTTCCTTTCGCTAACGGAGCTCACGAGATTCTCTTGTTAAATTTTGTGTTGTGAAGTTTTCAAGTTTTGGGTAAAGATTTGATGGATTATGGAACAAGGAGTGGCAAGAGCCTAAACTTGGGGATGCCCAAGGCACCCCAAGTAAATATTCAAGGACAACCAAGAGCCTAAGCTTTGGGATGCCCCGGAAGGCATCCCCTCTTTCGTCTTCGTTCATCGGTAACTTTACTTGGAACTATATTTTTATTCACCACATGATATGTGCTTTACTTGGAGCGTCATTTTATTTACTTTTGTTTTGCTTGCTATTTGAATAAAATACCAAGATCTGAAATTATTAAATGTTAGAGAGTCTTCACATAGTTGCATAATTATTCAACTACTCATTGTGCTTCGCTTATATCTTTCGGAGTAGTTTGTCATTTGCTCTAGTGCTTCACTTATATCCTTTTAGAGTACGGCGATGGTTTTATTTTATAGAAATAGATGAACTCTCATGCATCACTTATATTATTTTGAGAGTCCTAAATAGCATGGTAATTTGCTTTGTTTATGAATTTAGTCCTAATATGATGGGCATCCAAGAAGGATATAATAAAAACTTTCATATAAAGTGCATTGAATAATATGAGAAGTTTGATTCCTTATGATTGTTTTGAGATATGAAGATGGTGATATTAGAGTCATGCTAGTTGAGTAGTTGTGAATTTGAGAGATACTTGTGTTAAAGTTTGTGATTCCCGTAGCATGCACGTATGGTGAACCGTTATGTGATAAAGTCGGAGCATGATTTATTTATTGATTGTCTTCCTTATGAGTGGCGGTCGGGGACGAGTGGTGGTCTTTTCCTACCAATCTATCCCCCAAGGAGCATGCGTGTATTACTTTGTTTCGATAACTAATAGATTTTTGCAATAAGTATGTGAGTTCTTTATGACTAATGTTGAGTCCATGGATTATACACACTCTCACCCTTCCACCATTGCTAGCCTCTCTAGTATCACGCAACTTTCGGCGGTACCTTTAACCCACCATATACCTTCCTCAAAATAGCCACCATACCTACCTATCATGGCGTTTCCATAGCCATTCTGAGATATATTGCCATGCAACTTACCACCATTTCATTTACTATGACATGCTCCATCATTGTCATATTGCTTTGCATGATCATGTAGTTGACATCGTATTTGTGGCAAAGCCACCGTTCATAATTCTTCCATACATGTCACTCTTGATTCATTACACATCCCGGTACTCCGTCGGAGGCATTCATATAGAGTCATATTTTATTCTAAGTATCGAGTTGTAATTCTTGAGTTACAAGTAAATAAACTTGTGATGATCATCATTATTAGAGGATTGTCCCAGTGAGGAAAGGATGATGGAGACTTTGATTCCCCCACAAGTCGGGATGAGACTCCAGACAAAAAAAAGGCAAAAAAAAAGAAGGCCTAAAAAATATGAGAGAAAAAGAGAGAAGGGACAATGTTACTATCCTTTTACCACACTTGTGCTTCAAAGTAGCACCAAGATCTTCATGATAGAGAGTCTCTTATGTTGTCACTTTCATATATTAGTGGGAAATTTTCATTATGGAACTTGGCTTGTATATTCCAATGATGGGCTTCCTCAAAATGCCCTAGGTCTTCGTGAGCACGCGAGTTGGATGCACACCCACTTAGTTACCTTGCTTCGTGTGCATCCAACTCGCTTCGTGAGCAACAAAATAAAATGACGCTCCAAGCAAAACACATATCATGTGGTGAATAAAAATATAGCTCCAAGTAAAGTTACCGATGAGCGAAGACGAAAGAGGGGATGCCTTCCGGGGCATCCCCAAGCTTAGGCTCTTGGTTGTCCTTGAATATTGCCTTGGGGTGCCTTGGGCATCCCCAAGCTTAGGCTCTTGCCACTCCTTATTCCATAATCCATCAAATCTTTACCCAAAACTTGAAAACTTCACAACACAAAATTTAACAAGAGAATCTCGTGAGCTCCGTTAGCGAAAGGAAACAAAACACCACTTCAAGGTACTGTAATATACTCATTCTTTATTTATGTTGGTGTTAAACCTAATGTATTCCAACTTCTCTATGGTTTATAAACTCTTTTACTAGCCATAGATTCATTAAAATAAGCAAACAACACACGAAAACAGAATCTGTCAAAAACAGAACAGTCTGTAGTAATCTGTAGCTAACGCAAACTTATGGAACGCCAAAAATTCTAAAATAAATTTCTGGACGTTAGTAATTTATCTATTAATCATCTGCAAAAATAATTAACTAAATATCACTTTCCAAATAGACATGGCAGCAATTATCGTGAGCGCTAAAGTTTCTGTTTTTTACAGCAAGATCAAAAAGACTTTCCCCAAGTCTTCCCAACGGTTCAACTTGGCACAAACACTAATTAAACACAACCAAAACAGAGGCTAGATAAATTATTTATTAATAAAAAGGAGCAAAAATCAAGGAACAAAAATAAAATTGGGTTGCCTCCCAACAAGCGCTATCGTTTAACGCCCCTAGCTAGGCATGATGATTTCAATGATGCTCACATAAAAGATAAGAATTGTAACATAAAGAGAGCATCATGAAGAATATGACTAGCACATTTAAGTCTAACCCACTTCCTATGCATAGGGATTCTGTGAGCAAACAACTTATGGAAACAACAATCAACTAGCATAGAAAAGTAAAACAAGCATAACTTCAAGATTTTAAGCACATAGAGAGGAAACTTGACATTATTGCAATTCCTACAAGCATATGAGGTACCCTTAATTCCATTTTTTGTAGTTTTCTTTTATAAACTAAACTGGTGATAAAACAAGAAACAAAAAGATTCGATTGCAAGATCTAAAGATATACCTTCAAGCGCTAACCTCCCCGGCAACGGCGCCAGAAAAGAGCTTGATGTCTATTGCACAACCTTCTTCTTGTAGACGTTGTTGGGCCTCCAAGTGCAGAGGTTTGTAGGACAGTAGCAAATTTCCCTCAAGTGGATGACCTAAGGTTTATCAATCCGTAGGAGGCGTAGGATGAAGTTGGTCTCTCTGAAGCAACCCTGCAACCAAATAACAAAGAGTCTCTTGTGTCCCCAACACACCCAATGCAATGGTAAATTGTATAGGTGCACTAGTTCGGCGAAGAGATGGTGATACAAGTGGTATATGGATGGTAGATAAAGGTTTTTGTAATCTGGAAATATAAAAACAGCAAGGTAACTAATGATAAAAGTGAGCACAAACGGTATTGCAATGCATTGAAACAAGGCCTAGGGTTCATACTTTCACTAGTGCAAGTTCTCTCAACAATAATAACATAATTGGATCATATAGCTATCCCTCAACATGCAACAAAGAGTCACTCCAAAGTCACTAATAGCGGAGAACAAATGAAGAGATTACGGTAGGGTACGAAACCACCTCAAAGTAATCCTTTCTGATCGATCTATTCAAGAGTCCGTAGTAAAATAACATGAAGCTATTCTTTCCGTTCAATCTATCATAGAGTTCATACTAGAATAACACCTTAAGACACAAATCAACCAAAACCCTATTGTCACCTAGATACTCCAATGTCACCTCAAGTATCCGTGGGTATGATTATACGATATGCATCACACAATCTCAGATTCATCTATTCAAACCAACACAAAGTACTTCAAATAGTGCCCCAAAGTTTCTACCGGAGAGTCAAGACAAAAACTTGTGCCAACCCCTAAGCATAGGTGTAACGCCCCAGATATACTTTCCATATTTGTATCCAACTCTTGCCGTCTCCGACTCTAAGTTATATTTATTTCTCGGGTTCGGGTCTTTGTCTCCGTGTGTTGTTTTTCTTTTTCGTGCATCTCTTATCATGTCATCTCGGGCATTGCATTTGCATACATGCTCATCTCATGCATTCGAGCATTTTCCCCGTTGTCCGTTTTGCATTCCGGCGCTTCGTTCTGCTCCGGTGGCCATTTCTAGCTTTCTTTTGTGTGTGGGGTTCAAACATTTCCGGACTGGACCGAGACTTGCCATGCGGCCTTGGTTTACTACCGGTAGACCGCCTGTCAAGTTTCGGGTCATTTGGACTTCGTTTGATACTCCTACGGTTAACCGAGGGACCGAAAAGGCCTCGTGTGTGTTGCAGCCCAACACCCCCCAAATTTGGCCCAAAACCCACCAAACTCTGCTCCATGTCCTAGAGCGTTCGATCACGATCGCGTGGGCGAAAACCGCACCTCATTTGGACTCTCCTAGCTCCCTCTATGCCTATATATATACCCCCCTCCGAAATCCACGGTTCTTCTCCCCCCTAACCCTAGATCCAACTCCTCCCGCCGCCGCCGGACACAACTGCCGCCGACGGACATTGTCCGCCCGTCACCCCGCCGCCGCGCCCAGCCACTCGGGGGCCGCCACGTCACCCCCGCCGCCGCCGCCTCCCACCGCGGCCCGGGAGCCCGCATCCGGCCCCCGCGGCCCGGTGAGCTCCGCCGCCGCCCGGGGCTCGCCTCCCGCCCGGATCCGCCGCGTCCCCCGCCTCCGGCCGCCACGCCGCCATCACCGGCGACCACGCCTCCGGCGAGCCGCACCGCTCCGCCCCGGCGTCCGCGCCACGGCGCCCGAGCCGGCCCCGCCGCCCTTCGTCGCGCCTCCTCGTCGTCCGTGCCGGCGCCCCTCCTCTCCGGCCAAGGCCCGGCGAGCTCCCCCTTTCTCCGGCCACCGCCGCGGCCATCTCCGACGGGCTCGAGCTACAGTACCGCCGCCATCTCGGGATCCGTGCGCCAGATCTAGATCCACTCGGTTGACTTTTCACTCCCGAAACCATAATTTTCGTGCTACCTTTGACTGCTTGTATCTCCGCAACCGTAGCTCCGTTTTGGGCGTATGATATAACAAAATCTTCGCCTCGACATGTACATCATTTCATTCCATTGCATCATTTGCATTTGAGGTCATCTTGATGCCCAAAATGCTGTTAGAAGGAGGCTTCGTGAGTTAAATTGCAGATCCGTTAGTTCATCATGCACTTTTGTCATTTTTGCCATGTTTAATTCGTGCATGATATGCCTGTGCCCCTTTGGGATGAATTGTTAAGCATTTTGTCTTCTTTCCAGAGGTGCCACCCATGCATTTTTAGGATGTGTGTGTTGTCTTGTGCAAGCTTGCGAAGAGAGGTACCTGAGATTGCAGATTTCAGGGACTTAGTGATTTTCACTAAGTCTGGGATATTTTAGTTCATGATGCTATATGTCCAGCTTGTTTCCTAGTGATCCGTGCCTCTTTTGAGGATGATCAGTAAGGGAGTTTTGATATTTATGTTATGCTCTATCCATCCATGTCTTTGTTTGCATATGTGAGTGCTCTAGGTTGACTCAATCGAGCTCAACTTTTGCTTCGTTGTTAATCTGGGCAGATCGTCAACTTGTTTGCGATTTTGCCGATGCTACCGTTAGTGTTCCATGCATGCTATGCCTTTGTTCTTGCCATGTGTAGCTAGCATATTGTGCCTTCTTGCTGGTTATATGCTTGCCTTGCCATGACTTTCACCGTAGTGAGTGCATCGAGCTCGTTTACATGCCTTCGCGAGTTAAATTTCTGCATGTCTCAGTTTTCACTAAGTCTGAAAACTGATTGTGTTCGAGCTATGTTCGTGAGCTCGGTAGAGTATTTTGTGAACCCTTTTGGCCCCAGGTCACTTTGGGTGTTTTGTTAAGCTTGTTGAGTAGCTCCATGCCATGTTCTTACTTGTCATGTTCAGGTTTTGTATCATGTTGTTTTGCTGCTCCGAAGAGGGCTTCGTGATCTGAAATTTCAGGCTAGTGTTAATTTCACTAAGTCTGGAATCTGTTTTGCATATTCATTTTTGCCATGCTTGTTTGAACCTCTTAATGGATGAATTTGCCTATAGCTCAGTGCTAGTGTTTTGTTAAGAATCTTGTGTACATCGCTGCCATGTATTTTTTTTTCATGTTTGGTTGCTGTAGCATGTTCTTTTCGTTGCATTTAGGAGCCTACTTGCTGTATATCGCAGATCGGTTCGTTTCGTAAAACGCTCGCCATTTCCAAACCGTAGCTCCGATTCCTATCATCTTTATATCGTTTTCAAGCGATTTTTTCCCCTCTATCCAGTGGCACCCTTGGAATTCCAAGTTGATGCCAGGTTCATGCATTTCCTGTCATATCTTGCATTTTGCATCCCGCATCGCATCCCGCATAGCATATCATCATTTCATCATATTGCTTGGTCTTGCACGTGGTTGATTGTATCCTTGTTGCTTGTTTGTCTTGTTGGGTAGAGCCGGGAGACGAGTTCGCTAATGAGGAGCCCGTTGAGTGTGCTTTTGAGGATCCAGTCAACTCTGACAGCTTTGCAGGCAAGATGATCATACCCTCGAAATCACTACTATCTTGGCTATGCTAGTTTGCTCGCTCTTTTGCTTTGCCACTGCTGCGATGCCTACCACTTGATTGTCAGCCTCCCAATTGCATGATTGAACCTCTAACCTACCATTGTCCTAGCAAACCGTTGATTGGCTATGTTACCGCTTTGCTCAGCCCTTCTTATAGCGTTGTTAGTTGCAGGTGAAGATTGGAGCCGTTCCTTGTTGGAACATTTATTTACTTGTTGGGATATCATTATATTGCTATGTTATCTTAATGCATCTATATACTTGGTAAAGGGTGGAAGGCTCGGCCTCTCGCCTAGTGTTTTGTTCCACTCTCGCCGCCCTAGTTTCCGTCATATCGGTGTTATGTTCCCGGATTGTGCGTTCCTTACGCGGTTGGGTTATAATGGGAACCCCTTGATATTTCGCCTTGATTAAAGCTTTTCCAGCAATGCCCAACCTTGGTTTTACCATTTTCCACCTAGCCTTTTCTTTCCCTTGGGTTCTGCAGACTCAAGGGTCATCTTATTTTAACCCCCCCTGGGCCAGTGCTCCTCTGAGTGTTGGTCCCACTGAGCGATGTCCGAGGCTACCAGGGGCAACTCTGGGCTGGCTTACCCGACGTCTGGCTCATCTGAGTGTGCCCTGAGAAAGAGATATGTGCAGTTCCTATCGGGATTTGTCGGCACATTCGGGCGGTGTTGCTGGTCTTGTTTTAACCTGTCGAATTGTCTTGTTGTACCGGGTTGCCGAGTCTGATCGGTGTGTCTCGGGTGGAGGTCTATTCCTTCGTTGACCGTGAGAGCTTGTCATGGGCTAAGTTGGGACTCCCCTGCAGGGATTGAACTTTCAAAAGCCGTGCCCACGGTTATGGGCAGATGGGAATTTGTTAATGTCCGGTTGTAGATAACTTTAACTAAACTTAATTAAAATGAATCAACCGTGTGTGTTACCGTGATGGCCCCTTCTCGGCGGAGTCCGGGAAGTGGACACGGTGTTGGAGTTATGCTTGCGCAGGATTTTCCTTTAGTTTCTCGCTCGTGCTTCGCCTTCTCTTCTCGCTCTCATTTGCGTATAAGTTAGCCACCATATATGCTAGTCGCTTGCTGCAGCTCCACCTACACTTGCCTTAACCTTCCTATAAGCTTAAATAGTCTTGATCGCGTGGGTGTGAGATTGCTGAGTCCCTGTGGCTCACAGATACTACAACTCCAGATGCAGGTCCAGGTGTTTCTGCTCCAGTTGACGATTACGAGCTCAAGTGGGAGTTTGACGAGGACTCTCAGCGATACTACGTGTCTTTTCCGGATGATCAGTAGTGGTGCCTAGTTGGGGTTATCGATTCAGGGTCTTGTCGCATGTTGGGGGTCTTTTCTATTTTGGCACCGTAGTCGGGCCATGAGTGATTTGTATGATGGATGTTATTTATGTACTTTGATGTGACGTGGCGAGTGTAAGCCAACTATGTTCCTCCCCTTTATATTATTTATGTACATGGGATGTGTAATGATTTCCCAACTTGCGACATTGCTTTCAATGCGGTTATGCCTCGAAGTCGTGCCTCGACACGTGGGAGATATAGCCGCATCGAGGGCGTTACAATAGGTTCATGGGCGGAACCCGCAAGTTGATCACCAAAACATACATCAAGTGGATCAATAGAATACCCCATTGTCACCACGGGTATCCCACGCAAGACATACATCAAGTGTTCTCAAATCCTTAAAGACTCAATCCGATAAGATAACTTCAAAGAAAAACTGAGTCCATTACAAGAGAGTAGAGGGGGAGAAACATCATAAGATCCAACTAAAATAGCACAGCTCGCGATACATCAAGATTGTACCACCTCAAGAACACGAGAGAGAGAGAGAGAGATCAAACACATAGCTACTGGTACATACCCTCAGTCCCGAGGGAGAACTACTCCCTCCTCGTCATGGAGAGCACCGGGATGACTAAGATGGCCACCGGAGAGGTATTCCCCCTCCGGCAGGGTGCCAGAACGGTTCTAGATTGGTTTTCGGTGGCTACGGAGGCTTCTGGCGGCGGAACTCTCGATCTATTCTGCTCCTCGAAGTTTTTAGGGTATATGGGTATATATAGGAGGAAGAAGTACGTCGGTAGATCTCCAGGCCGTCCACGAGGCAGGGGGCGCGCCGGCAGCCCGGGACTCTTCTGGTCCATCTCCGATACTCTGTGGGCTTCTTCTGGTCCAAAAATAAGTTTCGTGAAGTTTCAGGTCAATTGGACTCTGTTTGATTTTCCTTTTCGGCGATACTCTAAAACAAGGAAAAAACAGAAACTGGCATTGGGCTCTAGGTTAATAGGTTAGTCCCAAGAATCATATAAAATAGCATATAAATGCATATAAATCAACCAAGGTTGATAATATAATAGCATGGAACAATCAAAAATTATAGATACGTTGGAGACGTATCAGGCCAGCCCCTCTAGATGAGATCTAAAGGGGGGCGGCGGCCAAGGGGAGGGGGCTTGCCCCCCAAGCCAAGGGGGGCGCTCCCTTTAGGGTTTCCCCTCAACCCTAGGCGCATGGGCCCTTGGGGGGATGGCGCCCAGCCCACTTAGGGGCTGGTTCCCTTCCACATACAGCCCATAGGGCCCTCCAGGGCAGGTGGACCCTCCCGGTGGACCCCCGGAACCCCTTCGGTGGTCCCGGTACAATACCGGCAAACCCCTGAATACTTCCGGTGACCGTATGGTGACTTCCCATATATAAATCTTCACCTCCGTACCATTCCGGAACTCCTCGTGACGTCTGGGATCTCATCCGGGACTCCGAACAACATCTGGTAACCACATACTATTTCCCATAACAACTCTAGTGTCACCGAACCTTAAGTGTGTAGACCCTACGAGTTCGGGAACCATGTAGACATGACCGAGACATCTCTCCGGCCAATAACCAATAGCGTGATCTCGATACCCATATTGGTTCCTACATGTTCCACGATGATATCATCGGATGAACCACAATGTCGGGGATTCAATCAATCTCGTATGCAATTCCCTTTGTCCATCGGTATTCTACTTGCCCGAGATTCGATCGTCGGTATCCCAATACCTTGTTAAATCTCATTATCGGCATCTCCCTTTACTCATTACGTAATGCATGATCTCGTGACTAAATCCTTAGTCACTCTGAGCTCATTATGATGATGCATTTCCTAGTGGGCCCATACATACGTCTCCGTCATACAGAGTGAAAAATCCTAGTCTCGATTCGTGCCAACCCAACAGACACTTTCGGAGATACCCGTAGTGCACCTTTATAGCCATCCAGTTATGTTGTGACGTTTGGCACACCCAAAGCATTCCTACAGTATCCATGGTCTAAGGAAATGATACTTGACATTAGAAAAGCTTTAGCAAACGAACTACACGATCTTGTGCTATGCTTAAGATTGGGTCTTGTCCATCACATCATTCTCCTAATGATGTGATCCCATTATCAACGACATCCAATGTCCATGGTCAGGAAACCGTAACCATCTATTGATCAACAAGCTAGTCAACTAGAGGCTCACTAGGGACATGTTGTGGTCTATATATTCACACATGTATTACGATTTCCGTATAACACAATTATAGCATGAACAATAGACAATTATCATGAACAAGGAAATATGATAACAACCACTTTATTATTGCCTCTAGGGCATATTTCCAACAGTCTCCCACTTGCACTAGAGTCAATAATCTAGTTACATTGTGATGAATCGAACACCCATAGAGTTACGGTGTTGATCATGTTTTGCTCGCGAAAGAGGTTTAGTCAACGGATCTGCGACATTCAGATCCATATGCACTTTACAAATATATATGTCTCCATCTTGAATATATTCACGAATGGAGTTGAAGCGACGCTTGATATGCCTGGTCTTCTTGTGAAACCTGGGCTCCTTGGCAAGGGCAATAGCTCCAGTGTTGTCACAGAAGAGAGTCATCGGGCCCGACGCATTGGGAATTACTCCTCGGTCGGTGATGAACTCCTTCATCCACACTGCTTCTTGTGCTGCCTCCGAGGATGCTATGTACTCCGCTTCACATGTAGATCCCGCCACGACACTTTGCTTGCAACTGCACAGCTGACTGCCCCACCATTCAAAATATACACGTATCCGGTTTGTGACTTGGAGTCATCCATATCTATGTCGAAGCTAGCATCGACATAACCCTTTACGACGAGCTCTTCGTCACCTCCATAAACGAGAATCATATCCTTAGTCCTTTTCAGGTACTTCAGGATATTCTTGACCGTTGTCCAGTGTTCCATGCCGGGATTACTTTGGTACCTTCCTACCAAACTTACGGCAAGGTTCACATCAGGTCTAGTACACAGCATGGCATACATAATAGACCCTATGGCCGAGGCATAGGGGATGACACTCATCTTTTCTCTATCTTCTGCCGTGGTCGGGCATTGAGTCGTGCTCAATCTCACACCCTGCAATACAGGCAAGAACCCCTTCCTAGACTGATCCATATTGAACTTCTTCAATATCTTGTCAAGGTACGTGCTTTGTGAAAGACCAATGAGGCATCTCAATCTATCTCAATAGATCTTGATGCCTAATATGTAAGCAGCTTCTCCAAGGTCCTTCATTGAAAAACACTTATTCAAGTAGGCCTTTAAGCTTTCCAAAAATTATATATCATTTCCCATCAATAGTATGTCATCCACATATAATATGAGAAATGCTACAGAGCTCCCACTCACTTTCTTGTAAACACAGGCTTCTCCATAAGTCTGTGTAAACCCAAACGCTTTGATCATCTCATCAAAGTGAATGTTCCAACTCTGAGATGCTTGCACCATCCCATAGATTGAGCGCTGGAGCTTGCATACCATGTCAACATTCTTAGGTTCGACAAAACCTTCCGGCTGCATCATATACAATTCTTCCTTAAGGAAACCATTAAGGAATGCTGTTTTGACGTCCATTTGCCATATCTCATAGTCACAGAATGTGGCAATTGCTAACATGATTCAGACAGACTTCAGCTTCGCTACGGGTGAGAAGGTCTCATCGTAGTCAACCCCTTGAACTTGTCGATAACCCTTAGCGACAAGCTGAGCCTTATAGATGGTCACATTACCATCCGCATCAGTCTTCTTCTTAAAGATCCATTTATTCTATATGGCTTGCCGATCATCGGGGAAGTCTGTCAAAGTCGATACTTCATTTTCATACATGGATCATATCTCAGATTTCATGGCTTCAAGCCATTTGTTGGAATCCGGGCCCGCCATGGTTTCTTCATAGTTCGAAGGTTCACCATTGTCTAACAACATGATTTCCAGGACAGGGTTGTCGTACCACTCTGGTGCGGAACATGTCCTTATGGACCTACGAAGTTCAGTAGCAACTTGATCCGAAGTTTCATGATCATCATCATTAACTTCCTCTCTAGTCGGTGCAGGCACCACAGAAACATCTTCCTGAGCTGCACTACTCTCCGGTTCAAGAGGCAATACCTCATCAAGTTCTACTTCCCTCCCACTTACTTCTTTCGAGAGAAACTCTTTCTCCAGAAAGGATCCATTCTTGGCAACAAAGACCTTGCCTTCGGATCTGAGGCAGAAGGTATACCCAATAGTTTCCTTAGGGTATCCTATGAAGACACATTTTTCCGATTTGGGTTCGAGATTTTCAGGTTGAAGTTTCTTGACATAAGCATCGCATCCCCAAACTTTTAGAAACGGCAGCTTAGGTTTCATCCCAAACCATAATTCATACGGTGTCGTCTCAATGGATTTTGATGGAGCCCTATTTAAAGTGAATGCGGCAGTCTCTAAAGCATAACCCCAAAATGATAGCGGTAGGTCGGTAAGAGACATCATAGATCGCACCATGTCCAACAGAGTACGATTACGATGTTCGGACACACCATTACGCTGAGGTGTTCCAGGCGGCCTGAGTTGTGAAACAATTACACATTTCCTTAAGTGTGTGCCAAACTCGTGACTCAAATATTCTCCCCCACGATCTGATCGCAAGGATTTTATTTTCCTGTCACGTTGATTTTCAACCTCACTTTGGAATTCCTTGAACTTTTCAAAGGTCTCAGACTTGTGTTTCATTAAGTAGACATACCCATATCTACTTAAATCATCAGTGAGGGTGAGAACATAACGATAACCACCGCGAGCCTCAACACTCATTGGACCGCACACATCAGTATGTATGATTTCCAATAAGTTGGTTGCTCGCCCCATTGTTCCGGAGAACGGAGTCTTGGTCATTTTTCCCATGAGGCATGGTTCGCACGTGTCAAATGATTCATAATCAAGAGACTCCAAAAGTCCATCTACATGGAGTTTCTTCATGCGTTTGACACCAATGTGACCAAGGCGGAAGTGCCACAAGTATGTGGAACTATCATTATCAACCTTACAACTTTTGGCATTCACACTATGAATATGTGTAACATCACGTTCGAGATTCAATAAGATTAAACCATTGACCAGTGGGGCATGACCATATAACATATCTCTCATATAAATAGAACAACCATTATCAGATTTAAATGAGTAGCCATCTCGCATTAAAAGAGATCCAGATATAATGTTCATGCTCAAAGCTGGCACTAAATAACAATTATTGAGGTTTAAAACTAATCTCGTAGGTAAATGTAGAGGTAGCGTGCCAACGGCGATCACATCGACTTTGGAACCATTCCCGACGCGCATCGTCACCTCGTCCTTCGCCAGTCTACGCTTATTCCGTAGCTCCTGTTTTGAGTTACAAATATGAGCAATCGCACCGGTATCAAATACCCAGGAGCTAATACGAGTGCTGGTAAGGTACACATCAATAACATGTATATCATATATACCTTTGGTATTGCCGGCCTTCTTGTCCGCTAAGTACTTGGGGTAGTTCCGCTTCCAGTGACCATTTCCCTTGCAATAAAAGCACTGAGTCTCGGGCTTGGGTCCATTCTTTGGCTTCTTCCGGCAACTGATTTACTGGGCGCGGCAACTCCCTTGTCGTCCTTCTTGAAGTTCTTCTTACCCTAGCCCTTCTTGAAACTAGTGGTCTTATTCACCATCAACACTTGATATTCCTTTTTGATCTCCACCTCCGCTGATTTCAGCATTGAATATAACTCAGGAATGGACTTCTCCATCCCTTGCATATTGTAGTTCATCCCAAAGCTCTTGTAGCTAGGTGGGAGCGACTTGAGGATCATGTCAATGAACGAGTCATCTAGGAGATTAACTCCCAACTGAGACAAACAGTTGTGTAACCCGGACATAGTGAGTATATGCTCACTGACAGAACTGTTTTCCTCCATCTTACAACTGTAGAACTTGTCGGAGACTTCATATCTCTCGACCCGGGCATGAGCTTGGAAAACCATTTTCAGCTCTTGGAACATCTCATATGCTCCGTGCTGCTCAAAACGCTTTTGGAGCCCCGGTTCTAAGCTGTAAAGCATGCCGCACTGAACTAGGGAGTAATCATCACTAAGCGACTGCCAGGCGTTCATAACGTCTTGAGTTGCTGGGAAAATGGGTGTGTCACCTAATGGTGCTTCAAGGACATATGCTTTCTTGGCAGCTATGAGGATGATCCTCAAGTTCCGGACCCAGTCCGTATAGTTGCTACCACAGTCTTTCAGCTTGGTTTTCTCTAGGAACGCGTTGAAGTTGAGGGCAACATTAGTGTGGCCCATTTGATCTACAAGACATATTGCAAATATTTTAGACTATGTTCATGATAATTAAGTTCATCTAATCAAGTTATTTAATGAACTCCCACTCAAACAGACATCCCTCTAGTCATGTAAGTGATACATGATCCGAATCGACTAGGCCATGTCCGATCATCACGTGAGATGGACTAGTCATCAACAGTGATCATCTCCATGTTGATCGTATCTACTATACGACTCATGTTCGACCTTTCGGTCTCTCGTGTTATAAGGCCATGTCTGTACATGCTAGGCTCGTCAAGTCAACCTAAGTGTTTTGCATGTGTAAATCTGGCTTACACCTGTTGTATTCGAACATTAGAATCTATCACACCCGATCATCACGTGGTGCTTCGAAACAACGAACCTTCGCAACGGTGCACAATTAGGGGGAACACTTTCTTGAAATTTTAGCGAGGGATCATCTTATTTAAGCTACCGTCATTCTAAGCAAATAAGATGTATAAACATGATAAACATCACATGCAATCAAATAGTGACATGATATGGCCAACATCATTTTGCTCCTTTTGATCTCCATCTTCGGGGCGCTATGATCATCATCATCACCGGCATGACACCATGATCTCCATCATCGTGTCTTCATGAAGTTGTCTCGCCAACTGTTACTTCTACTACTATGGCTAATGTTTAGCAATAAAGTAAAGTATTTACATGGCGTTTTCATTGACACGCATGTCATACAATAAATTAAGACAACTCCTATGGCTCCTGCCGGTTGTCATACTCATCGATATGCAAGTCGTGATTCCTATTACAAGAACATGATCAATCTCATACATCACATATATCATTCATCACATCCTTTTGGCCATATCACACACACGACATATGCTGCAAGAACAAGTTAGACGTCCTCTAATTGTTGTTGCAAGTTTTTTTACGTGGCTGCTATAGGTTTCTAGCAAGAACGTTTCTTACCTATGCCAAAACCACAACGTGATATGCCAATTTCTATTTACCCTTCATAACGACCCTTTGCATCGAATCCGATCTGACTAAAGTGGGAGAGACAGACACCCGCTAGCCACCTTATGCAACTAGTGCATGTCAATCGGTGGAACCTGTCTCACATAAGCGTACGTGTAAGGTCGGTCCGGGCCGCTTCATCCCACGATGCCGCCGAATCAAGATAAGACTAGTAACGGCAAGTAAATTGACAAAATCGACGCCCACAACATCTTGTGTTCGACTCGTGCATAGAAACTACGCATAGACCTAGCTCATGATGCCACTGTTGGGGATCGTTGCAGAAATTAAAAAAATTATACGCATCACCAAGATCAATCTAGAGAGAGACTAGCAACGAGAGAGAGGAGTGCATCTTCATACCCTTGAAGATCGCGAGACGGAAGCGTTACAAGAACGCGGTTGAACGAGTCATACTCGCTGCGATTGAGATCGCGGTTGATTCCGATCTAATCGCTGAACAACGGTGCCTCCGCGTTCAACACACGTGCAGAAAGGGGACGTCTCCTCCTTCTTAATCGAGCAAGGGTGAAGGAGAAGTTGGGGAAGAACTCCGGCAGCACGACGGCGTGGTGGTGGAGTTTGCAGTTCTCTGGCAGGGCTTCGCCAAGCTCAACGGAGGAGGAGGGGGTGTTGGAGAGGGGGAGGGATGTGCCTTGGATGAGGTGCTGCTGCCCTCCCTCCTCCCCTCTATTTATAGGGCAAAGGGGGAAGGGGGCCGGCCCCTCTAGATGAGATCTAGAGGGGGTCGGCGGCTAAGGGGAGGGGGCTTGCCCCCCAAGCCAAGGGGGGCGCCCCCTTTAGGGTTTCCCCTCAACCCTAGGCGCATGGGCCCTTGGGGGGATGGCGCCCATTCCACTTAGGGGCTGGTTCCCTTCCACATACATCCCATAGGGCCCTTCGGGGCAGGTGGACCCTCCCGGTGGACCCTCGGAACCCCTTCGGTGGTCCCAATACAATACCGGCAAACCCCTGAATACTTCCGGTGACCGTATGATGACTTCCAGTATATAAATCTTCACCTCCGGACCATTTTGGAACTTCTCGTGATGTCCGGGATCTCATCCGAGACTCCGAACAACATTCGTTAACCACATACTATTTCGCATAACAACTCTAGCATCACCGAACCTTAAGTATGTAGACCCTACGGGTTCGGGAACCATGTAGACATGACTGAGACATCTCTCCGGCCAATAACCAATAGCGGGATCTGGATACCCATATTGGTTCCTACATGTTCCACGATGATCTCATCGGATGAACCACGATGACAGGGATTCAATCAATCCCGTATGCAATTCCCTTTGTCCATCGGTATGCTACTTGCCCGAGATTCGATCGTCGGTATCTCAATACCTTGTTCAATCTCGTTATCGGCAAGTCTCTTTACTCTTTACATAATGCATGATCCCGTGACTATCTCCTTAGTCACTCTGAGCTCATTATGATGATGCATTGCCGAGTGGGCCCAGAGATACCTCTCCGTCATACGGAGTGACAAATCCCAGTCTCAATTCGTGCCAACCCAACAGACACTTTCAGATATACCCGTAGTGCACCTTTATAGCCACCCAGTTACGTTGTGATGTTTGGCACACCCAAAGCATTCCTACAGTATCCGGGAGTTGCACAATCTCATGGTCTAAGGAAATGATACTTGGCATTAGAAAAGCTTTAGCAAACGAACTACACGATCTTGTGCTATGCTTAAGATTGGGTCTTGTCCATCACATCATTCTCCTAATGATGTGATCCCGTTATCAATGACATCCAATGTCCATGGTCAGGAAACTGTAACCATCTATTGATCAACGAGCTAGTCAACTAGAGGCTCACTAGGGACATGTTGTGGTATATATATTCACACATGTATTACGATTTCTGGATAACACAATTATAGCATGAACAATAGACAATTATCATGAACAAGGAAATATGATAACAACCACTTTATTATTGCCTCTACGACATATTTCCAACATGACCATAGAAGGTTTTATTCATGTAAACAGAACAACAATTATTCTTTGACATAAATGAATAACCATGTATTGCAATAAACATGATCCAATCATATTCATGCTCAATGCAAACACCAAATAACATTTATTTTAGGTTCAACACTAATCCCGAAGGTAAAGGGAGTGTGCGATGGTGATCTTATCAACCTTGGAATTGCTTCCAACACATATCATCACCTCACCCTTAACTAGTCTCTCTTTATTTTGCAACTCACGTTTCAAGTTACTAATCTTAGCAACTGAACTAGTATCAAATACTGAGGGGTTGCTATAAACACTAGTAAAGTACACATCAATAACATGTATATCAAATATACTTTTGTTCACTTTGCGATCCTTCTTATCCGCCAAATACTTGGGGCAGTTCTGCTTCCAGTGACTAGTCCCTTTGCAGTAGAAGCACTTAGTCTCAGGCTTAGGTCTAGACTTGGGCTTCTTTACTTGAGCAGCAACTTGCTTGCCATTCTTCTTAAAGTTCCCCTTCTTCCATTTTCCCTTTTCTTGAAACTAGTGGTCTTGTCAACCATCAACACTTGATGCTTTTCTTGATTTCTACCTTCGTCGATTTTAGCATTACGAAGAGCTTGGGAATCGTTTCTGTTATCCCTTGCATATTATAGTTCATCACGAAGTTCTAGTAACTTGGTGATAGTGACTAGAGAACTCTGTCAATCACTATCTTATCTAGAAGATTAACTCTCACTTGATTCAAGTGATTGTAGTACTCAGACATTCTAAGCGCATGCTCACTAGCTGAGCTATTCTCCTCCATCTTGTAGGCAAAGTACTTGTCAGAGGTCTCATACCTCTCGACTCGGGCATGAGTCTGAAATACCAATTTCACCTCTTGGAACATCTTGTATGCTCCGTGGCGTTCAAAACATTTTTGAAGTCCCGATTCTAAGCCGTAAAGCATGGTGCACTAAACTATCAAGTAGTCATCATACTAAGCACTATCAAACGTTCATAACGTCTGCATCTGCTCCTGCAATAGGTCTGTCACCTAGCGGTGCATCAAGGACATAATACTTCTATGCAGCAATGAGGATAATCCTTAGATCATGGAGCTAGTCTGCATCATTGCTACTAACGTTTTTCAACTTATTTTTTCTCTAGGAACATATCAAAAATAAACGGGAAACTACATCGCGAGCTACTGATCTACAACATAGATATGCAAATACTATCAGGACTAAGTTCATGATAAATTAAAGTTCAATTAATCATATTACTTCAGAACTCCCACTTAGATAGACATCCCTCTAATCATCTAAGTGATCACGTGATCCAAATCAACTAAACCATGACCGATCATCACATGAAATGGAGTAGTTTTCAATGGTGAACATCACTATGTTGATCATATCTACTATATGATTCACGCTCGACATTTCGGTCTCAGAGTAAAAAGGCCATATCTGCATATGCTAGGCTCGTCAAGTTTAACCCGAGTATTTCTGCGTGTGCAAAACTGGCTTGCACCCGTTGTATGTGAACGTAGAGCTTATCACACCCGTTCATCATGTGGTGTCTCGGCACGACAAACTTTGGCAACGGTGCATACTCAGGGAGAACACTTGTACCTTGAAATTTAATGAGAGATCATCTTATAATGCTACCGTTAATCAAGCAGAATAAGATGTATAAAAGATAAACATCACATGCAATGAAAATATGTGACATGATATGGCCATCATCATCTTGTACTTTTGATCTCCATATCCAAAGTACTGTCATGATCTCCATTGTTACCGGCATGACACCATGATCTCCATCATCTTGATCTTTTATCAACGTGTCGTCACATGGTCATCTCACCAGCTATTGCTTTTGCAACTATTGCTATCGCATAGCGATAAAGTAAAGCAATTACATGGCACTTGCATCTTATGCAATAAAGAGACAACCATAAGGCTTCTGCCAGTTGCCGATAACTTCAACAAAACATGATCATCTCATACAACAACTTATATCTCATCACGTCTTGACCATATCACATCACAACAAGCCCTGCTAAAACAAGTTAGACGTCCTCTACTTTGTTGTTGCAAGTTTTACGTGGCTGCTACGGGCTGAGAAAGAACCATTCTTACCTACACATTAAAACCACAACGATATTTCGTCAAGTATGTGTTGTTTTAACCTTCACAAGGACCGGGCGTAGCCACACTCGATTCAACTAAAGTTGGAGAAACTGACACCCGCCAGCCACCTATGTGCAAAGCACATCGATAGAACCAGTCTTGCGTAAGCGTACGCGTAATGTCGGTTCGGGCCGCTTTATCCAACAATACCGCCTAATCAAAGTATGACATGCTAGTAAGCAGTATGACTTGTATCGCCCACAACTCACTTTGTTCTACTCATGCATATAACATCTACGCATAAACCTGGCTGGGATGCCACTGTTGGGAAACATAGTAATTTCAAAAAAATCCTACGCACACGCAAGATCATGGTGATGCATAGCAACGAGAGGGGAGAGTATCGTCCACGTACCCTCATAGACCGTAAGCGGAAGTGTTATGAGAACGCGGTTGATGTAGTTGTACGCCTTCACGATCCGACCGATCCAAGTACCGAACGTACGGCACCTCCGAGTTCAGCACACGTTCAGCTCAATGACATCCCAGGAACTTCGAACCAGCAGAGCTTCACGGGACAGTTCCGTCAGCACGACGGCGTGATGATGGTGATGATGTTGCTACCGACGCAGGGCTTCGCATAAGCACCGCTACGATATGATCGAGGTGGATTATGGTGGAGGGGGCACTGCACACGGCTTGGAACAATCAACTTGTGTGTCTTGGGGTGCCCCCCTGCCCCCGTATATAAAGGAGCAAGGGAGGAAGCTGGCCGGCCCTTGCAGGGCGCACCAGGATGAGGAGTCCTCCTCCTAGTAGGAGTAGGACTCCCCTTTCCTACTCCTAATAGGAGGGGAAAGGAAGGAGGAGAGGGAGAAGGAAGGAGAGGGAGGAAAGGAGGAAAGGTGGGTGGCCCCCTAGTCCAATTCGGTTTGGGCTGGGGGGCACGCGCCCTGCCTTGTCCTGCCTCCTCTCTTCCACCACTTGGCCCATGAGGCCCAATAGTTCTTCCCCCGTATTCCTGTAACTCCCAAGTACTCCAAAAAATACCCGAATCACTCGGAACCATTCTAATGCCTAAATATAGTCGTCCAATATATTGATCTTTACATCTCGACCATTTTGAGACTCCTCGTCATGTCCCCGATCTCATCCGGGACTCCGAACTACCTTCGGTACATCAAAACATATAAACTCGTAATACCGATCGTCACCAAATGTTAAACGTGCGGACCCTACGGGTTCGAGAACTATGTAGACATGACCGAGACACGTCTCCGGTCAATAACCAATAGCGGAACTTGGATGCTCATATTGGCTCCCACATATTCTACGAAGATCTTTATCGTTCAAACCGCATAACAACATACGTTGTTCCCTTTGTCATCGGTATGTTACTTGCCCGAGATTCGATCATTGGTATCTCAATACCTAGTTCAATCTCGTTACCGGCAAGTCTCTTTACTCGTTCCGTAATACATCATCCCGCGACTAACTCATTAGTTACAATGCTAGCATGGCTTATAGTGATGTGCATTACCGAGAGGGCCTAGAGATACCTCTCCGACAATCGGAGTGACAAATCCTAATCTCGATCTATGCCAACTCAACAAGTATGATCGGGGACACCTATAGAGCACATTCATCATCACCCAGTTACGTTGTGACGTTTGGTAGCACACAAAGTGTTCCTCCGGTATTCAGGAGTTTCATAATCTCATAGTCATAGGAACATGTATAAGTCATGAAGAAAGCAATAGCAATATACTAAACGATCAAATGCTAAGCTAACGGAATGGGTCAAGTCAATCACATCATTTTCAAATGATGTGATCCCGTTAATCAAATGACAACTCAGGTATATGGCGAGGAAAATTAACCATCTTTGATTCAACGAGCTAGTCAAGTAGAGGCATACTAGTGAGACTCTATTTGTCTATATATTCACACATGTACTATGTTTCCGGTTAATACAATTCTAGCATGAACAATAAACATTTATCATGATATAAGGAAATAAATAATAACTTTATTATTGCCTCTAGGGCATATTTCCTTCAGCAATCTATATCAAGAACATTGAAATCTATAGGCACATAATTCCTATTTTCAATAATAAGAACATCATTAATCCTTCCCACATGTTTCTTAATGGTGGAATCCGCAAGATGCAAATTTAAAGAACAATCATCAAAATCACGGATACCTAGCACATCACACAAAGTTTTTGGAATCGTGGAAACACTAGCACCCAAATCAAATAAATCATAGCATTCATGATCTTTAATCTTAATTTTAATTGTAGGTTCCCACTCATCATAAAGTTTTCTAGGAATAGAAACTTCTAATTCAAGCTTTTCTTCATAAGAGTGCGTTAAAGCATCAATAGTATATTTAGTAAAGGCCTTATTTTGATCATAAGCATGAGGAGAATTTAACACGGATTGCAACAAGGAAATACAATCTATCAAAGAGAAATTATCATACTTAAATTCTTTGAAATCAAAAATAGTGGGTTCATTGCTATGTAAAGTTTTGACCTCTTCAATCCCACTTTTATTAATTCTAGCATCAAGATCTAAAAACTCCGAATCATTGGGGCGCCTTTTAACTAAAGTTGACTCATCTCCAGTCCCGTATTTATCAAGATTCATAATGGAAAACAAAGATTTAATAGGAGACACATGAATCACTTTTGGATAGTCATCATTATTATCATGAAAACTAGAAGAACACGCTATCACAAAGCAATATTTTTAGCACACATCCTAGCGGTTCTTTCTTTGCATTCATCAATGGAAATTCTCATGGCTTTGAGAGACTCATTGATATCATGCTTAGGTGGAATAGATCTAAGTTTCAAAGAATCAACATCAAGAGAAATTCTATCCATGTTCCTAGCCAACTCATCAATCTTGAGCAATTTTTCTTTAACCAAAGCATTGAAATTCTTTTGCGAACTCACAAATTCTTTAACACTAGTCTCAAAATCAGAGGGCATCTTACTAAAATTTCCATAAGAGTTGTTGTAGGAATTACCATAATTATTAGAGGAATTATTACGAAACAGCCTAGAATTAAAATTTCCTCTATACGCGTTGTTACCAAAATTGTTCCTACCAACAAAATTCACATCCATAGATTCATTATTATTCTCAATCAAAGTGGACAAAGGCATATCATTAGGATAAGAAGAAACACTTTTATTAGCAAACAATTTCATAAGTTCATCCATCTTTCGACTCAAAACATTAATCTCTTCAATCGCATGAACTTTTTTACTAGTGGATCTTTTGGCATGCCATTGAGAATAATTAACCATAATATTATCTAGGAGTTTAGTAGCTTCACCTAAAGTGATTTCCATAAAAGTGCCTCCCGCGGACAAATGTAAAAGATTTCTAGAAGCAAAATTCAATCCGGCATAAAAAATTGTATAATCATCCATAAATTCAAACCATGTGTAGGGCAATTACGTATCATTAATTTCATCATCTCCCAAGCTTGTGCAACATGCTCATGATCAAGTTTCTTAAAATTCATAATATCATTTCTAAGAGAGATGATCTTAGCGGGGGGGAATACTTAGAGATAAAAGCATCTTTCCACTTATTCCATGAACCAATACTATTTTTAGACAAAGAAGAGAACCAAGTTTTAGCATGATCTCTAAGCGAAAACGGAAATAGCTTTAATTTAACAATATAATTATCCACATCTTTCTTCTTTTGCATATCGCACAAATCAACAAAGTTGTTTAGATGGGTAGCGACATCTTCACTAGGAAGGCCAGAAAATTGATCTTTCATTACAAGATTCAACAAAGCAACATTAATTTCACAAGATTCAGCATCGGTAATAGGAGCAATCAGAGTGCTAATAAATCATTGTTGTTGGTATTGGAAAAGTTACATAATTTAGTATTGTCTTGAGCCATCCTGACAAACAATCAATCCACCAAACAGGCACACAAGAAGCGAGCGAAAAGAGACGAATGAAAAATGGCGAATAAAACGGCAAAGGTGAAGTGGGGGAGAGGAAAACGAGAGGCAAATGGAAAATAATGTAATGCGAGGGATAAGAGTTTGTGATGGGTACTTGGAATGTCTTGACTTGAGCGTAGTTCTCCCCGGCAATGGCGCCAGAAGTCCTTCTTGCTACCTCTTGAGCATGCGTTGGTTTTCCCTTGAAGAGGAAAGGGTGATGTAGCAAAGTAGTGTAAGCATTTCCCTCAATTTTTGAGAACCAAGGTATCTCCAATAGGAGACTACACACACAAGTCACCTAGTACCTGCACAAACAATCAAGAACCTTGCAACCAACGCGATAAAGGGGTTGTCAATCCCTTCACGGCCACTTGCAAAAGTGAGATCTGATAAAGATAATAAGATCAATATTTTTGGTATTTTTGTTGTATAGATTGGAAAGTAAAGATTGCAAAATAAAATAAATAGTAAACTAGAATTGTAGATCGGAAACTTATATGATGTAAAATAGACCCGGGGCCATAGGTTTCACTAGTGGCTTCTCTCATGATAGCTTATATTACGGTGGGTGAACAAATTACTGCCGAGCAATTCATAGAGAAGCGCATCTACTACTATTATTCCACACATCGACCGCTATCCAGCATGCATCTAGAGTATTAAGTTCATAAGAACAGAGTAATGCCTTAGGCAAGATGACATGATGTAGAGGGATAAACTCAAGCAATATGATATAAACCCCATCTTTTTATCCTCGATGGCAACAATACAATACGTGCCTTGTTTCCCTTGCTGTCACTGGGAAAGGACACCGCAAGATTGAATCCAAAGCTAAGCACTTCTCTCGTTGTAAGGAAGATCAATCAAGTAGGCCAAACTAAATGGATAATTCGAAGAGACTTGCAAAGATATCAAATCATGCATATAAGAATTCAGAGAAGAACCACATATTATTCATAGATAATCTTGATCATAAACCCACAATTCATCGGATCTCGGCAAACACACCGCAAAAGTATTACACCGAATAGATCTCCAAGAACATCGAGGAGAACTTTGTATTGAGAACCAAAGAGAGAAGAAGCCATCTAGCTAATAACTATGGACCCAAACGTCTGTGGTAAACTACTCACACATCATCGGAGAGGCTATGGTGTTGATGTAGAAGCCCTCCGTGATCGAATCCCCCTCCGGCAGATCGCCGAAAAAGGTCCCAAGATGGGATCTCACAGGTACAAAAGGTTGCGGCGGTGGAAAAGTGGTTTCATGGCTCCCCTGGATGTTTTTAGGGTACATGGGTATATATAGCCGAAAGAAGTACATCGGTGGAGCTCCGTGGGGCCCACGAGGGTGGGGGCGCGCCTACCCCCCTCGGCGTGCCCCTGCCTCATGGAAGCTTCGCGGACTTCCAGACTTGTATTCCAAGTCTCCTGGGTTATGTTTGTTCCAAGAAAGATCACCGCGAAGGTTTCATTCCGTTTGATATTCCTTTTCTGCGAAACACTGAAATAGGCCACAAAACAGCAATTTGCACTAGGCCTTCCGTTAATAGGTTAGTCCCAAAAATAATATAAAAGTGCATATTAAAGCCCATTAAACATCCAAAACAGATAATATAATAGCATGGAACAATCAAAAATTATAGATACGTTGGAGACGTATCAAGAATCATCGTAGCAATTTCCAAAGGTGGAAGTGATAAGTATGGAGTGTCGAACCCACAAGGAGCTAAAGGTAAGATCAATATTCTCTCAAGTCCTATCTGCCACTGATACGACTCTACGTACACCGAAAGTTTGCTTTCATCTAGAAACGAGAATAAAACTACGGTGTGGGTATGAAGAGGATAAATTTGCATGTTATCGGAGAGCTAAAATATAAAAATAGGTGCTGTTAACATAAAGTTAGAATATATTATAATATATTACAAATAGCGAGTGTGGAATAATGATGGGTCGGTGTGTGGAATTGTCCTAGGCAATTGTTAAAAAGATTGGTAATCATTATTGCAATTTCATATGAGGGAGAGGAATAAGCTAACATACTTTCTCTACATGGATCATATGCACTTATGATTGAAACTCTAGCAAGCATCTGCAACTACTAAAGATAATTAAGGTAAAACCCAACCATAGCATTAAAGTATGAATTCCCCTTTATCCCATACGCAACAACCCCCTTACTCGGGTTTAAGCTTCTATCACTCTAGCAACTCACTATAAGCAAATCATGAACATATTGCAACACCCTACAGCGGTAATCCTTCACGTGTGCGTAGCATAGAAGGCACCATAGGACAACACCAAAATAAAACATACAACTCAAACCAATCTAGATCATCAATCAACCCAAAATACAAAGCAAATCTACTCAAAACATCATAGGATGGCAACAGATCATTGGATCATAATATGTGGCCTAAAGCACCATGTTCAAGTAGGGGATTACAGTGGGGTGCGGGAGAGTGGACTGCTTAAAAGAGATGAGGAAGGTGATGAAGATGGTGATGTTGATGAAGACGATCACAGCGGCGATGGTTTCCCCGGTGGCACTCCGGCGCCACCGAGAGAGATGGGGAGAGAGTCTCCCCCTTGTGCTTCGTCCTCCATGCCCCCCTAGATGGGGAGAGGTTATCCCTCTGGTCCTTGGCCTCCATGGTGATGATGCCCCCCTCCGGCTTCCTCCTCCATGGCCTCCGGTAATGATGGCCCCCTCCGGCAAGGTGCCGGAGAGGGCCTAGATTGATTTTTCGTGGCTATAGAGGCTTGCGGTGGCGGAACTTCCGATCTAGATTTCTTTTCGGGGGTTTTGGTATTTATAGGAATTTTTGGCGTCGGTCTCACGTCAAGGGGGTCCACGAGGCAGCGGCAAGACAAGGGGGCGCCCTCCCCCCATGTGGTTTCCTCGGGACTCCTCTGGCCGAACTCTTGTGCTTCGGGGGTCTCTTTTGGTCCATAGAAAATCACTGTAAATTTTCAGCTCATTCCGAGAAATTTTATTTTTGCACAAAAAACGACACCACGGTAGTTCTGCTAAAAACAGCGTCAGTCCAGGTTAGTTCTAATCAAATCATACCAAAATCATATGAAATTGTTATAAACATGGCATGAATACTTCATAAAGTATATATGCATTGGGGATGTATCAACATCCCCAAGCTTAATTCCTGCTCATCCTCGAGTAGGTAAATGATAAAAGAAATAATTTATGAAGTGTGAATGCTAGCATAGTGCATAATTTGATCAATGATAGCCCCAAACACTTTTTCTAGCATCATTATATATCATAAATAGTAGCTCATCTCATAATACTTCTCATGATCAAGTAACAAGTTATTCACGTGTTAAAGTATAGACCATAAAGTTTCTTGAAAATTAACAAACTACATTCTCAGTCACCTAATAATTGCAATTCATCTTATGTTTAGGAAGGGTCTATATATGTAAGAGCTTTGATTTAGAAAATTCCACATACTCAACTATCATATAGTCTTCCATGTTTGCTAACACTCAACGCATATTTTTAGAACAAATATCATCCGCCAAACACAGAAAAAGATATGGGCTTAATGTTTCGCCTCCCAAGTTATTTATCATATAGATAATTGTCAACAATAATAATTCATGATCAAATATATTTGAATGACCATATATGCTTGGATATTTCCCCACCAGATGATGCTTGCCAACTAAATAATAAATGAGGTTGAACTAAGAAGGAATACTACTGACTCTTGCATAAAAGTAAATACATGAAAGTAAAAGATAGGCACTACGCAGAGGGAAGCAGAGGTTGTCATGCGCTTTTTAATTTTGTATGTGCAAACCCTTAATGCAAAGGAACATCACGTTGTATTGCCCTTTGTGATAGCAACCTTTATTATGCAGTCCGTCGCTTTTATTTCTTTACCATGACAAGTTCATACAATGCTTATTTTCCCTTACAATAAAAGATCATACATATTTAGTAGCAATTTTTATTGCTTTTTGCACCGATGACAACTTACATGAAGGATCTTATTCAATCCATAGGTGGATATGGTGGACACTCATGGCATGAAACGAGGTTTAAGGGTTTTGGATGCACAAGTACTATCTCTACTTAGTACAAAATTTTGGCTAGCAAAAGATCCTAAGCAAGCACCACATGTTAGAGGATCCATAACAATATAACTTCTATGCAAATATACCCAAACATAACTCATTATGTTGTCTTCCTTGTCCAACTTCAACTAATTTTCTCAAGTTTTAAAATAATTAATGGGCCTCACAATCATAGAATATGTCCAAGATAGTATATTTATATGTGAAATCTCTCTTCCTTCAATATTCTTTCATGAATTGTTCAAGTGACCAATGTTGTGTTTGCTAACTTTCAATAAATTTTACCACCCATACTTCTTATATGTGAATTCATTACTCCCCATGGGATAAGCATATGAAGCATACTTAATTTATATTTATGATATTCAATTCATTCAACCATTTACTCATAGGATATAAGTGAAGCACGAGACTAAATGACAAAACTAATCCAGAAAGATATAAGTGAAGAAAAATGAGTAGTCAAATAGTTAAATAGCCATGGGAGGACTCTCTCTCATTCAAGATTTCAGATCCAATGATTTTATTCAAACAACAAGTAAAATTAAAATACTCTCCAAGCAAAACACATATCATGTGATGAATAAAAATATAGCTTCGAGTAAGGTATACCGATATTTTTAAAGACTAAAGAGGGGATGCCTCTGGGGCATCCCCAAGCTTAGGCGCTTTCGTCTTCCTTGAATATTACCTTGGGGTGCCTTGGGCATCCCCAAGCTTAGGGTCTTTCCACTCCTTATTCTCCTCGTATCAATATCTCTCCCAAAACTTGAAAACTTCAATCACACAAAACTTAACAGAACTTCATGAGATGGGTTAGTATGATAAAGAGCAAATCATTCACTTTGGTACAATCAAGATAAGATTCATAATTGTTCTCACACAATGCCTACTGTACCATATCATTTCTACAATTTATATTGAGCAATATAAGCCATAGAAACTAGAAAACAAGCAAACTAAGCATTGAAAACAGAATCTGTCAGAAACAGAACACTCTGTAATGATCTGAACAACAATCATACTTCTGCTACTCCAAAAATCCTGAAAACTTAGGAAAACCTAGGAAATTTGCATATCAAACTTGTGTAAAAAATTTAGATCAAAAGCACACTTCTTTGTTTATTGAAAATTATTTTACTGGGCGCAAAAGTTTCTGTTTTTCAGCAAGATCAAATCAACTATCATCGTAAGCCATCCCAAAGGTCTTGGCCCAAACACTAATTAAAACACCAAAACAAAATTAATACATAGCTAATAATGTGTTTTTATTGAAAAGCGGAACCAAAAACTAAAAACATAAAAATAAAATTGGGTTGCCTCCCAACAAGCGCTATTGTTTAATGCCCCTAGCTAGGCATGATATTTTAATGATACTCTTCCGAGCCCAATTTCATGATAGTCTTATCCATACTCCAAAATATATAAGTGAAGTTCATGGAGCATTCTACAATTAATATAGATTTACCAACATCCAAGCTCAAAATATATAAGTGAAGCACAAAGGGCATTCTATAAAGCCATACTCAAAAGATTTAAGTGAAGTGCATGAAGCATTCTATAAATCAATGAAGGACTATCTCATACTAGCATGGTGCATAAAGGAAAAGAAGGAAAAAATAAACTCAAAAGACACATATCATGTGAACAAAACAAAAACCAAGGTATACCGATAATTGTTGAGGAATAAAGATGGGATGCCAACCGGGGCAACCCCAAGCTTAGATGCTTGATTATCCTTGAAAATATTTACTTGGGGTGCCTTGGGAATCCCCAAGGTTGAACTCTTGCCTCTCCTTATTCTTCTCATATCGATAACTCCTCGATCTTCGATCACTTCACCCACACAAAACTTAACAAAAAAACTTGTGAGATCCATTAGTATAATAAAGTAAATCACTACTCATAGGTACTGTTGTAAACTCATTCCAATTTCATATTATCATTACTACTATATCCCAACTTCACCATGGTTCATACCCCCGACACAACTCATAGATTCATCAAAATAAGCGAACAACACACAGAAAACAGAACCTATCAAAAACATGATAGTCTATAGCAATCTGGAAACTTCATATACTTCTGTAACTCCAAAAATTCAAAAACAAACAATTTGTATATCAGTACTTTGTAAAAAAATCAAGATTTTATCACGCTCCAGTAAAAAATGTAAATTCAATGACTACAGCAAAAGTTTCTGTTTTTTTTTGCTGCACACACCAAACAAGCAATTTAAACATTCTAAAGCCAAATATTGGCACATTATTTTTATAATACAATGGATATATACAAGTGGATAATTATTTTTGAGAAACTTCCATAAAAAATTCTACATTGTTTCCATGACCATGAAAACAAGTGTTTAACCCTCACTTCTCCAATGCATAACCTTCCAATCATTTCTCTTTTTGAAAAAGTTTTAAGGCATAAGGGGCAAGTAATATTTTTGGTATGTGCATTCTTTAAAAAAATTGTTTCACCCATGACTAAAGAAAAAAACAAAAGGGAAAAATCTACTTAGTGAAGAAAGCAAACAAGCACACACGAGAATATCAGCCCCATGCTATTGCTCCCCGGCAACGGCGCCAGAAAAGAGCTTCATAATCCCCAAGTGTAAGGAATCATCGTAGCAATTTCCAAAGGTGGAAGTGATAAGTATGGAGTGTCGAACCCACAAGGAGCTATAGGTAAGATCAATATTCTCTCAAGTACTATCTGCCACTAATACGACTCTACGTACACCTTTATCCATACGCAACAACCCCCTTACTCGGGTTTAAACTTCTGTCACTCTAGCAACCCACTATAAGCGAATCATGAACGTATTGCAACACCCTACAGCGGGAATCCTTCACATGTGCGTGGCATAGAAGACACCATAGGACAACACCAAAAAAACATACAACTCAAACCAATCTAGATCATCAATCAACCCAAAAGACAAAAGAAATCTACTCAAAACATCATAGGATGGCAACGCATCATTGGATCATAATATGTGGCATAAAGCACCATGTTCAAGTAGGGGATTACAGCGGGGTGTGGGAGAGTGGACTGCTTAAAAGAGATGAGGAAGGTGACAAAGATGGTGATGTTGATGAAGACGATCACTGCGGCGATGGTTTCCTCGGTGGCACTGCGGTGCCATCGAAAGAGAGGGGGAGAGAGAGTCCCCCCCTTGTGCTTCCTCTTCCATGGCCTCCCCCCTGATACGTCTCCAATGTATTTATAATTTTTGATTGTTCCATGTTGTTTTATTATCAATCTTGGATGTTTTATAATCATTTTCTAGTCATTTTATATCATTTTTTGGTACTAACCTATTGACATAGTGCCAAGTGACAGTTGTTGTTTTTTCCATGTTTTTTACATCGCAGAAAATGAATATCAAATGGAGTCCAACTACCACGAAACTTTATGGAGATTTTTTATGGGCCAGAAGGAAGGCAATGGTCCCTGGTTGCACCTGGGGGTGCCCCGAGGGGGGCACAACCCACTAGGGCGCGCCCCGGTGGGTTGTGCCCACATCGGGTGCCCCGGGCCGCCTCTTTGCTCTATAAATACCCAAAAAATACCAGAACCCTAGGGGAGTCAACGAAATATTCATCCAGCCGCCGCATAGTCCAGAATCACCAGATCCAATCTAGTCACCATCACGGAGGGGTTCACCACTTCCATTGGTGCCTCTCTGATGATGCGTGAGTGGTTCTTTGTAGACCTTCGGGTCCGTAGTTAGTAGCTAGATGGCTTCATCTCTCTCTCTTGATCCTCAATACAATGGTCTCTTGAATATCCATATGATGTAACTCTTTTGCGGTGTGTTTGTTGGGATCGATGAACTTTGAGTTTATGATCAGATCTATGTTTTTATATCCATGAAAGTATTTGAGTTTCTTTGATCTCTTTTATGCATGATCTCCTGTAGCCTCGTATTTCTTCTCCGATATTTGGGTTTTGTCTGGCCAACTTGATCTATTTATCTTGCAATGGGAAGAGGTGCCGGTAGTGGGTTCAATCTTACGGTGCTTGATCCAAGTGATAGAAAGGGAACCGACACGTATGTATCGTTGCCACTAAGGATGAAAAGACGAGATCTATATCTACCTCCATGTAGATAAATGGATCTTGTATACATCATGTCATCGTTCTTATTGCATTACTCCGTTTTCCATGAACTTAATACACTAGATGCATGCTGGATAGCAGACGATGTGTGGAGTAATAGTAGTAGATGTAGGCAGGAGTCGGTCTACTAATCTTGGACGTGATGCCTATGTAATGATCATTGCCTGGATATCGTCATAATTATTTGAAGTTCTATCAATTGCCCAACAGTAATTTTTTCACCCATCGTTTGCTATTTTTCTCAAGAGAAGCCACTAGTGAAACCTATGGCCCCCAGGTCTTCTTTCTCATATATTTGCCTTGCGATCTATGTTTCCTTTGCATTTTTATTCAGATATATTAAACCAAAAATCCAAAAATACCTTGCTGCAATTCATTTTATTTGGCGTTCGATCTATCAATCTACTACAATTTACCTCATGTCTGTTTGCCTATCTTGAGGCGCCGTACCCCGGAAGGGATTGACAACCCCTTTAACACGTCGGGTTGCGAGGTGTTGTTATTTGCGTGTAGGTGCTGCTTATGTTGTGTTGCTTGGTTCTCCTACTGGTTCGATACCTTGGTTTCATAACTAAGGAAAATACCTACCGTCATTGTGCTACATCATCCCTCCCTCTCCAGGGAAATACCGACGTAGTTCCAGCTACCATCAAGGAGAATTTCTCGCTCCGCTGCTGGGGAGGATCTTCAACATAACCAGGTTCCTAATCACAAATCTCATCTCCTTGAAATTTACATTTTTTTCCATTTGCCTCTCATTTTCCTCTCCCCCACTTCACAAAAAAAAATTCCATTTTATTCGCCTCTCTTTTTCATTCGCCGTTTTCTTGCCGGATCTGTTTTTGACTGCAATCTTGTCGTGTGGTCATAATGACTCAAGAGAACACCAAGTTATGTGATTTCTCAAATACCAACAACAATGATTTTATTGGCACTCCGCTTGCTCCTCCCGCCACTAGTGCGGATACTTGTGATATTAATACTGCTTTGCTGAATCTTGTTATGAAAGACCAATTTTCCGGTACTCCTAATGAGGATGCCGCGTCCCATCTTAATACCTTTGTGGAATTATGCGATATGCAAAAGAAAAAAGATGTGGACAATGATGTGGTCAAGATGAAATTATTTCCGTTCTCTTTGCATGATTCTGCAAAAAATTGGTTCTCTTCTTTGCCTCGCAATAGTATCGATTCTTGGAATAAGTGCAAAGATGCTTTTATCACTAAGTATTTTCCTCCCGCAAAACTTATTTCCCTTAGAACCCAAATCATGAATTTCAAGAAACTTGAACATTAGCATGTTGCGCAATCTTGGGAAAGGATGAAAATGATGCTAAGGAATTGCCCAACTCATGGGTTAAATCTTTGGATGATCATACAAAAAATTTATGCGGGGTTGAATTTTGTTTCTCGTAATCTTTTAGATTCCGCCGCGGGTGGTACTTTTATGGAAATTACTTTGGGTGAAGCCACCAAATTGCTTGCAAATATCATGACAAAATATTCACAATGGCATACCGAAAGAGCTCCTACTAGTGAAAAAGTTAATTCGGTTGAAGAAATTTCTTCTTTGAGTGATAAAGTTGATGCTCATATGAAATTGGTTGCTAGTAAAAGTTCTCCTATTGATTTTAATGATATGCCTTTGTCTACTTTGGTTGAGAAAATAGTGATGCCATTGATGTGAATTTTATTTCTCGCAATAATTTCAACAACAATGCTTATAGAGGTAATTTTAATCCTAGGCCTTTTCCTAGTAATGCCTCTAATAATTATGGTAATTCCTATGGAAATCAATCTTATAAAAATAATAGGAACACCTCTGATATTGAGAATAATATTAAAGAATTTATCAATACTCAAAAAGCTTTCAACACTTCCATAGAAGAAAAGTTGAATAAGATTGATGATTTGTCTAGAAGTGTTGATAGAATTGCTCATGATGTGGAAAATCTCAAGATGAAAATTTTGTGACTAAAGTAGATGAATCAATTAGAGCTCTTTATGTTTCTATGGACGAAAGTAAGAAAAGAACCGCTATGCTTAGAGCTAAAAGAGAATTTTTAGAAAAAGCTTTTTCTAGTGATTATTCTTGCAAAAGTGATGAAGATCTTAAAATGATTGGTGTTTCTTCTATTGATTCCTTGTTTAGTAAAGTTAAGAATGATGAAAAAGGGATTGGAGAAGAGTCAACTTTAGGTAGAAGGTGTCCCAATATTTCGGAGGGTGAAAATCTTGTTGAGGAAATTGATGAAAGTGGGTTTGGAGAGGTCAAAACTTTAGCTAGTGATGCACCCACTCTTTTGGATTACAAAGACTATAATTATGATAGTTGCTCTTTGATTAATTGTATTTCTTTGTTGCAATCCATGATAAATTCACCCCATGCTTATGAACAAAACAAAGCTTTTACTAAACATATTGTTGATGCTATGATGAAAGCTTTGGAAGAAAAGTTGGAATTAGAAGTATCAATTCCTAGAAAATTATATGATGAGTGGGAACCTACTATCAAAGTCAAGATTAAAAATTATGAATGTTTTGTTTTGTGTGACTTGGGTGGTAGTGTTTCTACGATTCTGAGATCTTTATGTGATGCGCTTGGTCTTACCAATCTTGAAGAATGTTCACTGAATTTGCACTTGGCGGATTCTACTATTAAAAATCCTATGGGAAGAATTAATGATGTTCTTATTCTTGCAAATAGGAATTATGTGCCCATAGATTTTATTTTTCTTGATATTGATAGCAATCCATCTTGTCCAATTATTCTTGGTAGACCGTTTTGACACACTATCGGTGCCATGATTGATATGAAAGAAGGCAATATTAAGTTCCAATTTCCTTTGAGGAAGGGTATGGAACACTTTCCTAGAACTAGAATTAAGCCACCTTATGAATCAATCATGAGGGCATCTTATGGATCTCAAACCAAAGATGACAAAAATTAGATCCTTGCTTTATGCCTAGCTAAGGGCGTAAAACTATAGCGCTTGTTGGGAGGCAACCCAATGAATAAAATTTACTTTTGCTTTTTGCGTTCTGTTCTTGAGTGTTAGCACAATTATGCAACTGTTATGATTGTGTTTTTTATGTTTTAATTACTGTTTGTTCCAAGTAAAGCCTTTAGGATCTTCATGGGCAATAGTTGTTTGATCTTGCTGAAAAAACAGAAACTTTTATGCTCGCGAAATTAATTTTCATTTTTTACCAGAGAGCGATAAAATACCTATTCCACCTGCAGTAGATCAATATACAAATTTCTCAGGCTTTCCTAATTTTTCAGAGTTTTTTGAGTTACCGAAGTATTCAAAATAGTCAGATTTCTACAGAATGTTCTTTTTTGACAGATTCTGTTTTCTTTGTGTTGTGTGCTTATTTTGATGGCTCTAGGGTTATCTTTGATGAGTTTTTGCCATAGAAAAGTTGGAATATAGTAGATATAATATATAAAAATATGAATTGGTTTGATACAACACTTATAGTAGTGGTTTATTATTCTTATACTAACGGATCTCACGAAGGCTTTGTTGAGTCTTGTGTGATTGAAATTTTCAAGTTTTGGGTTATCTTACGACGGATGAAGGAAGGATGTAAGAGTCTAAGCTTGGGGATGCCCCGGCATCCCAAGATATTATCCAAGAATGAGCAACCAACTAAGCTTGGGGATGCCCTCGAGTGGCATCCCCGCTTTCTTCCAACAACTATCGGTGTTTTACTCGAGACTATATTTTTATTCGTCACATGATATGTGTTTTGCTTGGAGCGTCTTGTATGATATGTGTCTTTGCTTGTTTTATTTTTTTGTTTTAAGTCATCAATCCTTGCTGGACACACCTATTTAAGAGAGCCAAAATTATGTCATGACTTGTTAGAATTGCTCTCTATGCTTCACTTAAATCTTTTATGAGCTAGGACTTGCTCTAATGCTTCACTTATATCTTTTTGAGCACGGTGTGCTTTGTTATTTTTGAAGAAATGCTCTCTTGCTTCACTTAGATTTGTTTGAGAGTTAGTAAAATTTTGAAGAAATTCTCTCTTGCTTCACTTAAATTATTTTGAGAGAAAGAAATTTGTTATGCGCATGTTCTTCACTTATATTTGTTTCAGCTTATGAAAAGCAACACATGAAAATTAGTGCCAAAGTGATAGATATCCAAGAAGGATAAAGTAAAAGAAAATGTCATGAAGATCATTGGACAAAATAAACTTGATTCTTAGTAATAGTTTTGAGATATGATGATGTGATACGTGAGTTATGTTGATGAGTAAATATTGGTGTTAAGGTTTGTGATTCTCTATGCAGGCACAAACGTTAATAATCATGCAATGAAAATTATACCCTACTTGTGGTGCATTATTCGGTGTTAATTATGCTTAATTCTTGCTTACGAGATTATTCGTTTCTTGGTTGGTCGCTTCTCAATCTTTTTGCTAGCCTTCATTTTGCACTAAGTATGACCTCTACTTATGCATCTAAAATCCTTTAAACCTGTTTTTCCACATGAGTCCACTATATCTACCTATATGCGTTATTATTTTGCGGTTCTAAGCAAATTTTCATGTGCTATCTCTAATTTTCAAAATAAACTTCTCTTTCGTGTGTTCGTTTCGCTCACGGAGCGGTGAGGGGTGGCTAATTTTTTCCATGCTAGATGTGTTATTCTCAAGATGAGTGCTTATTCACTTGTCATTGCACAAGAGTAAGGCAAAGGTATTAGGGATGCCCAGTCCCGAAATGCAAAAAGAAATGAATTTAGTTTATGTTGTCAAATAATAAATTCCTTGGAAAGTGTTGGTATGGAGGGCACCCGTGGATACGGTTAGCCATGGAAAGTGAAAGTTATGGTGGAATAAGGAATAAACTTTATTTTCTGTTTGGGAACCGCCTATGATATATCTATGCATGGAAAGTATTGGGCACTCTAAGTCATTTTCATTGGCGGGATGGATAGACCTCCCAAAATGTTTCTATCTCAAATTTTTCGCTTTGAGCTCTGGCACCTCTACAAATCCCTACTTCCCTCTACGAAGGGCCTATCTTTTACTTTATGCAATTTTTATTTCGAAATTTGAGTCTCCATCTTCTCTCATAAAAGCACCAACTAGGAGGCGATATGATCGTGCTCAAGTATTGGGTGTAGTTAATATTCGAGTATGTTTCATGAATGGATCAATGTTTGAGCATGATGGGCTAGGGATAACTTATTTTAGCATTGATATTTTGAAAGACATGGTTGCTTGTTGATATGCTTGAGTATCTAAATTATTATGTCAAAACTAGACTATTGCTTTGAATCACATAAATGTCCATGCTATAAAGAAAAGAATATGATATGACTTGATGAATGATACGTCTCCGTCGTATCTACTTTTCCAAACACTTTTGCCCTTTTTTGGACACTAACTTGCATGATTTGAATGGAACTAACCCGGACTGACGTTGTTTTCAACAGAATTGCCATGGTGTTATTTTTGTGCAGAAATAAAAGTTCTCAGAATGGCCTGAAAATCAATGGAGATTATTTTTGGAATATATATAAAAAATATTGGCGGAAAGATCCACGCCAGGGGGCCCACACCCTGTCCATGAGGGTGGGGGCGCGCCCCCTGCCTCGTGGGCCCCTGACGCTCCACCAACCTCAACTCGGGGAGAAAAAAATCAGGGAGAAGGATTCATCACGTTTTACGATACGGAGCCGCCGCCAAGCCCTAAACTCTCTCGGGAGGGCTGATCTGGAGTCCGTTCAGGGCTCCGGAGAGGGGAATCCGCCGCCATCATCATCATCATCAACTTTCCTCCATCACCAATTTCATGATGCCCACTACCGTGCGTGAGTAATTCCATCATAGGCTTGCTGGACGGTGATGGGTTGGATGGGATTTATCATGTAATCGAGTTAGTTTTGTTAGGGTTTGATCCCTAGTATCCACTATGTTCTGAGATTGATGTTGCTATGACTTTGCCATGATTTCAGATATGAACCTATTATGTTTCCAGATCTGAACCTATTATGTTTTCATGAATATATGTGAGTTCTTGATCCTATCTTGCAAGTCTATAGTCACCTATTGTGTGTTATGATCCGTTAACCCCGAAGTGACAATAATCGGGATACTTACCGGTGATGGCCGTAGTTTGAGGAGTTCATGTATTCACTATGTGTTAGTGCTTTGGTCCGGTACTCTATTAAAAGGAGGCCTTAATATCCCTTAGTTTCCAATAGGACCCCGCTGCCACGGGAGGGTAGGACAAAAGATGCCACGCAAGTTCTTTTCCATAAGCACGTATGACTATATTCGGAATACATGCCTACATTACATTCATGAACTGGAGCTAGTTCTGTGTCACCCTATGTTATAACTGTTGCATGATTGATCGCATCCGACATAATTATCCATCACTGATCCATTGCCTACGAGCTTTTCATATATTGCTCTTCGCTTATTTACTCTTCCGTTGCTACTGTTAAAATCGCTATAAAACCAAAAATATTACCTTTTCTACCGTTACCACTATTATCATATTACTTTGCTACTAAATACTTTGCTACAGATATTAAGTTTCTAGGTGTGGTTGAATTGACAACTCAGTTGCTAATACTTGAGAATATTCTTTGGCTCCCCTTGTGTCGAATCAATAAATTTGGGTTGAATACTCTACCCTCAAATACGGTTGCGATCCCCTATACTTGTGGGTTATCAAGACTATTTTCTGGCGCCGTTGCTGGGAAGCATAGCTCTATTCTTTGACTCACTTGGGATTTATATCTACTGGTCACTATGAAGAACTTGAAAGATAAAAGAACCAAGATTTTTCCCTCAACTACGAGGGGAGGTAAGGAACTGCCATCTAGCTCTGCACTTGATTCACCTTCTGTTTTGAGTAAACTTGCGACACCTACTCCTGCTATTCATTCTGATATGTCGCATGTTATTGATGATGCCACTTCTGCTTTGCATAATACTTATGACGAAACTACTTCTATGCTTGATAATACTGTGCCACTAGGTGAATTTCTTGATGAACAACTTGTTAGGGCTAGAGAGAATGAAATTATTGAAACTGATAATATTGATGAAAGTGATGATGAAGATTCTCTCCCTAGATATGAATTTCCTGTTGTGCCTGAGGGTTATGTTATGGATGAAGAAACTGCTAGAGACTTTCTTGCTTGCAATGATAGATCTGATCTTAAGAAATTATTAGTTAAGCTTAAAGAAAAGTCTTTGAATGCTAGAATGAAATATGACCCTGCTTTTGCTACTTCACCTATCTTTATTACTGATAAGGATTATGATTTCTCTGTCGATCTCGAGTTAATTACTTTGGTTGAATCTGATCCTTTTTATGGCGATGAATCTAAAACTGTTGTGGAACATCTTACTAAATTCAATGATATAGCCACCCTTTTTACTCATGATGAGAAAACTCGCTATTACATTATCCTTAAGTTGTTCCCATTCTCATTAAAGGGTGATGCTAAAACATGGTTTAATTCTCTTGATCCTCGTTGTGTGCGTAGTCCCCAGGATATGATTTATTACTTCTCTGCTAAATATTTCCCCGCTCATAAGAAACAAGCTTCTTTAAGGGAAACATATAATTTTGTGCAAATTGAAGAAGAGAGTCTCCCACAAGCTTGGGGGAGGCTTCTCCGATTACTTAATGCTTTCCCTGGTCATCCTCTCAAGAAGAATGAAATACTTGATATCTTTTATAATGGACTAACTGATGCTTCCAGAGACTACCTAGATAGTTGTGCTGGTTGTGTTTTCAGGGAATGAACTTTTCATCAAGCTGAATTGCTATTGAATAATATGTTGACAAATGAAAATAATTGGACACTTCTTGAACCAACTCCTAAGCCAACTCTGAAGAAAAGGGGTATTCTATTTCTCGGTCATGAAGATATGCAAGAGGCAAAGAAATCTATGAAAGAAAAAGGTATTAAAGCTGAAGATGTTAAGAATTTACCACCTATTGAAGAAATACATGGTCTTGATAACCCGACATAGGTAGTAAAGGTAAATTCTCTCTATAGATTTGATGAAGGTGATATTCCTCATAATAAGTCTGCTAGCCAATGCTTAGATGATTTTGATAATTTTATGGTTAAGCAAGAAAACTTCAATGCTTATGTTGGTAGACAATTGAAACACAATGCTGATATGCTTGAACACTTGAGTGATTATATGGCTAGTGTTAAAGGTGAACTTAAACTTATTAGTAAACATGCTTCTACAGTTACCACTCAAGTAGAACAAGTACTTAAGGCTCAGAATGATTTGCTTAATGAATTAAATAATAAGAAAAATGATAATGTTGTTAGAGTTATGACTAGAGAGGGTAAAATGACTTAGGAACCTTTGTATCCTGAGGGCCACCCTAAGAGAATTGAGCAAGGTTCTTAGAGAACTAATGTAGATGCACCTAGCCCTTCTAAAAGGAAGAAAAAGAAAAATGATAGGACATGCTTCTAGTGAACCTGTTGTTGACACACCTAAGAATCCCAATGATATTTCTATTTTTGATGTTGAAACACAATCTGGTAATGAACATGAACCTAGTGATAATGTTAATGACGATGTTCATGTTGATGCTCAACCTAGCAATGATAATGATGTAGAGATTGAACCTTCCATTGATCTTGATAACCCACAATCAAAGAATCAATGTTATGATAAGAGAGATTTTGTTGCTAGGAAGCACGGTAAAGAAAGAGAACCATGGGTTCAGAAACCCAAGCCATTTCCTCCTAAACCATCCAAGAAAAAGGATGATGAGGATTTTGAGCGCTTTGCTGAAATGATTAGACCTATCTTTTTGCGTATGCGTTTGACTGATATGCTTAAAATGAACCCTTATGCTAAATACCTGAAAGATACTGTTACAAATAAAAGAAAGATACCGGAAGCTGAAATTTCCACCATGCTTGCTAATTACACTTTTAAGGGGGGAATACCTAAGAAATTAGGAGATCCAGGAGTACCAACTATACCATGCTCCATTAAAAGAAACTATGTTAAAACAGCTTTATGTGATCTTGGAGCCGGTGTTAGTGTTATGCCTCTCTCTCTTTATATCGTAGACTTGATTTGAATAAGTTGACACCTACTAAAATATCTTTGCAAATGGCCGATAAATCAACTGCTATACCTATTGGTATTTGTGAGGATGTGCCTATTGTGGTTGCAAACATTACTATTTTAACGGACTTTGTTATTCTTGATATTCCCGAGGATGATAGTATGTCTATTATTCTTGGTAGACCATTTTTAAATACTGCAGGGGCTGTTATTGATTGCAACAAAGGCAATGTCACTTTTCATGTTAATGGTAATGACCATACGGTACACTTTCCGGGGAAACAACCTCAAGTCCATAGTATCAATTCTATTGGAAAATTTTCAACGATTACTATTGGAGGTTTTGAATTTCCTCTTCCTACTGTCAAGAAGAAATATGATATTCTTATTGTTGGGGACATGCATATCCCCGTTGAGGTAACCTAGTGTTATTCAAAAATTCTCCAGTTTCATGTTATTTGAAAAGAGTTTGTTAACAAGACTTGATCAACCTTGTTAGTGGATTCCTTTTGATGAGCATGAGATGCATGAATTTAGAAAACACAACTCTCTGTACCCTCTTTTTACTTTCTATTATTTATATTAAACAAAGCAAAAATAGTATTTTCTGTCTGTTTTCTGAATTATCCTTGAAATAAAAAATATCCCAAAAATATAAGTTCTCCAAATGCCCTGAAAATGAAATATGATTTTTTTTCTAGAATATTTAAGGATTTTAGGCACTAAGAACACAGCAGGGGGAGCAGCCACGTGCCCACGAGGGTGGAGGGCGCACCCTACCCCCTAGGCGCGCCCCCTGCCTCGTGGACCCCACGTGGGTCCCCTCCACTTATCCTTGCACCCAGACACTTCGTCTTGCTAAAGAAAAAATCATCCATCAGCTCAAACCCGAGTTCTTGCTCATCTTGCTGTCATTTTCGATATCCTTGCTCAAAGCTCCATTCACAAAACTGCTTTGGGGGATTGTTCTTTGGAATGTGACTCCTCCAATGGTCCAATTAGTTTTTGTTCTAGTGCTTTATTTATTGCAAATTTTTGCTTCTTAGGTGACCCTGTTCTTGAGCTTGCATGTCAAATTTATGTGGTCAAAAGTAGTTTTAATGCATGATATAGCCTCTAGACACTTGTAGGAGTAGTTGTTATCAATTTTGTTGAGTTTGGTTCACTTTTATTTTGAGTTACTAAAAAATTTATAAAAAATTTCAGAGGAAGAAATATGTTCAGGAAAATGTACCAAGGTGGTTCCTCAAGGAAACAAGGACCAAGGCCCGCAATAGCGAGCCGGACAATGAACTACCAAGGGATGCTCAAGTACGGCCTTGTGAATGGCTGTTAGAGGACCTCATGGTTCGGGCAGGAATCAAGGAAGAATTTGACGCATATGTGCGTAACGCTGATCTGGAGAGCTTCGAGGCAGATAAGTGCCAGTTGTACCTCTATTTAACTGATTCATTTGTGAGAAGGTTTAACTTTACATCATCACGCAATTCTCAAACTGTCATGTTTGACCTTTATGATAAATCTTATACCATGGACTTAGAAGATTTTAATACTGCTTGTAAACTCCCGCAGTGGGGTAGTGTTAGTGAACCTCACAAACCTGAATATAAAGACTTTCTTACTAGTATAACTGTGGGGGAATCTAGGGAAATCATGCAAGCTACCATAGGGAGCATCCATTTTCCTGCCATACATTATTTTGCTCTCTTTATAGGTAGATGCATTAACGGTAAGGATGAGGCATGTCACATGTGTGTTCCCGATCTTAGTGTTCTCAAGAGTGTTGTATTAGGAGATAGACAATATAACTTGGGGGCTATTGTTGCACGTAGGTTGCATAATAATAGTATTAATGAAGATTTCTTTGGTGGAATTTATGCAACCCGTTTAGCTGATTTTCTTGAGATACCCATACATGGATATGATATTGAGTTGCCTCCTGCTTATTTAGATTATAATGCTATGGTTCGTCATCAGTTTGTTGAGAGGAATGATCAGTCCCTCTAGTACCAACTAATCTTTGACAGACGATGCACCTATCACGTCGCTATCCCTGCTCCTACTTTCTTTGACTTTCAGGCAAAAGGGAGATATATTATAACTAGGGAGGAGGCGAACGAGTACGAGAGGAGGGCAGAGGTAGCCCGCCTCCAAGCTGCAGCCCTTCAGGCAGTAGCTGATCCATCTCAGTACGACCCCAGCTTCAACTTCGGATATCTACCAGGCCATCCATGGGCATAGACAAACTTAGGCCAAAAGCCTAAGCTTGGGGGAGTACGTATCTCTCACTGACATTACATTCATGTTCACAAACTCATGCCAATTGTCGGCGCTCATACTTTTTCATTGTATCATCCATGATAGTTTAATTTCTTTATAAGCTTTCTTCTTGTGTGTTTGAAAAACCTTAAGAAAAAACAAAAAAATAGTTGTAGCTTTTAGCTAGTTTACTTTCCATGCTTGTAGTAGTAGTAATTAAAAAGAAAACCCAAAAAGAATTCTCGTTCTTCTTTTGCTTGTTGGGAGCTTTCCCGTGTAAATCGTTTTATTTCCTTTCTTTTCCTTGGGGTCGAGAGGAGAAGACCACGATGAAAATGTTGAGTGGCTCTCATATGCATTATTGTTGATCTAACAAAGATACCATATTACCTTGTCTTCTCCCTTGAATTGAATGCTTGCAGATTCCAGCTTAGTCCAATGCACGTGCACTATTATTATTATCCACACTATTCGGTTGTGCAAGTGAAAGGCAATAATGACGATATATGATGAACTGATTGAGATGAGAAAAGCTGGTATGAACTCGACCTCTCTTGTTTTTGTAAATATGATTAGTTCATCGTTCCTGATTCAGCCTATTATGAATGAAACATGTTTGCAATGACAATTAGATATTATAGTTTCTTATGCCATGCTTAATTTTCTAGGAGTTTATAATGGTTTACCTTGCATGCCAACATGCTATTAAAATGGTTGTGATGTGGTATGATAGGGTGGTATCCTCCTTTGAATGATTCGAGTGGCTTGACTTGGCACATGTTCACGCATGTAGTTGAAAAAAAATCAACATAGCCTCTACGATATTTATGTTCATGGTGAATTATATCCTACTCATGCTTGCATTCGGTGTTGATTAATTTTAATGCATGTTCACGACTGTTGTCGCTCTCTAGCTGGTCGCTTCCCAGTCTCTTTATAGCCTTCACTTGTACTAAGCGAGAATACTTCTTGTGCATCCAACTCCATAAACCCCAAAGTTATTCCATATGAGTCCACCATACCTTCCTATATGCGGTATCTACCTGCCGTTCCAAGTAAATTTGTATGTGCCAAACTCCAAACCTTCAAATAAACATTCTGTTTTGTATGCACGAATAGCTCATGTATCAACTAGGGCTGTCTGTATCTTCCATGCTAGGCGGGTTATTCTCAAGAGGAGTGGACTCCGCTCCTCATTCACGAGAAAATGGCTGGTCACTGGGATGCCCAGTCCCATGCTCAAATCAAATCAAAATAATTGCAAACAAAACTCCCCCAGGATTGTTGTTAGTTGGAGGCACCCGTTGTTTCAGGCAAGCCATGGATTGATGCTTGTTGGTGGTGGGGGAGTATAAACTTTACCATTCTTCTTGGTAACCGCCTATAATGTGTGTAGCATGGAAGATATCGAGATCTCTCGGTTGTTATATTGACAATGAAACTATACCGCTCAAAATATTATTCATCTCTATTTCAAAATCGAGCTCTGGCACCTCGACAAATCCCTGCTTCCCTCTGCGAAGGGCTTATCCATTTACTTTTATGTTGAGTCATCATCCTCTCATTAAAAAGCACCAGTTGAAGAGCACTACTGTCATTTGCATGTATTATTGTTAGTTTACATTGAATATGACTTGACTGGATCTCTTTTACCATGAATTACAATGTCTAGTCAGTCATTGGTCTTTAAAGGTGCTCTGCATTTATGTTTTGCGGTCTCAGAAAGGGCTAGCGAGATACCATCTTGTTATATCATATTATGATTGTTTTGAGAAAGTGTTGTCATCCGAGATTTATTATTATTGCTCGCTAGTTGATTATGCCATTGATATGAGTAAACATGAGACCTAAATGTTATTGTGAATATGGTTAGTTAATAATCTTTGCTAAAAACTTGAATGCTGCCTTTACATATTTACAACAATAAGAGCAAACAGAGTTTGTAAAAGTCTTTCTTTATCACTTTCAGTTTGTCAACTGAACTGCTTGAGGACAAGCAAATGTTTAAGCTTGGGGGAGTTGATACGTCTCCGTCGTATCTACTTTTCCAAACACTTTTGCCCTTGTTTTGGACTCTAACTTGCATGATTTGAATGGAACTAACCCGGACTGACGCTGTTTTCAGTAGAATTGCCATGGTGTTATTTTTGTGCAGAAATAAAAGTTCTCGGAATGACCTGAAAATCGATGGAGATTATTTTTGGAATATATAAAAAATACTGGCGAAAAGATCCACCGCAGCCCCGCCCCGTCGCTTGTATCAAGCCAGGTTAATGGGGGTACGTTTTAAATAACTTTTTTCGCGGGTCAAATTCATGTAGATACTAAGTAGTTACCAACATAGAAATTAATTAGTTAAGAAGTGTGTCACTAAATCTCACCATCATCAACTACATCTCCTGTAGAGGTACCACTGACACCATAACCAACATTGTCCTCACCACTATTGAAGCCTTCCATGGGACACCGGCCTCCCTCCTAGGCACATAAAACTGCAACGTCAGTGCAATAGAGTGACATGAAAAATGCAACAATGACGAACTAGAAAACCAATTGGTATATCTATACTACTATATAATTTACGGGTTTTGAATAGGAGCTGACCATCAATCCTAACCATTTATGTCCTATATCCAACGGCTGAAAGTAGCGGGATTCGCAGTGAATAGTGCATGGTTGTTGCATCCACCATGTTCTAGAATGAACCGCCTGATACTTCTCAAGAGATGTGGCCCGAACTAATTCTTCTTGGGCCAGACATGTTGTAGCTTGAGGTTGGCAACGAGTTGAACCTAAAAAAGTGGTTTCGAAGGCAGCACATGCGTTCAGATATGTGGTTAGGAAGTTAGAAATTTGGATTCATTATTGTGTTCTCCCTAGTTTTTTTAACACCATATAAACATGAATGATGCTCACACAGATGCACATACACTTAACCCTAGGAACGCACACACACACACCTCTGAGATACTGAGCCGACACAATATTTTGAGATTGAGAACGTCTCTATTAGCAGCTTCGTAGTCGACGGAAATGTATTCTCTCACTGAGCGTACATTACTGAAAGGTTTAAAATAAATTCAGAAAAATGCGACCACCAATGCCAAGTTTACGACTTGAATCTTGATGGGTTGGCTCCATCACAAAAAATCAAGCCATTAGTATGCTGAGCTCACGTTAGTGTTTTTTTAAGAAGAAGGATAGCACCCTCTGCATTGGAGTGTTCTTGCTAGTGTTGGATGTCGTCTAAGTTATCCATACTCTAGTAGAGTATGTTTTTTGGGGGGAAGTTATACATAATATATGTTGATCATGATTAATGGGGTAGTTTGTATTTATATTGGTAAAAAACCTTGACTTGCTGGTCAATAAGTTAGGTCTGTGGCCACTTACGGTGTGAACGATTGAGCAACGTGACACTATCATTGTGTTGTATGCCATGAAACTCAGCCAGTGTTTTCTGAAGAAAGCTAACATCGATTTACTCAAGTCAAGCAGGCACGTAGGTGCACTCGTCGAGACCACCTGCCAAACGTGCGTGACAAATGACAGATGACAAATCCTATATCTCGAACAAACTAGTCTACCAAACCCATCAACGCTAAGATTCGTCGTCGTAATGACCTTCGAGACCTTGAGATCCCGTTTTCCGAGCAGGAAATCTGGAACGCCATCAAGTGCATGCCGAAAGGAAGAGCCCCCAGGTCCGATGGGTTCACGTCCGAGTTCTTATGTGCATCTTGGCCTACGATCAAAGATGATTTTGTTGAGGCGTTCAACAAGCTATACTCCCTCAACGGCCTCGGATTTCAACGTCTGAATGAGGCCCTACTCACTCTTATACCAAAAAAGCCCGACGCCGCCGCGCTCTCGGACTACCACCCGATCAGCTTGATCCACCTATTCGCCAAGCTTTTCGCCAAGGTGCTCTCTCTCCGCCTTGCGCCGAAGCTCTGTGACATGATCTCCACCAACCAGAGCGCGTTCATCGTGGGCCGATGCATCCACGACAACTTTTTGCTGGTCCCACTACAAGAAATATGTCAACTTGTGACCACCACTATTGGTCACTGAATGGTCACAAATTTCCATTTGTGACCTTTTTGTGACCAAAAACATAAGGTCAAAAGCTGGCCGTCATAAACTGACTATAGCGACCTTTCTTCTGGAATGGTCGCAAACGTTTATGACCAAAAAAAGGTCGTAGATTTAACGACCAACTGTTTTGGTCACTAGCAATCCGACCACACCACGTCAGATCCACCGTGGCAAGCTGACGTGGTAGACTTACGACCAAATGAAAAGGTCGTAAAATAGAATCAGCCCGGTCCATTTCAGCCGTCTTGATGGGCCAAGCCCAATAATTTCAGCCCATTTAATTTTTCTCTCTCTTTATTTTCTTATCTGCATGGGCCTGGCCCAATAATTTGGCCTTTTATTTTCTGGGAATGGAGCCTTTTTCTGATGAATTTTTTTATATTCCACTATTGTTTTGGGCCACAGCCTTTTTAGTCTAGTTCGAATTTGGGCCTTGGCCTTTTTATTTTGTGTTATGCAGCCTTTTGTAAATTTTTTTCTTACAGTCATTTCTTTTTTTAGGCCCAAGACTTTTTAGTCTAAATCTTGTTTGGGCCTTGGCCTTTTTAGAGCCCAGGGGTTCTTATTTTGCATAACTATAAACAGAAAGGCCCAGGTGCACAAGTGATCCACAAACCCAGGTTCAAACAGCAAGGCCCAGGTCCACAAGTGATCCACATAACTTCACAGAAAATAAACAGAGGTTCACAAGATCACATAACTTCACAGGTTCACATAACTTCACAGGTTCACATAACTTCACAGGTTCACTAGATCACATAACTTCACAGGTTCACATAACTTCACAGGTTCAAACTAGGCAGCAATGCAACAAAATGCTCAAAGACAAAGAGGTTCACAACCATCAAACTAGGCAGCAATGCAACTACCTTAGCAGCTCAAAGACAAACTGCACAGCCATCAAACTGCCTTAGCTCCAAAGAGAGCCATCAAGTGGGCTAACTGCTCTTCCTGCTCTTGAGACTTCTTGCGCAGCAGCTCAAGTTCCTTGTCGCGTGCAGCTTCAGATTCTTCCGCCTTCATCTTGATTGCCGCCAATTCTTCTTGCATCACTTCAGCTTGAAGCTCAGACCTCTCCAGCTTCTGCTCAAGGTCACGAACATGAGCAGCAACTTCAGTTGTTGCTTTGCCGGAGTTGTTCCTAGATGACTGGAGCCCAACATTCCTGAGGAATGTGCTTTGCTTGACTTCGGTCTTGAGGACTTGTTCGACAATTTCAACAGCAGACTTTGGCTCTTCACCTTCTGGTACCGGCGCGTCCTTAATTTTTTCCATCTCAAGCTAGCATATGGAGGAAAATGATAGGCATTAGTGGGAGATCTATTTCACATTTTGCAAACCAAACCAAGCAAGAGAAACCAAACCAGCACACAAATGGATTATTTGAAGTAACCAAACCAGCACACAAAATCTATACAAGAAGATGATGACTAGTGACCTGGAGACATGAAATTGGAACAATATGATCACTTCATTAAGCCTAGAATGGTGGTTCTATATAAGATGGCTTCCCGAGTGAGCCGATCATCAAACTAACATTCAGATCAAATTTCATCATATCATAAAAATGCATCAAATAGCTACAGCAAGTTCTGATATCTTTGTTGAACTATCAAACAACATCAAAGCATGGAACATAGCGTGTGTTCTTGACTGGCTCCGAATCAAACAACATCAAATCATCAAAGCATCAAAGCTGGCTGTGAATCAAACAGGGAAAAGCATGGAGTGACTTACTATAGCAGTCTTGACTGGCTCCGAAAACCCGCGCTTCTTGCTGTTGTGGGTGGCCTTAAACAAGTCAATCGCAGACAGCTCCTCACCCTTACGCTCTTCTTTCTGAAATGTTTTTCAACAAAAATCAAAATGTTATTCAGCAAGAATCAGAAATGTTATTCAATGAGGATCAAACGGTAAGGTCTCTAGAGAAGAGTTCTCACAGTGGCAAAAATGTGTGTTGTGTAGTGCCTGGAACCAGTTCTGTGATTGTACATGACTTTTTCTCGATTCATCTTGTTCAACACGCAGGTTTCCTACAAAAAAGCATACTGTCAGCATGATCTAGCACTAGCATATCATGTGCAGAACATAAAGCATCAAACAAAGCAGAGACAAACCTTGTGTCTTGGGGTAGACCACATCTCCACCAGAGCTTGCCATTCACCATCCGTTAGATCAGGCACCGGAGACTTAATGCTGACTTTATTTGCGGCTACGGTATCAAAATACTTCTTCTTGATCTGATGGCGTCTGTTCTTTGAATATTTCTGCAGAATATCTTTGCACGAGGTCTTGATGGTCTCCGAGTCTAGGTTCATCTCAAAATTTGCCTACCAATAGCAAACAAGGTAGGAACAATATTAGTGATCATGCATAGGTGTAACAGAAAATAGATAGCACATTAACTATGAAACAAGTAGCTTACAGCAACTTTCCCAATGTAGTTCTCCAATAGACTAGCATTTTTTTGTATAGCTTGAAGTGAGGAAGAACCGGAAGATGGCTTTTTGCAACGAGTCCACACTCAGAAGCAAGCTTTGCTGCCTGCAGAGGATTCTCTGGACGAATCATCCCTTCGGCAATTTGGATAGGCACCTTGCTACCAAGCGACTTGGTGATCCTCTCTAGCCCTTTGCCCTTTCTAAGTCTAGTCTTGGGAGTCATTGCATCTGAAAATGAAACTGAACTCATAAATTAGAATAGAAATCGACAAATGAAGGAATCGACAAAAGCATACATGATCATTCCATTTGGAAAATGCACTAGTAAAAGATAGCATTGCAAAGGTCAACTTGCCTGATTGAAGCACAAGCTACTGTTCTTCTTCATTGATGACAGCGTTCCTGTCAATAGAAGGTGCAATAGGGCTGAGGTCTGTGTGGACAGTGCCTGCTTCATCAATGCAGATGGTTCCTGCTTCATCTAGGCAGACAGTGCCACTTCCATCCATGCTGAGAGTGGTTCCTTCATCCATGGGCGGCAACTCATCACCCATTTGCACCGAGGTCTGAGAGTCCATGCGCAGCATACTTTCCTGATGGTCCGTCGCAGTCGCCATCCTTGCTTTCTACCTTGTGACTCTATCAAGGGCAGGTTCATCAGGTTCCAGGATCCTCTTTTTTGTCCTGGAGCTGGGGCCATCACCCTTCCTGGAGGCATTGCAGCAGATGTTTCTGAGCTCTTGTTCTTCTTGCTGACTGTCTTCTTAACACCAGGCCTCTTCGTCCTAGATTCCTTCAGTGCCTCGTATAAACAGCACGGAAAAAAGCATTAGATCACAAGAGAAATATGAGAGCACAAGAAATAACATAGAATAACAGAACCCCAACCCTCCAAGCAAGACAGAGTTTGCACCTTAACAATCTTGTTGACTACAACATCATCCACTTCCTCTCCATCAATAACTTCATCCTCCTTAGGATTGTACTCTGGGTCATCATTGATAACTCCACTACCCTCTTGAACCTCATCACTTCTACCTTCTTGTACACCATTTGTTTTCCTAATCATCGACGCTATTGCACCGATGCCAAGGGACTGGAACATCCGATTGTTCCTCATGATATTTCTAGCCCTAACCTTCTCGTACTCGGTGAGAGGCTCTTCTTTGCATGATAAAGGAAACGTAACTATTAGGTGAATGTTTGGAATGCATGGACAGACAGCCAAACATAGCTTATGAAATTTTATTATCATTTAATCCTAGTTATTCAGGTAAGGAAGACTAACAGCACACAGGCACAATTAAGCCAGCTTATTCAGATTGCAGCAATACATTTCACTTAGCATATTAAGACACAGATTTTATGAAACTGACAGTATAACCACAAGGAGCAAGTTGCACACCAACGGTTGGCCTCATGCTTGACCTTGTCCTCCTTGCCATGGATGATCTTGAGGTGGTGCTTGCAAAATAGAATAAACAACAATCAGATACAACAGGGATAAAGTAAAATGATGCACTTGTATCAATAAAGGAAAGCATTTGGACCATCATGCACATACATGTAATACATATGAAACAAACTTGATGGATAAACAATACAGTGATCTAGTGTTATTAATTAAGAAAACTTGTAAGTGCACTAAACAAGCATGCATGTACACTAGTAGCAAGTAAGCAAAGTGCATAAGTGCTACTAATACAAGCAAGCAAGCAAGCAAAGTGCTACTGACAGAAACAAGCAAGCAATGAAGGAAATTGAAGAGAAGCAAGCAAGTACTATTGATACAAACCCTAATTAATAAGCAAGCAAGTAGCTTCTTCTCCAAGTTATACTAATACTAGCAAGTACTGCTGATGGAGACCCTAATTAAGCATGTACTGCTGATAGAGCCCACCCCGCGCTCTCTTTCCTTCCCCGGTCCCCACATGATCACATATACATCATGTGGTAAATCTGGCAACGTCTCGTGCTAGTATTAGTATAGCACAATGGTCTACAGTATATGATTGGTACTGTGACAACACTATCAGGTACACCATGAATGGCAGATGGACTTAATCATTTAGTATTAGTATAGCTCGCATGAATGGCAATGTCTCGTGCTAGTATTAGTATAGCTCACAGTAATGGCAGATGGACTTAATCATTTAGTAATGAACACCGTGAATTACTAGACCAACCCAGAGAGCATATATCACACCTACATGAACTACTCTAGTAGTACAGTGAGCAGAAAGCTTTCTATATGTAAACCAAAGCATGGCAGGAGCTCACAAGATAGAAACCAAACATGAATGGGAACCTACAAACCCTAGATAGAATGGGAACAACAACTACAGAGCTTTAGATTTAGTGGCGACCATAATTAAGAACAAATAACAGAGTGCCACAGCAAGCAAAACAAATCGAACACCCAAAAAGAATAACATCCTTGTTCTAGCAAATACAAAACAGGGAGAAGGCTTCAAAGGAAGATTTCTCAAAGAACATGTAGCCATTTCTACGAAGATGCAAATGGATATCAATACTTCACACAAACGACCTCTTACAGACATCAACTTCAATGTCATCAAGCAAGCAAATCGCTATGACTACAGATTAACAAAGCATAACAAGGATTAACAAAGCAAATGGCTCTGAAGTAATACACTCTGACAAGTAAAGATTAACAAACCATAACAAGGATTGGCAGCATAGGGAGATGGAGATGGACAAAAACCTGCTTTTGTGGTAGCCGTGCTTGAGCTCCTCCTCCTGATGCTGCTCAATGACCTGCATGACAAACAAGGCCATGGATGAGCTGCCACAGGGCATCCACATGACAACACAAAACATCAAGCAACGACATTGACAGGGATGCAAAATCAAAATAGAGCATACAAAATCTAGATTAAAGAACCACCTCCCCACAAAACCCTAACCCCATGAATCCATCCCCATCTCAAAATCACATTACCAACGACATGAACCCTAACCCCATGAACAAGAAGGATATCATCCCATGAATCCTAACCCCATGAATCCATCCCCATCCCCATCCCCATGAAGAAGAACCCTAACCACCAAGAGATCCTAACCCTAACCATCAGGAAATCCTAACCCTAGAAGATGCACCATGAGATCCTAACCCTAGAAGATGCACCATGAGATCCACCGAACCACCAGAAAATCCTAACCCTAACGAGGGGAGTACCTGTCGTCGTGTTGTAGATGATGCAGAGGTGGCTCCTGTCGCAGTCGTCGCTCGCGTCTACCCTCTTGTCACCACCGTCGTCGATGTAGAGGAGCGGAGCGGCGATTTGTCATCGAGGAGCAGAGCGGGGCAGGGCGGAGCAGAGGAGGAGGGGCTAGGGTTGCGGGGTGGGGAGAGGGGAGGGGGATTCGTCGGGGCTGGCAGGTGGGGAATGGAGGGGCGGAGCAGAGGACGGGCGGCGGGGCGGCACGGAGCAGGGGAGGGAGTGGTCGTCGGCGGGGCGGCTCGGGGAGGGAGAAGCTAGGGTTCGTCGGGGAGAGGGGAGGGGAATGGGGAAATTTTGGGAGGGGAGGGGAGGGGATCCCGCGTGTTAGTGGGAGAGGGAGTGGTGGGACCCGCCTGGTAGTGGGAGAGGGAGTGGAGGGAAATTTTGGGAGAGGGAAATTTTGGTGGAGGGAAAATTTTGGTGTGGGAGGGAAATCCTTTTGGGTTTGGGTGTAGAAAAAAATAGGGTTTTTTTGTAAACTTTGTAGAAATCATGGTTAAAATCATACCGAGTAGCTCAAGAAAACACCGGTATTGCAAGTTTAGTATTTTTGCTAGTTGGTAGGCCACATTTGATGATGTGACGCGGAGGTCTCCCATTTTTTTGATTTTTTTTTGAATTTTTTACGGTGTTTTCAAAAACCGGCCGATTTCGTCGCGGCGGCCGTCCGTGGCAAGGGTTTGAGCCGTGCAAATCTGTTGTCGATTCTGTGATGAAATGCCTACCTGTGAAGCTAAGAAGCATTTTTAGTGAAAATAACGGGCAAGCTATGGAGGACCCATAGTTCAAATTCCAGCCGGTTCCAGCTGAATCGGCCGAAGGTGGTCCGAATTGCCGAGAGTAGCTACGAGGGTCGGAAATGCATGCTTTTGGCGACCATCCGTAAAATAGGGTCTACTTTGAGATAGACATGGAATGGCGCCGTTTGGGGTGCCCCTCCTTGTAGCCGCTTCACGAAAAACGCATGTCTTTTGCATTCAAAAAATGAAAAACGGTTTTTTTGTTAAACAAGTTGGAACCTCGCTTTGGCAACATTGTTTGCCATCACAAGACGGAGGCATGTGCCCAATTTGGGCATATTATCAGAAACTATTCAACGGATGCGGCCATATCATTGCTAGTTTGGCTTGAAAGCCATGAATCTTCGTTCATGGTAGGTCGTTTTTGAGAACACTTTTTCAAGAAAACGCCGGTATTGCAAGTTTAGTATTTTTGCTAGTTGGTAGGCCACATTTGATGATGTGAAGCGGAGGTCTCCCATTTTTTTGATTTTTTTTGAATTTTTTATGGTGTTTTCAAAAACCGACCGTCGTCGTGGCGGCCGTCCGTGGCTAGGGTTTGAGCCGTGCAAATCTGTTGTCGATTCTGTGATGAAATGCCTACCTGTGAAGCTAAAAAGCATTTTTAGTGAAAATAACGGGCAAGCTATGGAGGACCCACAGTTCAAATTCCAGCCGGTTCTAGCTGAATCGGCCGAAGGTGGTCCGAATTGCCGGGAGTAGCTACGAGGGTCGGAAATGCATGCTTTTTGGCGACCGTCCGTAAAATAGGGTCTACTTTGAGATAGACATGGAATGGCGCCGTTTGGGGTGCCCCTCCTTGTAGCCGCTTCACGAAAAACGCATGTCTTTTGCATTCAAAAAATGAAAAACGGTTTTTTTGTTAAACAAGTTGGAACCTCGCTTTGGCAACATTGTTTGCCATCACAAGATGGAGGCATGCGCCCAATTTGGGCATATTATCAGAAACTATTCAACGGATGCGGCCATATCATTGCTAGTTTGGTTTGAAAGCCATGAATCTTCGTTCATGGTAGGTCGTTTTTGAGAACACTTTTTCAACAAAACGCTGGTATTGCAAGTTTAGTATTTTTGCTAGTTGGTAGGCCACATTTGATGATGTGACGCGAAGGTCTCCCATTTTTTGATTTTTTTGAATTTTTTACGGTGTTTTCAAAAACCGGCCGATTTCGTCGCGGCGACCGTCCGTGGCTAGGGTTTGAGCCGTGCAAATCTATTGTCGATTCTGTGATGAAATGCCTACCTGTGAAGCTAAAAAGAATTTTTAGTGAAAATAACGGGCAAGCTATGGAGGACCCGCAGTTCAAATTCCAGCCGGTTCCAGCTGAATCGGCCGAAGGTGGTCCGAATTGCCGGGAGTAGCTACGAGGGTCGGAAATGCATGCTTTTTGGCGACCGTCCGTAAAATAGGGTCTACTTTGAGATAGACATGGAATGGCGCCATTTGGGGTGCCCCTCCTTGTAGCCGCTTCACGAAAAATGCATGTCTTTTGCATTCGAAAAATGAAAAACGGTTTTTGAATTTCAGTTTTGCTAAAGCACATCTGGATGTGCCATAAGTATTGCACATCTAAGTCCTATGGCATTGATCTTACGTCGAGATTCGTGTGGATATTTTCCTTTTTCTTTTTTCTTTTCTCTTTATGCTTGATTCACTCACTTAGATGTGCAATAACTAGAGCACATCTAGATGTGCCCTAGACACACCCTTTGAATTTTTACGGTGTTTTCAAAAACCGGCGGATTTAGTCACGGCGGTCGTCCGTGGCTAGGGTTTGAGTCATGTTTTTAGCATTCAAAAAATGAAACTTATATTGTTTCATACATGAGCATGCACAGAAACCCATAATTTTATCTTTCATCCATGAGCATGCATAAAAAATTTCAATTCCCATCAATTACCAAACTGAATATTCATTGTTAAAAACATGACTTGTTTAGATGACACTGTCATACAGCATCCATGAGCATGCACAAAATTAAACCTGGCATACTTAACATTGACATGTTCATATTACACTAACAAGCTTAAACCTAACATGCTGAACACCTTCTTAACACCTTCACTCCTCCTTCTTCTCCTTCATCAACCTGATGCGCTCAGAGTGGCGAATCCCAACGCGGATGTACTCCTCTACCACAATTGGCATGGTCCTGTCGCCAAGCTGTGGGATTGCAGGCGCCGCCACCATCGCGAGGTCGTCGTCCGCCACCACCATCGCGAGGTCATCGTCCGCCACCACCATAGCAAGGTCGTCGTCCGCCACCACCATAGCAAGGTCGTCATCCGCCACCACCATAGCAGGGTCGTCGTCAGCCACCACCATAGCATGTTCGTCGTCAGCCAGAATAGGCTGCTCCTCGTCATCCCCGCTCTGCTCATCATCCCCGCTCTGCTCCTCGTCGTCATCCTCGCTCTGCTCCTCGTCATCCCCGCTGCTGCTCCCATTGCCTGGCCAAATGCAACAAAGTGTGAACATGGTGTTGTCGTCGTGCTGGTAGAGGAAGCCAAAAGGACAGGAAGAAGAGAGGCAGAGAGCTTACTGGCATCGTCGTCGTGCTGGTAGTACATGCGGCACATGGTGTTGTCGAACATCTTCACGGTGAACATGGCGTCGCCGTCGTAGCGGAAGACAATGAAGTACCCGAGCTGTAGCTCATGGGCGCAGGAGAAATGCTCCCAACCGGGCCCTAGGTACATGTGGCCTTCACCATCAAACATCACCAACACTTCCCACAGCCTGTGAAGCCCGCTGCCGGCCTCCCGCAGCTTCACTTTGTGGGGCTCATGGCCGGCGAGCATCTTCGCAAACTTGTCAGGCAGCCTCTGTAGCGAGGGTCAAGCAGTGGTTAATTGTGGCAATCAAGCACTAGACAGCAAAGTGATGATAAAGAAATGAGTGATGATAAACATACCTGCCTACTGCAAGATTTCTCAATTACGATCTCGAAGAACTCGAAACCTTCCAAGCCAGCCATCTCACTTATCTGAAAAGCAGCATTGTAAATTAAACAAGCACATCAACATCAATAGCATAGTAAACTAACACTAAAACAAGCACATCAACATCAACAGCAACAACAACATCATCAGGTGACCACCAACAGCAACAACACTAAAATCTACTATAAATTGACCAGAACACAGCAATATAAATTGACCAGAACCATATCTACTATAAATTGACCAGAACCATATCTATTATAAATGGACCAATAGTGTACAGCAAAACAACAGTTTCAATATTACAATAGAAAGAAGTCTCAGGTTTATCAAGCACAGCAAAACAACAGTGTGACTGAAGAAAATTATAGCAGGAAATACTTCATGCATCATCAATACATTATGATCATTTGAGCTAGCATGATCACATTACATGATGCACACATATGCAAACTTCTATGAATATAACATCAAAACAGAAAAAACAAGAGATCAAGAAAATCTTAGCAGTGCAAACACCTAGATAGAATTGTATTTGTACACATCAGAACATAAGCACCAACATAGCAATGCTTAGCATGATCACATTGTATTTGTACACCTACATAGCAGTGATTAGCCACTCGGGTAAAACATTACAAAAAGAAAAACAAATTAGAACACACTAGTGTCTCACTGCCTCAATATAATCCTCTTGCCAGTTGCTTCAATGCAACAACACATCCATTTGTTTGTGATGCCTCCAGTTTCTCAAGATAAAACTAGCAGCATCCAACATGCTTTGGCATTCATCTCTTGATCGTCAAAATAAACCATACAGAATTCCACAAAAAAAAAAATTAGAGACCGCAGCCCATGATTCTAGGCAAAAGAAACAACAATGTGTACAGAGACAAGCTTCTTTTTCACTTAATATTCAGAATATGCCAGATACACCCAAGGACAAACATGCATTACAACTTATCTTAAGAGAATTAACTACTGTACAAATGCAGTTCATATGTACAAATGGACAATGAAGCCCTGCTATGACGACAACACTGGATGATGAAGGACCTGGACAACACTGGTTAAAGCAAGCCATAGTAATAACTCACCTCCAATGCTATATTAGCTGGAAAGGAGCATCTATCTATTAAAGAACATCTGTGAGGAAACATAATCCAATCCCTAATAATCCAACCTAATCTAATCTAATGCAGTCCCAATCAAACCCTAACCAAATCAAACCCTAATCTAATCCAATCCCTATCTAATCTAATCCAATCTAGGCGACGGCAAGAACCCTAATCTAACCAGTAGCAGAAAACTAATCCAACCAGGAAGGAGAGAGAGAGGAAGGATGCATACCTCGAGAGAGAGAGGAAGGAGTCGGCGGCGGTGGGAGAGGAAGGAGCCGGCGGTGGTGGGGAGGCCAGCGGTGGGAGAGGAAGGAGCCGGCAGCGGTGGGCGGCGTCGTCGATGGAGAGGAGGAGCGGGTCGAGTGGTGAGGAGAAGTGGGGAAAAGAGAGGGAGCAGGTCTACTTATCAGCGAGTTTGGTGTTTGCTACGTGACTGGTTTGATATATTAAAAAGGGTGGGCATAGATTACAAAACCAACAACCTCTTCCTAGCCCAGTGGTCGAAACACAGTGAGATAAGCGCACGGTCGTGGGTTCGAGCCCCCGCACGCGCATATTTTTTGGCCACGCGCATATTTGTGGTAGCTTGGGTACAATAGCAAAATGGCCCACTTGTCAGCGAGTGGGTCGAGTGGCCCACTTGTCAGTGAGGTGTGTGCTTCATACTTGACTAGTTTGATATATTCAAAAAGGTTGGCATAGAGTGGAATACTAATAGCCTCGTCCTAGCCCAGTGGTAGAAACATAGTGAAACAAGCGCACGGTCGTGGGTTCGAGTCCCCACTGGTGCATATTTTTTTGCTCACAATGAAATGGGTTCAGTTGAAGCACAATTCAGTTAAAATAGCATATTCAGTTCTGACCAAAATTCAGTTAAAATAGCATCTACAAGACAACATTCTGACCAAAACAATTACAAGATGATCACAACAACTACTAAATGATCACAACAACTACAAGACAACATTCTGACCAAAACTTGAACTAAAGATGTTCAAAAAAATCTTCTGTATGATCATTTTGCAATCTTTTGCATTACAAGACAACATTTTGACAGCAAGCATAACAGCTACAATAACATCTCAATTCAGGTCAAAACAGCAAGCATAACATCTCAATTTTGCTGCTGGAATCTTAAAGCACTGTGAATCAGGATAACTACATCACTATTGCTACAACCATCAGGATCATCATTTTGCTACAACCATCAGGATCATCATCTTGCTACAACCATCAGGATCATCATTTTGCTCCTAGAATCTTCAAGGATTTTTCTACCTGGAGAGAAGATTGATCACATCAGGTCACCAGTCCCATAGATACCAAAACAAAGAACATTAAGTAATAGTATTTACCTTTGCCAGTCCATTCGCTACTCATCATTGTTGATACGAAAACAAGGAACTCTATGCCCACTCTTGTTTTCCTCATCATCACTACAATATTGCAGCATAGTATGATCAGTTCGGTTTTCCTCATCCTCACTTTCATGTCCATCCTCTACCACCTTTCTTCTTTTCTTGATGCCTTCAACTGTTGCAGCACCAATGATCACACGTTCCCGGTCCCTTCGCACTCTGCTTTGCACCGAAACTTCCATAGAGTCATCATCAGCTTGCAACGGAACTTCCGTAGAGTCATCATCTTGGTATGTTAGTCCACCATCACCGGGGCCCTTTTCCACTTCAGTTTCAGTCACACTCCACAAGTGTCTGTGCTGAAAGTTTTGCACAACTCGCCATTTTCCATGCAAAAGAGTGTCTGGCAGATAAAACACCATTGTTGCTTGTGTTGTTAGAATAAAGGGATCACTCTTATACCAGCACCTTGCAGTGTTGCTGCTTTTGAAGTGGCCATCATATTTGACAAAAGAGTCTCTCCTCTTCTTGCTGCCAAGCTCAAACCAGTCATAGCGAAATAAGACAACCGAGCGATGGATGCCTCCACTAGAGTTGTACTGCAACTCTACGATGCTTCTAACTGACCATAGAAGTCAATGATCTCACTATCATGTGACCCCTCAGTGACGATTCTACTATTCTGTGTCTTCCTTTTTTCCTCGCGGTCAACGGTGTGGTACCGGACACCGTCAGCAATGCATGCTGAATACACTCTCACTCGCTTATCCAGTAAGCATGCCAAAGCAAATAGATCATCACTGACCTTCTTCTCCTCATGCAACTTTCCAATCTGCACAAATAAACCATTTAGCAAACAATGGTATTTAACAATGGGTGAATAACACAGAAAACATAAAACATGTGGCTAAAGATCTCACATGATTCTTAAACCACTTAGCAAACACCTTGGCAACCCTTTTATCAACATTGATATTGATTTCTTCCTGATTTAACTCTTCCTTACATTTCCTGCAATGCCAACAAAACATGTGAATTAAAACATTAGGCTGGTGCCAACCCAAGCAAAATATATATATATATATAATGAGTGCACAAGATATAACGTACTCGATATATGGTAGAACCTCGGCGCAATTGCTGAGCACAAACAAAACCATCTTGTCATACTCATCACCAGCCTCCAAGTATTGTGAGGCTCCAAGAAAGTTCAAACCATGGTTGAAAACAGAGACATCACCACTTTGCGAATCAGACCGCTCTCTATTTCTGCCCGGCCGGTTATATCTTGTTTCCACATCACCAAAGTATCTAGAGCAAAAAGTCAAGCACTCGTCAACGACATATGCTTCAGCAATAGAACCTTCAGGTCTTGCCGTGTTTCGCACATAATGCTTACAAGTAAGCAGCCTTCTTTCGATTGGGTACATCCAACCGTATTGCACAGGGCCTCTAAGCATTGCCTCTTTGGGTAAGTGCACCGCCAAATGGACCATCACGGTGAAGAAAGCTGGAGGGAAAATCTTCTCGAGCTTGCAAAGAATAATTGGGATTTCTTTTTCAAGTCTTTCCAGGATAGTTAACTTGAGGGTTTTGCAGCACGGTTCTCTAAAGAAATTTCCCAGCTCAGCAACCGCTTCATATATATCCTTGTGCATGATTCCTCGGAGGCCCGCCGGTAAAATCCTTTGGAGGAGGATGTGACAATCATGGGTTTTCAGTACTGAAAGCTTGAATCCATCAGAAGTAACACACTTTGCTAGGTTAGCAGCATAACCATCTGGAAATTTCACCGCTCTTAGGAATTCACAGAATGCAAGCTTTTGTTCTTTATTCATTGTATACCATGCTCGTGGAATTTCAAATGAATCTTCATATTCATTGTGTTGTAGGTGCAAATCTTCTCTTATGCCCATGTCCTCCAAATCAAGCCTAGAACTAACCGTGTCCTTTGTCTTCCCTTCAATGTTCAGAAATGTCCTTAGCAGATTCTCGCATATGTTTTTCTCAATGTGCATTACATCGAGATTATGCCTTAATTTCAGATCAGCCCAGTATGGCAGGTCCCACAAACAAGACCTTCAGTCCCAACATTGACCTTCCTCACGCTTTCTTTTCTTCGCCAGCTTTCCTGGTCTCACATCTTTCACCTTTTCAAGTTGTTGCTCCAGCTCTTCTTTAGTGAATTCAGCTGGCTTGTCACGGGTTTCATTCTCACCATTAAAATCTTTGCTTCTTCGCCAGCGATGGTTTCGGGGAAGAAAGCGGCGGTGCCCAATATAGCAGATCTTGCTCCTTATTCTCTTTGAGCAAGGGTCTTTGTCACAATGGACACAAGCCTGATAACCCGCTGTGATCCTCCCAGACAGAGTGTGCAGAGCCGGGAAATCATGGATGGACCATATGATCGCAGCACGTAGATTGAACTTTTCTTCCAGATTCAAGGCATCGTATGTAGGTACACCAGTCCAGAGCTGGAGCAGTTCTTCTACGAGGGGCTCCATAAAGACATCAAAATCCTTTCCTGGAGAATCTGGACCCGGGATAAGCAATGACATCATGAAGTTGGACTGATCCATGCATGCCCATGGTGGCAGGTTGTACGGCACCACAAAAACTGGTCACATGCTATAAGACGTGCTCATGTTCCCAAACGGATTAAACCCATCTGTGGCAATGCCAAGTTTTATGTTCCTTGGATCTGCAGCAAAATCTAAATGTATATGGTCAAACTCTTTCCATGCCTCTCCATCCGCTGGATGGCTCAGCTCATTGTCCACAGGTTGCCGCTTCAGCTTGTGCCACTGTACCTCACGCGATGATTTCTTCGAGATGAACATCCGCTGCAGCCTTGGTATCAAGGGAAAGTGCCTCAGTACCTTCTCCGGTATTGACTTCTTCCCATCAGCATCTTTCCACCTAGATGCATTGCATTTTGGACAGTTGTCATGCTTTGCTAAATCCTTCCGAAACAAGACACAGTTATTTGGGCACACATGTATTGACACATAACCTAACCCCAGCCTGCGGATTATGCTCAATGCTTCATCATAAGATCTGGGAACACAACTATTAGGGAATTGCAAGCTCAAAAGACGGAGTATTGCATTGAATGCGGCATTGCTAATCCGGTAGAAAGACTTGATGTGGAGTAACTTCATGGTGAAGGTAAATCTTGAAAATTTACCCCCTTCCTGAGCTGCGCGCTTCGCCTCCTCTAACACCTCAGCAAACAACGATTTATGTCCATCAGCACGATCTTCAGCATCGTACAAATCCTTCAATAGGTCAGGAATCCTATCATCTTCATGCCCATCCTCTTCCTCCAAAACAGCATTATCTCACAAAACCTTTTCCATGAAATCAATGCCAGCATCACCACCACCCATCATATGAGGGGCCTCTGTATCAGCTTCAAAATGTTGAGGTTGTCTGTCTAAAGGTTCTCCATGATATATCCATCTATCATATGTGCTGGACATCCCATTAAGAAGCAGATGATCTTCCACTCTTCCTTGAGCCATTCTTGGACGGTTGAGGCATTCACAACATGGGCAAAGAATGTGAGCATCGTTGGCAAAACTTGCCCGAACAAATGCCATGAAATCATCAACTCCTTTCATATGTTCTATTGAAAACTTTCTAACTCCTTCTCTAATCCAGCTTATGTCCATCTGCCAAAGACAACAAATTGTTACAACTTAGCAAATCAATCTAAGTGCATCAACATTAATTAATGAAAATGGATGGAAGTAATGGAAGCTAAAATTCCAGAAAATTTTATATGCTAATTGCCTAACCACAAGGCCTGAAGAATTCTTAACAAACAAGCTGAACAATTCCTAATAGCACATCAAGAAAATTCATCTATGCATTATCTACCAAACAAGCAAGCTATCTCCTAACTACTAACAGTGCATCAACAAAATTCATCTATGCTGAAGAACATCTGACTGAAATCCATCTCCCACTGCTCGGGTGACGAGAGAGGAGAGGAGGGAAGAGGTGAGGGGTGCATACCGGGAGGTGTGCTTGCGGCGGCGGCGAGTCCCCCATGCTCGGCGAGCTCCCACCACCGTCGGTCGCCTACGCCCCTGCTGGCCCCCGCCTCCACGCCCTGCCTCGCCTCCGCCCCCTGCCGACCCCGCCCCCGCCTCCGCCCCCTGCTGGTTGCTTCCGCCGCGAGGCCGTGGGCGAGGTCACCTGGTTGCTTCCGCCGCCGCCCGCCGCCACCTGGTCAGAAGACCTAGAAAAACGCTAAGTGTTGCTCTGTTCGATGCCACCCGCCGCCACCTGGTCGGAAGGTCCCACTTGTCACTGATACGTGAGAGCCGTGGTTTTATATACTATATGGAAAACTACCCACACATTAGCAACAATCTCTCTCTAGCCCAGCGATAATGAATGAGCGAACCCAGCACGAGGTCGTGGGTTCGAGTCCCTGCTAGCGCATATTTTTTAGGGAATTAAACGCTCGCTCACCCACCTGTCAAATGGGTCCCGCCTATCAGTGTTGCAAATCGTTGCTCTGTTCGATGCCACCTGGTCGTAAGGTCCCACTTGTCAATGATACGAGAGAGCCGTAGTTCTATATAATGTATAGATAAACTCCCAGATGTGAGCAACTGTCCCTCTCTAGCCCAGCGGTAGCATGCGAGCAAACCAAGCGCGAGGTCGTGGGTTCGAGTCCCGCCTCGTGCATCTTTTTGGTGCGAATTAAGCGCTCGGCCCCACCTGTCAAATGGGCCCCGCCTGTCAGTGTGTGCCCCGTCTGTCTGTTGAATATTAAAACTCAAGCAAAAATGACACCTAGACAGTGACACATAAGCGAGGTTGCTGAGGTGGCTGCCTAATCATCCTAATTCATTCAAACTCAAGTGTAGTGACCATTTTATATTGGTCGTTATCAGCTAGGCATGAGGCAGTGGACAGTGCTACTAGCTTTACGACCATTTCCTCTAATGAAATTATGACCTTTCTAACCAAAATGGTCGTTATGGTTTAGGGTTTAGAGCCCCCCAGACAGCTTTTGACCAATTGGTCTAAAATGGTCATAAATTTATGACCAATTCTTCGAGGGTCGCTGACAGAAGCTCATAAGTTGACATATTTCTTGTAGTGGTCTAGCAGACCGCCCGGCAGCTCCCCAACCTCAAGCAACCACGCGTCATGCTCAAGCTCGACATTGCCCGCGCGTTCGACTCCGTTTCATGGGCGGCCTTCCTCCTCGACACACTCCGCCACCTCGGCTTTGGCCGACGTTGGTGCGAATGGGTGTGCATCCTGCTCGGCACGGCTAGCACATGCGTCCTCGTTAATGGAGTCCCAGGCCCCCCCATCCTTTGTCGATGCAGCTTCCGCCAGGGCGACCCTCTGTCCCCCATGCTTTTCGTCATGGCAATCGACACCCTCAACAACCTGCTTTGCCGTGCCGTGGCCGACGGCGTGATTCAACGGCTCACCTCGCGACACATGGCTTCGAGCATCTCTCTTTCTATGCCGATGACGTCGTCATCTTCTGCTGGCCGGACCTCCAGGACCTGTCCGCCATCCGCCGTCTGCTCGACATCTTTGGGGCGGCCTCGGGGATGTATACCAACTTCGCCAAGTGTGCAGCCTCGCCCATTCGATGCTCTCCAGACGACTGCGCCGCGATCACCTCCGGCTTCACCTGCCCGTTAAAAGAGTTCCCGACGACATACCTCGGATTGCCTCTGTGCATCCGCAAAACCAGCGCCAACGCCCTACAACCACTCCTCGACAAGCTCGAGCGCAGACTATCGCCATGGTGGGCATCCCTGATGTCACGTGGTGACCGGCTAGCCCTGTGCAGGCACGTGCTCTCTGCGATGCCCGTGCACACATTGCTCGTGCTGGCCCTCAATAGCTCCATCCTCAAGCAGGTTAATCGCCTACTCCGCAACTTTCTCTGGTATGATCGCAAGGACGCGAGCAGCGGCCATTGCCTCGTCAATTGGCGTCGGGTCTGCCGGCCAATCTCCCTGGGTGGCCTAGGTATCCCCGACCTCCAGCGACTAGGCACTTCTCTCCGCACCAGATGGCTCTGGCTACAGAAGACAGACACCTCGCGACCCTGGCAGCACCTACATCTCCCGCACTGCCCTGACGTCCGAGCCATCTTCAGAGCTTCGACCTCCTGGACCATTGGCGACGGACGGACCTGCAAATTCTGGGAGGACCACTGGCTTGATGGTCAATCCATCGTCGAGATCGCGCCACTTGTCTATGCAAAGGTTCCCAAACGACGACGCAAGACGCTCTCCGTGCGTGACGGCCTACACAACCGTGCTTGGGCCACGGACATCCACGGCGCCCTAGGCATTGAGATGGCGCTCCAGTACGTCTCCCTCTGGCGGTGCCTACGACAGGTCACTCTCTCCGACACTCCGGACACGCTATCCTGGCGATGATCTAGCTCCGGCTCCTACAGCGCGCGGACTTGCTACCAAGCCATGTTCTCTGGATCCATCGAGGACCCCCACTGGCGCATCACTTGGCGATCGTGGGTGCCGTTACGCGTCAAATTCTTCATCTGGCTGGCCCTGCTCGGGCGGTGCTGGACAGCCGACCGCCTCGCGCGTCATGATCTACCCGACGAGCCCACTTGTCGTATCTGCGACCAGGAGCCAGAGACGATGCAGCACCTTCTCGCGGGCTGCTCCTTCTCCCGCCAGATATGGCATGAGGTGCTCTCCTGGTGTCGCTCCACCGCCTCCATCCCAGCCCAAGACGAGGAGTTCATCACCTGGTTGACCACGGCCCTAGCGGCCACTCCTCGCAGCCTTCGACGCGGGCTCGCCTCCATCGCCATCGTCACGGCATGGTGGCTATGGAAGCACCGCAATGGTTGTGTCTTCAACGGCGACCACCCCTCGGTGAACCGCGCCTTCAACGACATTCGTGAGGAGGCGAGACTCTGGGCACGCGCGGGCGCCTCAGGATTGGCGCTAATCCTACCAGAGACGTAGCCTAGGTCCGTCGTGGTAGGCGCACCCACTCCTCCTGTGCGCCGAGGCGGTCGTTGCATGCCATCCTTGCGCACATGCTCGACAGCCACCACCCCATCTCTCTGTTAATGTAATGTAACTATTGCTACCTTTCTACCTATCAATGCAATGATACGCAAGTCTTTTGCGTATTCGAAAAAAAAAGATTTGTCGTAATAACACACGGGTCACTCCACGTATATCTATCTGTCGGTGCACACACATGCATGAAGATGGCTACTTTGTTCATTCTACCTTTGAGTTTCCAGGCTCGTACTGTAGCCCTGTAGCTTAGATATAGGGTACGTTTAGGGTATTTTTTTGAGATGGAGGTAAAATATTTGGCTCATCCATTAAATAAGAGGAGAAAAGAGTTTTACAAGTGACCCACGTTCATGGCATGACGATTACTCGCGTACAACAAGCCCTAGTTTTTTAACATCCACGGTAACCCTAAGGTTGGCCTTTAGAATGACGTTATTAAGAATGGTTGACGATGAAGCACTCTTGTGACGAAAAATTCAGGCATTTTTCTCGTTCCAAATAGACCAAAACAAATGGAACCATGCAAGCAAAGACGAACAACGACATGTCTAGCGGTGGATCGGAGCGCGCGCGCACGTCGCCGTTGACGTGAACTCGATCGATGGACCTGTGCGCCCGTCTTGTCGCCGTCGTCGCACGTGTCGACGTGTGCGCGCCGTCGGCCGGCCGGCCCGCCCGCCCGATCTTGAAACTGCTGAGAGAGATGGTGGTGGTCATCCGTCCTCGACGACGATGACGATGATGACGACGACGTATGGCGACGGACGCGCGCAGCCAGAGATGGACTGTAGGAACTCCTCCCAAGCACTCCAGTTGCATGAATTGACATGGAGCTCCGTGACAAAACCTGGTGCGTGCAGTGCAGGTCAGCTCAAATGATAAGCCCCGAGCTGCCTGTACAAATTTCTCCCGGGACTTGCATGTATTATTATTATGCGTGTGTTTGTGTATCAATATATGTATTCAGATAACAAAGAATATAAGGTGACAATAACTGCAACTTTTCAGCCAATTTTGGTAGAGGCCCATGCTGCAGCTGGTAGTAGTGTACGTGTGTGCCGCCGCCACGCAAATAATTGGCGGATAGAAATGTGTATATATGTAGTTGCCCGTGAGATGGACGAGAATAAACTAAAGGGGCCGGACGGCGATGTGGATGGCCGAGATGCACGCACGCATGGATGGCTGGATGCACGGTCAGCAGGGAGTTCAATTGCATGAAGAAAGCCGTTTGAACGTGACGACCATATCTATATCGATCGATCTCTTGACCATTCCGTATCACTGCCCTCGTTCAGCAGCCACATGAAAATGAAATGAAAACAATTGACTTCTGCAACCGTTGGAATTCAACATGACCAGGTGCATCATACGTAAGCCTCCAAGTGCTCACGTGCTGAAAGAGAAAATGTGTCGAGACAAGTTCAGAGATAAGCCTGTCTGTGCATCCGAGCGTGCATTCCAGGGTGCAGACCGCGGGAGGTTTATCCTTCCTTTTCCGAAAAAAGTTAAGAGATGAAACTTGCATCGTTCTCCGAGCATGCAAAGCCAGATATATGCAATCCACTCTGCCACTAGAAACGGATGAGATATGATATAGCTAGAGAGAACGAAGGTCATCACACGCCCCCGCATCGCCCTCCCGCTAGGGCGGCTCGGGTGGAAACCCTAGCCCCCGCCGTCGGGCACGTCCATCCTCCCATTCCCCTCCGCCGCCGCTAGAGGAGGTCACCGGGCGAAGCCCCAGGCGCCTGATGGCGGCGGCGGAGGCTCTCTTCTCTTCCCTCCTGCGCCAGATCGGTGAGGCGGGTCACCCATGGCGCCGGGGCGCTTTTCCTCGATCTGTGTCGCGGCGGCGCGGCGTCTTAGGCGACGGCGCAAGGCGACAGCATGGTGATGGGCGGGGGCGGCGGAGCTGCTAGACTCCGAGGAAGATCTGGTGGCGCCGGTCGTTCGATGGGCTAGCGGGGTCATGGCGGCCTTGGTCGCGGTGGCCAGCGGCTCGGCCTATCGGCGGCCGCTGGATCCCGGGGCGGCGGCCCTGGAAGGTGGCGGCGGGTGAAGCTCGGACTTCCCGCGGCGGCATGGCGTGGTGCTGTCCCTATCCAAGGCGGATCTGCATCGCCGATCTCGTGGTTCTGCTGTGGATTGGTTCAGATCAGAGACGGTGATGAGCGTGCGGGGTCCATCTCGACGGCTCTCGCGGTTTGGCGAGGTGGGGTGGGAGCCCTCCTCCCAGGCTCCAGTGGTGGCACATTCAGGCGGTGGCCGGTGCGCCACAGCTCCTACGGTGGCACTGCTGTTGCGGTTGGTCGCCGGATCTAGGTGGCTAGATCTGGGGCTTTGAAGGCGGTCGAGACAGTGCACAGGTTGTCGGGTGAAAACTTGGTCTTTGGTCGTTGGCCGGAGCCGGTGATGACGATGCCCTTATCATCGTTTCCTTCATGAAGGCATCATTGAGGTGAAGCTCCCAACCCCACCCAATACCTCCAGAGGAAACCCTAGATCAGCTGATCGGATGACGGCTGCATTCATGTGTCGTTACCCCCTTGGGGGCGGCATTTTTGGAGTTGCACTCGGGCTCGAGGGACCAGCGGATGGATTCTTCGGTGGAGCGGTGTTTATTTTTACATATTCATGACGGCGGTTCTCGACGGCATGGAGTTGTGGAGGCTTGGCGTCAGATGTGTAGCGATGGACACGCGCAGGAGGTCGACGTTGTCTAGCTTCATGATGACGTCGATGGCAGAGAGGCCTGACAAGGTCGATACATCAGTATATGCTTTGAGGATGGATCGAGGAAAGACGGAGGTGACGGCCCTTTGCAGCGTGTGTGTGTGGTACTCACTGAGAGTGCGCCGAACCAGAGTGTTACCCAGTCCCGCCTATGTGGCTTTAGATGGGGCATCCAGCGTTAGATGTTAAGCTTTTGTGCGATGTCTGTTTGGTATTTGGTCCGGACATTCAACACATCTTCATCAAGAGGATAGAAGTAGCAACAGGTGTCGTCTAGATGTTGGCCTCGGGCTTACTGTTGTATTTGTTTTTGTAAGGTCTTTGTAAATAATAAATAATATGGCAGCATGCATCTTCCAAATGCAGAAACCGGGGATGATTCCTTCTTTTCTAAAAAAAACTAGAACGGATGAGTAAAGAAAACACGTTCTCTTGACGGCTTGACCATTCCGCTGGTCAGTCAAGAACTTTAGATATAACTATCAATAACATTTTACAACTTTCCTATTCCATGTATAGCATGCTTTTTTTATTACTGATAAAGTGTTCGTAGTGATTCTTCATTTGTCCATGCAGTTGGGTCAATAACAGTACATAAGGTCTACAATTAGGTCAGCAGAATCGTACAATAATAATAAGTAAGGGCATCTCTAACGCTGACACACAAAACAAACTTAGTATTTGTCTGCGGATGAGTGTGAACTTGTTTGAGGACAGTGATTTAGGAGCCGGTCATCCAATGTTTGTCCCAAACGTCTGCCTGCAATACAAATAAATACAGACATAATTCATGCAAACACGACGAAATTCATATAAATGGCCACAAGTTCAAACATAATTTATATAAACCGGACCATATTTCGTCCGTTCAACTAAACATTTAAAAAAACTAAACTAATTTGTAGCAGACGGTGACCTTGTAGGTCGAGCCGGGCAGGTCGGCGGCACCGTCGTTGTTGTCTGTGTCGTCGTCGTCAGAGTGGTCCTTCCAGTGACGGAAGGGTGCGGGGGCATGGCAACCCTTTCCGGCCGCCACTTGGCGCTCGCAGAGGAGTCACTTAGCTTCCTCCCGCGTCGTGCGGAGGGCTTCCTTGGCCAACGCCAACCATGGCCAGGGTGCCCTGCCCTTGCCCCTATAGGCGACGATGGCAATGTCGCAGAGCAACCACTCCTCCCGATCTTGGCGAGCTCCCCCCAAGGCGGCTCATTCGTTGAGCGGGCGTCTCTGCATTTGTCATCGACAAGTCGCTGGCCCAGGCCTCCGCCTTGACACAGGCTCGCAATACTGAGGCGGCGGCGGACCGCGGTACCGAAGGGACCGCTCGATCATGAGCTCCATTTGCACTTGGTATTCCTATTACATCACCGTTGTCTCTGCGAGGAGGTGCGGTTGCTACTGTGCTCTTGCTCCTCCTCGACGCCAGTGAATATGATAATCTCCTCCTTCTCGGAGGAGCCGACCGTCGTGGAGGTCGATGGCCCCGAAGAGCAACAGTGACAGAGCCATGATCCGGATCTGAAAAGAGATCCGGACCCGCCTCCTATTGGTGCAGAGAACCAAGACTTGGGCGGCGTCGACGGTAGTGAGCGGAGAGAAGCGGAGCAACTGTGAGCGGAGAGGATATAATATGAGAAGTGGTGTGGTGTGGACAGCGCTAGTGCCGCGCTTAAATAGTCGCGACGAGGTGAACTGGCGGGCACCTCGCTTCAATGTGGCACACTGACCGGAATTGACTTATCGGTCGCCGCATCGGCGTTGAAGCGGCGCTACCTGCTCATCCGGGTGCGTCACTCTAACCAGCATAAATGTCGTTGAGTCACGCCCGCTCTAGATCGGGTTGGCCGGCATGAATGTGCAACAACCGTTGCACACGGAGAGGGCTTTGGATGGGTCGGACTGGGATGCTGGACGTGCACGTGGCGGCGGTCTAGATGACCACATACCTCCCTCTTCTTTGTGTCCGGTTTGTAGAAACGGAATGCGAACGCATCCACAGATAAATAGGAGTCAGCGTTGGATAGCATACTACGTCCAGACACGTCGGTTCGGATGTTTGCGGGTGTTCTGAGGGTCCGCATTGGAGATGTCCTAAGTTTGCTATTCTATTGTGTCTACACGTGAGAAGCTAGGGTCTTTTGAAGGCAGCCGCCATGGACATCGCCGGTTCCCCTCGCTTGACAGCCGTCGTGCTGTGAGGCGAGGGGCCTTGGATCTTTCTGAGTTTCTTTTGGGTGATTTCTATGGTTCTCAATGGCAACATACGAGTGGAGGGTTTGATGCCATCGGGAGCACTATATCTTTTCGAGATTTGTTTTGTAATATGGACTTTCACCTGTTGTGGCACAATCTTATTGAAAGGCCTCATGGAGCTACAGAGTTTATCTCTCTGCGGGTTTGCTTTGTCCGACCATGCGGATTTTTTTCATTTCCTCGCAGATTCATCCATATGGATTTGTTAGTCTATGTTTGTGATTTTTTTATGCTTTCGTCAGTATAATTTATTGTGACTTAGAAGTCCTTCTTTGGCCTTCTCCTGAAGATATATATTGTGATTCGACGACTTGTATCTCTAGGTGATCATCACCGACCCAAGTACATTCAATGATCATGACCTCCCATCCTTTTGGATGGATGACTCAAGAGGGTTTCTGAAGCCTATGATGATAGTCCAGTTTGTGCAGGTGTACAAGTGGTGGTCCAACACACTATATCAAACCGGCACATAACATCTTCCTACCGCACATGATAGCCTGCCACATAGGCGATGCTCCAGCCAAACAACCCTCTGTCAAGAAATCAAGGTAGTACCTTCCTTTGAGTACCCTTCCACACAAACTTTCAGGGTTCTCATCTAGCCTCTATGCTTGTTTAGCGACCATTGCGTCATTAAAGACTTGCATATCTCTAAAACACAAACCACCTCTAGACTCTGGAATAGTAATTCTCTCTCAAGATTGCTAATGCATGTCTCTCTTATCAAGTGATCCAGGCTAACTGGTAGACGTTCTGAAACTGCATGTGTTCCGTCGTTATAATTGGTAGGGCTTAAATTTGAAAGCAACCCACTCCAAGTAATAATCCATGCTCCGCCTACTCCCATAAGCGATGTCAAACTAATAGTAGTTCTAGGTAACCTCAATAAAATTTTTCCTTCTAGAAAAGTATTGTGTGGCATACTAGGTTAAGACGATGACTCCCTTTTCCCCTTTCCCTTCCTCTCTCACCTAGCCCCGTTGGAACTCGGCAGAACAAAGGCCAACTCTCTCCTCTTACGACGATGTCGGTCGGTGTGGAGATGGGAGCAAAGCGTTGGAGTCTCATGTTCACAGTTGGGCTGGGATTAGTTGCAGGGCTTGGTCAAGGTGACTTGTTCTAATGGCTTCTAGTGTCATGCCGTGTTGGCGCTTCCTCCTCCCGCACCTAACTTGTGTTCAAGGGCTTCTAGATCTCACCCAATGTGCCCATCCATGGTGGATGGTTGATGGTGTTGATTGTGGTGGATCTGAAGGAAGCACTCCCAATAAGCTCGACTTGCTCCTTGATCTGGAGGATTTTCTTCCGTTCGACCTTGTGGTAGTGGAAAAGGAGTTGGGGAAGAGTAGACCTCAAGAGCATATCGATTGAGAAGAGGATCATCACCAATGATGCTTGCGGAGGAGCTACGACGCCTACTATCCAATAGCGTTCAACAGCTGACCTTTAAATCCTCGTCGTTGGTTTTTCTAGCATGAGGGCCGTTCTTATATTCTCCGGTATGGATGCCGAAAAGAAGACAATGCAGGTCAGTTTCGAGTCTATGGTTACTTCTTCAAGAGACCTTTGTTGTTGCAGGGGACTACATCGAGGTTTCACTGCCCCCACTCCCCGATGATGGTGCGATTGTAGAAGCTACTTTTGGACCCCGATTGTAATCTTGTTTCTATTTGAGGGTCCTTGCAAAAATCAGGGACTGTCTTGTAATTTTCTTTTTTCTAAGTGAGAAATTAAGCTTGTTGGGTCTTTCTGGACCAACTACTGTTCAAAAAAAGTATCGTGTATGTATGTATGTTTCAAAAGGCGGAATATTCTTTTAGTAGGAGAGGATGTTTCCATCGATAACGAGACGTCTACGATAACTTCATCAATGTCAAAACCGGCTGACCCGGTCTCTCAGAGGTGTTCATAGAGCGCATGTGTGTGTGCGTGTGAGTATCTCCATCTTTTCTCATAAAAAAAAAGAATGGACTTATAAGTTTAAAAAAGAGAACGTATAACCGGGTAAAGGTAGCTGTTGGGCGTGGCAAAAGTCTCGGTGTGGTTATCCGAACGCTCCACACGTGCAAGCAAGGCCGGTATATCCACTGGCATCGTTCAGTCCCCTCTCGTCTCGCGCCAGTCTCTTTGCATGTGAGAGACAGAACAGAAGGGTACGAGTAACGTGTCCACGTCGTGGTGTGATACGTGCATGTGAGGTCAGGACGACGTGTATTTATATCGAAACAGATGAGAGAAATAAAAAAGACACGTAAGTTTATATGGTCGTCTTCATGCTCCTGCAGCTTGCATGGAATTGCCTCACTGCATACGCACTAGAGACATGGCGTGAATTCGGTCACGTCGAGGGGTTTCAGTTTCATTCATGCATCATGGATGCGCGCGCGCGTGCCGCTTTTGACTGGCCGGTAGCTTCAGAGGACACGTTCCACGGAAGAGCTAGCTAGCTAGCTGGAGTGAAGTAATGGTAAGCTGTTGCACTCGACGCAAAAAGATTTCGATAGCTCTTCATCCCCGTCCCATCATAAACGTACCTCGCCGGCCGGGCTCCACATTGCACAGCTAGCTACCACTTGTTCGGTCGCTAGCTAGCCACGCCACTTCTTTCTCTTTCAGCTCTCTTTCTTTTCCACGTAGAAAATATATAATTTAATTGAAGATGTTTGTCTTGGTGGCTAAAGCAGAAGCTCAGAGCAGCCAGATAACCTTTTCACACGTTGTAGTAGTAACAAACCTGCAGACATCTAGATGCACTCAGCCAAAGTCACGAACGGGAGAAAAGATTCGAAATAACCACGTAGGAGTACTCTGATTTTTACTACCGCGTGAGGTTCCTGGAAAACACATGTTACATGCAGGACGACTTGACTAGCTAATGATCAGCGCTTCCGTAAGAAGGCTGGCCACCGGTTCCAAATCAGACGATAAGGCCAGCCGGTCTGGCCAGTGAGGCGACGACAGGGAAGATGGCATTTGAGCATGGAATAAAGCGCCGTTTGTCAAGCTCGCTCGCGGCCGGTACTGGCAGACATATATGTAAGCCATGCACGTCGTCACATACGTCACACGTGGAGGGCTCACCGGTAGATTTTTCGACTAGATTTTTCGGTTAGGTAGCTTATGATTTGAACCAATAATCCACGCCGACTGCGCTCACAAAAGGGGCGGGGGAGTGAGACCTTAATGGGAGGGGGGAGATGATCATGCGATAACAACTTGACGCTTATCGCTTCGAGATCGCTCTCCGGCGGTGTCACCAGCCTCTTCGAGACAAGAAAACAGACTGAATAGTCCAGGAATATATAGAGAGCACTAGTGTCTGGTGCATGCATGTGTGATGTGTGATGTGTGTGTGAGAGACTTCACAGCTGGTGCTACTGGACGATGCAGCGGGAGTTGTGCGTAACTATCTCGTTTCGACCAAAGCTACAAGAAATTACGCAACCACAGCTAAGCATCCATTGATGGAGTCATTGGAGTGGAGCAGTGATATGCAACTTGGCTGCTAAGAAAAGGATGGAAGTTACTGTAGTAAGATCGACCTGGTTCTGGTTGGTTATGGTAATTCTCAACGTGCTGTAAATCCCATTAGTAGGTGAAAAAGTGAAGGAAGGAAAAGATTTGGTCGACGCATATCCACCAGGTGTCGACATTAGCGTGGCGTACATCTTAGCGTCTCTGTAGACTGTAGTTTATACGAACACGTGGTGTCGTAAGTGCAAGTGGTAAAAAACCGCACGCTACGTACGCCGGTGGTAGTCCTGCCTTTTAGCCTACAGTGACATCTTCCAAATGGAGCATCTGGAGTAGGAGTAGTAGATCGACAAAGCCGACGAGATACATTTGCACCATCCAAGTGTGAGATGGACGTGCAACCATGCATGCGTGCGTGCATGCAGCTACCGTAGAGACCGCGGAATATACTGTGACAATGAACAGTGTTCAACTCCCACTTTACCAGTCGGCCGATTGAATATGTGAAGCTGATCGATCGTGTGGTAGAGGAAAGTAAAGCTGTGTGTGTGCGTGGGTTTTTCTTCTTCAGCTTATCTTTTTTACTGGACAGAGATAACTTCAGAGTGAGACTTGTCGACGGCGTCACGATGTATCCATAATCATGGAACGCCGTCGTCCTTGTCTTTTGTGGTGCCCGTTCAAATCCAGCTTGTGAAAGCTTGTTAATTAATGGTAATTTTCTGATAGGGCAAGGCTGAGCTTGACCGTTGTACTGCAGTTTTATTTGAGGTATATTCCCAAGCTCGAGCGTGGTAGTAGATTTTTTTTTACCTCGTGTCACTGTAGCAGCGCTGAGCAGAACAGAACTGACTTTCTCTGTCAGGCTGGGCAAAACAAACATGGTAACTTCAATCTTTTTTTTTTCGACAATGCAATTTTTTTCTATCTCCACTAGAACAAGCTGATTCCTATTTGGCGCCCGCTATCGTTTTGTGGGAGCTCCTATAACGCGCCTTTAGCGCATAGGCTAACCACTACAGCTACTCGAATCTACTGACTGAAGGTAGCGCCAATGATATAAGAACACTATGCCCGTGATATTTATTGCAATACCGTCCAGTGTCACACTTAGAATTTTGAATTATTTGGGAAAATCATGAATTTGAAAAGTTGATTACTCGGTGAACTACATTCCAGTAAAAGAGTTTCACGAAAAAAATGAAAAACGTTCATCAAGTTTATAAACGTTTTTTAATTACTCTTGAACATTTTTTAGGTTCATGATCTTTTCTAAATTTCATCAAAGGTTTTAAATTGTGGACTTTCTCAAATTTATTAAAAAAGTCAAATCCATAAACTTTTTTAAATCTGTGAATTTCTTTTGAATTCATGAAAACATTCAAATTCATGAAAAAAATAAACTAACAGACCATTTTCAAATCCAGGAACATTTATTTAAATCTGCAAAATTTTCCAGAATCCATGCAATTTTTCAAATCCGCGAAACTTTTTTCAAACCCACGAACGTTTTACAAATCTGTGAACTTTCTATGATCCGCGGATTTCTTCAAATTCGTAATCTTTTTTAATTTCGTGATTTGTTTTCTAGAAAAGTCAAGGATCAAATTCCTCAAAGGGTCAATGGTCGTCAGTGGGTCAGAAGTCAAACCGTCAAATAGAAAAACAAGCTGTCTGGCGGGCGCGAGCATGCCCACGTACACTGGGCCGGATACACTGGGCTGCGGTCCATGAGGCGGAGCTCAGGCCGTTGTGCAGTTTACCTGGTACTAAGGCACCAAATAGGAGGTCTTCTAGAAAGAGCACAGTTACTTGCAATTCGCGTCAACCAAAAATACAGCATTGTCTCAAAAAAAATACAGCAATCTATAACGCCAAAATCAATAGTTAAAGAGTATCCCTTGCAAATGTCACTCCTACCTTCTGAGATGCTGACAAGTGGCGCACTGTATGTGCGCCACTTGTTGCAACCTGTGACTTTCTCTTTGTTCATAGATTTGTTTGTTTTTTTTTACATTTTATCTCTTGAACCATGCATTCAAATCCTGAACTGTTTTCATCATTGGATACCCGCATTGAAATCTTCGAAAATAGATCCTATGATTATCGGTTTTGGTGAAAAAAAATCATGATTAAAAAGGAAGACGGAAGCGTGGTATTTGTTTTACATTTTTTCCCAAGCATGTATCTATGTCTTCACGAGATCAAATTTGTGCTTCTTATGGAAGCACAAAAAGGGCGTACAAAATCCATGACTTTTTCCCTTTACGAAGAAGCACATCTATCCTTCTCACGAAAATAAATTTGTGTCTCGAAGGAAATAAGTGCTTCTTGTGGAAGCACAAGAAGAAATCATGGATTTTTTTTTTCTCTTTCCGAGTGCTTCTCACATAAAAAAATATGTGCTTCCATGAGAGCAAATTTATGCTTCTCGTGAAGCAAAAAAATGAAAAAATTCATCATTTTTCCTTCTCATGAAAACAAATATGTGCCTCTACAAGAAAATTTGTGTTTCTCGTGGAAGCAAAAAAATCATGATTTTTTCTTTTCCTAGAAGCACAGTTGTGCTTCTCATGAATATGTACCTCTGTGAGAAGCGGGAAAAGATCAAGAAAAATAAATCATGATTTTTTTTCTTTCCGAGTTGTGTTTCTCGTGAAAACAAAATGTGCTCTTGCGGAAGCAAATTTGTGTCTACTGTGCTTCTCGATGAAGCAAAAAAAATCATGATTTCTTTTCTTTTCGGAGAAGCACAACTGTGTGCTTCACGCGGATGCAAATTTGTGTCTCCGCAAAAAGCAAAAATGTGTTTCTCGTGGAAGCACAAGAAAAATCCCACAAAAGAGTTGCAACTTTGTTTTCTCTAAAACCTAGGGAAAATCAGCCATAAACCGAAAAGCTAAAAAACCCCAAAAAACATCTAAAACCCGGGAATGTTTACAAAAAAATCTAGAGGGAGCGCTCAACGGCGACACAGGACGACGGTTGCACTTACCGCTTGCCACGCTCTCCGTCGCAGATTCCCATAAGGTTACCCTTTAATTAGTTGCTCTCCTATAACGTGGTTTATTTTGGGCCTGGTGATAGTGTAAATTGCCTGACCGGAAAGGGATCACTTCAGTTGTGAAAAACTGGTTAGTGGGCTTTCCACCTGGTCTTAATTAGAAAATGGCCCTAATGCATATTGCAGTGCCGGGGCGCAGGGGCCACTGGCCCATTGGTGAATGTAGCGGCCCAGTTCAATGCAGCGCGGTAGTGTAGCACCTCGGTTCACTATAGATTACTCTAGCGCCCTGCTTTGGAGGCCATTGCATGCCGAGAAACCATTTCTCTGGTTGAGGATTTGCTGCTCCAAAACTTTATTGTTGCCTCAGACTCAAAGCAGATAGTGAATGATATTGCAGGAGGGTGCAACAGAGCATATGGTAACATTATTACTGAACAAACATACAATGATGCTTTTAAATTGTACCTTTACTTTTGAAGGTCGCGCTACTCATGGCGATGCTGATAGGTTAACCAAGTTCTCTCATTCTCTTGATCAGGGGCGACATGTATGGTTGGTCCAACCCCAGGACCCCATTTATATCCCACTTCATGTGGCATTTGGGTAATAAAATGTAGTAATGCCTCTAAAAAATGTAGTGTTCTCCTTCACAGTTCTCCACGTGCACCGGTTTACCGTAGTGCCCCAGTTCACTGTGAACACTTTAAAAAAAGTGAACATTTCTTGAATTTTTTTATTTTTTTTAATTTGTGAACAATCTTTAAAAATGATAACATTATTTTTAAAATAAGAACAATTTTTAGAAAACCATTTATTTTGAAAAATGGTTATACTTTTCGAAAAATACTTTTAAAATTATGAAAAAAAAATTGAAATTCAAAAACAAATTGTGAGAAAATTTTAGAATATTTGAACATCTTCCGAAATTGTGAACAATTTTTAAAAGAACATGAACCAGTTTCAAATTTCCAAACATTTTTGAAGGAAAATAATTTTTGAAAAAATTGAGAAATTTTTAAAAATTTTGGTACATTTTCTTAAATCAGGTCCTTTTGAAAAAATGTGAAATTTAGATTCTTATTTAAAAAAATAAAAAACACAAAAGAATAATAAGATAAAAACTCAGAAAACAAGTAAAACCAAAAAAAGGCAGTAAAGAAGGTCCAAAAACCGGTGGCTCGCACATGTTATACAAGTCAAGTGGACCGACCCATTTTATGTGATTCCCTGTGTGAAGCGACAACAAATTGACGGTGAGAGCGTTGTATAGGATTCCACCTGTAACTCGTCGTCTCCGGCAAATTGTGGGCTGCCGCTACAGGATAGGCCAAACCCACCTCCACCTCTTCCTTTTCTAGAACTTCCTTCCCTAGTGATAATTTCGGCTTCCAAGGTTTTATTTCAACTGCCATTATATTCCACTAAATATATACCTAAAAAAACAGTTACTCCCTCCGTTCCATAATATAAGAGCGTTTTTAACAGAGAGTACTTAATAACCAGCATTTTCTCGATCAGGCTGAGGAAAACAAACATGGTTACTGCAATATTTTATCTCTCTCTAGAGCAAGACAGTTACTTTCCATTTGCAACAACAAAAATACTGTAATCGCTTATGTTGTTTTATTTTGGGCATGATGATGGTGTAAATGGCCGGCCCAGAAAGGAAGGAGTTCGATCATGACAAACTTATTAGTAGACTTTCTGCCCGGACTTAATTAAAAAGAGGGCCTCGCGCATGGGACCTCCTATTAGACGCTCTTTTTGTCAAATAGGAGGTATACCACACAGATGGCGTTCAGGGTGGGGCGGCCCATTGCACGACTGGAGTTAATGGGCCAAGAGGTAGCATATCAAGCCCACTGGAGTTATAGAACAAGACATCAAAGGTCATCGGTTCCTCACCAGAGGACTACGGGCTAGTTTGGTTTGTTTCCACAGCTTGGTGCCTGGGAAAAAACGTTGTCTGGCGTGGACACGAAAAAGCCGATAAAAGTTGCCTGACCAGGTCAGCCTGGGCTTGATGTGTTTGCTTCACGTCCTCAGCCTGGCATACAAATCAATCTTCTTCAAGCCCATAAATGATTGTTGGCCCACCAAGAAAACTATTGTCTATTTCCCAGGCTAGCACCAGGCGTCCTATTCTCCATGCCTGGTACAGGCTAATGACCATGCCTGGGTTATAGCCAGGCTAATGAGCATGTCAGGAGACCCAGGTCAGGCTAGTATTTGTTTATGCAGGACACGAACCAAACAACTTCCATCCTGCTCTCAGGCACGCTCCAGGCCAAGCAAATTTTTGTGTGGACTCCAACCAAACTACCCCTAAGTACCCACAATTGGATCCAACACCCCTTGATGGACAAGTACCAACAGTCGGTCACCACCAAGACAGGGGCAATTGATCGTCCAGCAGTTGGCTACTCCTAGGATAATAATAAAGTTGTTATTTATATTTCCTTATATCATGATAAATGTTTATTATTCATGCTAGAATTGTATTAACCGGAAACTTAGTACATGTGTGAATACATTGACAAACATAGTGTCCCTAGTATGCCTCTACTTGACTAGCTCGTTAATCAAAGATGGTTAAGTTTCCTAGCTATGGATATGTGTTGTCATTTGATGAACGGGATCACATCATTAGAGAATGATGTGATGGACTAGACCCATCCGTTAGCTTAGCACTATGATCGTTTAGTTTGTTGCTATTGCTTTCTTCATGACTTATACATGTTCCTATGACTATGAGATTATACAACTCCCGAATACCGGAGGAACACTTAGTGTGCTATCAAACATCACAACATAACTGGGTGACTATAAAGATGCTCTACAGGTGTCTCTGATGGTATTTGTTGAGTTGGCGTAGATCGAGATTAGGATTTGTCACTCCGATTGTCGGAGGGGTATCTCTGGGCCCTCTCGGTAATGCACATCACTATAAGCCTTGCAAGCAATGTGACTAATGAGTTAGTTGTGGGATGTTGCATTACAGAATGAGTAAAGAGACTTGCCGGTAACGAGATTGAACTAGGTATTGAGATACCGACGATCGAATCTCGGACAAGTGACATACCGATGACAAAGGGAACAACATATGTTGTTATGCGGTTTGACCGAGAAAGATCTTCGTAGAATATGTAGGAACCAATATGAGCATCCAGGTTCCGCTATTGGTTATTGATCGGAGATGAGTCTCGATCATATCTACATAGTTCTCAAACCCGTAGGGTCCGCATGCTTAATGTTCGGTGACGATCGGTATTATGAGTTTATGTGTTTTGATGTACCGAAGGTAGTTCGGAGTCCCGGATGACAGTGGCGGAGCCAGAACTTTTGTGAAGCCTGGGCAAGTTGAGCTTAAGTGTATAATCTAGAATGTGGTTTTGTGGAGTTTGAGCTGCATGGTACCCCTTATCTTAGCCATCATTTTTGCATCAAAATCCGTGCAAGCACATTTGTCATTTTTGTTTCTCTCAAATGAAACAACGTATAAACTTCAAATTTTGAAGGACAACAAAACCATGTGGGAAAAAACTTTCAGATTTTTTCATGCAATTAAAAAAATCCCCATTTTGTATACTTATGTTGGTCCAAAAAATCTGAAAGTTTTTTCACACATTAAAGTTGTAAAGTTTGTTTGATTTGCAAAGTTTCAAGTCCATATGTTCTTTCATTTGAGAGAAACAAAAAAGAGAAATCTTCTTGTTGCAAGTTAGTTGGAGAGTACGGACTCAAAGCAATGATGAAGGGCTGAAGATAAAAGGTTTCATGTAGCTCGACCTACAGAGGAACTTTACCAATCAAAAATCGGGTATTCGGATACACAACATATAATATATCACCAAACTTCTGAATCACAAATCCACATTAATAACGAAGTGAAAACATAAATATAATAGTCATACAAATGTAATTTTAAAGTGAAGTAATATATAGTATATAATATATCAATATATGTTTCGTAGACCAAATAAAGTTGAGTCTTGACAACAAAAGATAAATAACTAGCACTGAATAGAGTAAAACTCGCAATGTTGCCAACAAAAGTAAAGCTATCCATACCAGACTAGATGTCAACAGATGTGATCTTGCAATTTCTTCCACCAAGGTCAAAACAATCTCTCATTTGTTCATTTGCTAAAAGAAAGACATACAATGAGCCTTGCATAGAGGAAACTCGCCATGTTGCCAAAGTCCTAAAAGGCACTACAAGACAGAAAATGGATTTGTAATTAAGTTGTGAGAGGTGAATATATTAAATCTTGAAAGATTTCAAGAATAAAGATGGTTAGATGGAACATACCGATAGTGCACTACCGAAAATCACGCGGCAAATGCCCTTTCCGAGTCCTCATTGCAGTAAATGTTTGAATAATATCCTTATCATCAACTGAGTTGAATAACTCCCGCTCGGTGTAACATATCTTCGAGTCATTGAACCATTCGTTATTTCCGGTTGGCAATGTTAGGTGGTAGTTGTGCCTCAACTTCTATTTCCGGCTGCACACCATTCACATTTTCAGTGCTTGCTCTACTCACCAAAAACCTCCACATCTCTGAAATTTAATGATAAAATTTGAAGTTAGTTGTCACACAAGTAAATAAGAAAATGAGCTACAATAAGTAACAATAGTGCGATCTTTAAAGAAAAAGTAGCTACAATAAACTACATGTATTGTATCAATCAAAATTCCTTAAAGACGTCAACGAAACTTTACCTAAATTTAAGCCCTAAATCTATTGGTTCATTGCAGCTTGCCAAATGACTTTTCAGATTTAAAGAAATCAACGTACACATTCGTATCAAAACTATTGCTGCTGTTTTGAGATTCTACATGAAGTCTTGTTGTGCTTCAATCCCTAGTGTTGACCAGCTATTCAGAGATATTCAGAGATGACTAGATGAGGAATCCCTAGTCTTGTATTGTAATTTGCTCCCTAGAGATACGGCCAGAGTTTTTCAGGTAGGGGCTGCCAATTAGCATTGTAATGACCATATAAAAACTTGTTACACCATGTTAACCTTGGTTAAATTTATATGAAAAGCAACAGTAGGAGTTTCTGCTGCTGTTTTAATTGTTCAAAAAAATAAAAGGGATCCCTAGCCCCTAGCCCTAATTTCCATGGAGGATTGTTAGCCAAGGAACTGTGCCAAAGATGAGATCATGAGAGGAAGGAGTAGGCTTGCCTGGGAGCCGGACGTCCGCTCGTTGCCGGTCCTGCGTAGCGCCGTCTAGGCAGTAGGGCTCTAGGCTAGCCGCAGCCCCTGTCGCCCAGTCCCTGCGGTCTGCGCCTGTGTGAATCGAAGAGACAGGAGCTCTCGCGTCGTCAACTCTTGACTGGGCTGGACTCTCGTACGGTTGCCTGTTGGGCTGTGAACCATTAAGAAACGAAGTCCCAAATTGTTTTTGCCCAGGTAAAGCAGCCTACCGAACAACTTTAGGCCTTTGTTAATCCACCGAGCGCTGCTGTAGGGGAGCCAGCGAGCCCGGGCAAGTGCCCAGGGTCGCCGGGCGGTGCCTCCGCCACTGATCACGGACATGATGAGGAGTCTCGAAATGGTTGAGACATAAAGATTGATATATTGGAAGGTTATATTCGGACACCGGAAAGGTTCCGGGAGTCACCGGATAAATATCGGAGTACCAGGGAGTTACCGGAACCCCCCGGGGGGGTAATGGGACTACATGGGCCTTAGTGGAAATAGAGGGCAGCAAGGGAGCCATGGGGCGCGCACCCCTAGGCCCAAACCGAATTGGTTTAGGGCTTGGGGAGCGGCCCCCTCTTTCCTTCTCCCCTCCTCCTCTTTTCTTCCCCTCCTAGTTGGACTAGGAAAGGGGGAACCTACTCCTAGTAGGAGTAGGATTCCCCCCTTGGGGCGCGCCCTATGAGGCCACCGGCCCCCTCCCCTCGCTCCTTTATATACGGGGGCAGGGGCACCCTAGAACACACAAGTTGATTGTTTAGCCGTGTGCGGTGCCACCCTCCACAGATTTCCACCTCGGTCATATCGTTGCAGTGCTTAGGCGAAGCCCTACATCGGTAACTTCATCATCACCGTCATCACGCCGTCGTGCTGACGAAGCTCTCCCTCGACACTCAGTTGGATCTAGAGTTCATGGGACGTCACCGAGCTGAACGTGTGTAGATCACGGAGGTGTCGTACTTTCGGTGCTAGGATCGGTCGGATCGTGAAGACGTACGACTAAATCAACGGCATTATCACAACGCTTCCGCTTACGGTCTACGAAGGTACGTGGACAGCACTCTCCCCTCTTGTTGCTATGCATCACCTAGATAAATCTTGCATGTGCGTAGGAAATTTTTGAAATTACCGCGTTCCTCAACAGTGGCATCAGAGCCAGGTTAATACCTTGATGTTATATGCACGAGTAGAACACAAAGGAGTTGTGGGCGTGAGTATATACATATTGCTTGCCGTCACTAGTTGATTCTTGATTCGGCGGTATTGTTGGATGAAGCGGCTCACACCGACATTACGCGTATGCTTACGCGAGACTGGTTCTACCGACGTGCTTCGCACACAGGTGGCTAGTGGGTGTCAGTTTCTCCAACTTTAGTTGAATCGGATTCAATGAACATGGTTCTTTCTGAAGATCAAAAAGCAATCACTATACCGCGTTGTGGTCTTTGATGCGTAGGTAAGAACGGTTCTTGCTCAGCCCATAGCAGCCACGTAAAACTTGCAACAACAAAGTAGAGGACGTCTAACTTGTTTTTGCAGGGCATGTTGTGATGTGATATGGTCAAGACATGATGCTAAATTTTATTGTATGAGATGACCATGTTTTGTAACAGAGTTATCGGCAACTGGCAGGAGCCATATGGTTGTGCTTTATTGTATGAAATAAAATTGCCATGTAATTGCTTTACTTTATTACTAAGCAGTAGTGATAGTCGTAGTTGGCGAGACGACAATGATGCTTCGATGGAGATCAAGGTGTCAAGCCGGTGACGATGGTGATCATGACGGTGCTTTGAAGATGGAGATCAAAGGCACAAGATGATGACGGCCATATCATATCACTTATATTGATTGCATGTGATTTTTATCCTTTATGCATCTTGAAAGGATCGAGAAGTGAACTCTAGAGGGGGGTGAATAGACTCTAATCAAGAAAAGTTGCAGTTTTTAATTTCTTTAGGTTTAAGTAGAGTTTTGGCACAAGTTTAAACATTCACAATGCATATCAAGCAAGCATGACAAGAATATATGAGCAGCGGAAAGTAAAGCATGCAAGTTGCAAGAATGTAAAGGGATGGGATTGGAGTGTGCAAACGCAATTGGAGACATGGAGATTTTTGGCGTGGTTCCGATAGGTGGTGCTATCGTACATCCATGTTGATGGAGACTTCAATCCGGGAAGGGTAACGGTTGCGCGAGTCCACGGAGGGCTCCACCCACGAAGGGTCCATGAAGAAGCAACCTTGTCTATCCCACCATGGCCGTCGCCCATGAAGGACTTGCCTCACTCGGGTAGATCTTCACGAAGTAGGCGATCTCATTGCCCGTACAAACTCCTTGGTTCAACTCTCACAGGATTTGGATTTGGTGGAAAGATGATTTGAGTGGAAAGCAACTTGGGAAGGCTAGAGATCAAGATATATGTGGTTGGAATGGAATATCTTGACCTCAACACAAGTGTAGGTGGTTCTCTCTCAGAAAATATATGTTGAAAGTGTAGGCATGTTCTGATGGCTCTCTCCATGAATGAAGAGTGGGTGGAGAGCTATAAATAGCCTCCACAAAAAATCTAACCGTTACACACAAATCACCAAACTCGGTGGGACCGGATCATGAAACTCGGTCAGACCGATTTAGTTCAAAATGTGAACGTTAGAATTTTCGGTGGGACCGACATGTCAACTCGGTGGGACCGATTTTATTAGGGTTAGGGCATAACGTAATCTCGGTGAGACCGATTACACAAACTCGGTGAGACCGATTTTGGTAATGGACTAACAGAGAGTTGGTCAGGCAAAGGACCGATTCGCTCATCTCGGTTGGACTGAAGTGTTACGAAAGGGAAACAGAGAGTTTGCATTGCAATCTCGGTGGGACCGATCGCTCATCTAGGTTTGACCGAAACGTTACGAAGGGAAACGGAGAGATTACAATCCCATCTCGGTGAGACCGAGATCCCTATCGGTGAGACCGAAAAGACTAGGGTTTCTGGCAGTGGCTCTCTCAACTGAACTCGGTGGCGCTGGATAGAAAATTTCGGTGGGGCCGAGTTTGACTTTTGGTTTGGGACATATTTGGATATGAGAAAGTGGTTGAGGGCTTTGGAGCATATCACTAAGCACTTTGAGCAAGCAAGCCATTAGGCAACACCTCATCCCCTCTTAATAGTATTGGCTTTCCTATGGACTCAATGTGATCTTGGATTACTAAAATAAAATGTAGAGTCCTGAGCTTTGAGCTTGAGCCAATCCTTTGTCCTCAGCATCTTGAAGGGGTTCCACATCCTCTAGTCCATGCCACTCCATTATTGAACTTATCTGAAACATACTAGGTAGAAGCATTAGTCCAACAAGAGATATGTTGGCATTAATTACCAAAATCACCCAGGGAGCACTTGTGCTTTCAATATCCCCCTTTTTGGTAATTGATGACAACATACATCAAAGCTTTAGATAAAGATATAGAGAATAACAAGTAAAGCTTTGGAAAGACATGTAACATGCATAGGCTCCCCCTACATGTATGCAATCATGTTAATATGGAATATATAGGAGCATGTGAATGCGTAAGCATGACAGAGTAAGCAATGTGTTACATGTATCTTGGCTATATGCATTAGAGCAAATGATGTGAATATAGGAAATGTACCTTCATGCTCATGAGTCCTTCTTGCAAACAGTATGTACATCAGCAAGAAATCCTCATACACATGACTGTGATGCATATACTTACCTTGTGGTCTTGAGTTGGCTTAGGAAGGAATGAACCTGAGTAAACAAGGTTAGATAACACAGATACACTTACTAGCCAGAGCAAACAAAAGAAACCACAAGAGTACCAAGACTGGGATGACATGTAGAGAGTGAGTACTCAGTACTCTATTGGATATGGACATGTCCCCAAAGGTAAAGATGTGCAATGAATTCAAAGGATTTCCTTCCCTTAGATGTCTTGCTCCCCCTGAATCTTGCATGGGATATTGGGAGAAGACAGGGAAAAGAAATTCAGAGCAACGAAAATAAATAGAGCTAATGCAAATAATCAAACATGAACATGTCTTTCCCCTCTTAAAGACATGTGACTTCTCTCCTCTGGAATACCAAGCATCTGGGGTTTCTTACACTCTCCCTGAGTATTCTCTCCCCCTATAGAAATGATTAAGCTTAAGCTTTGATGTGATCGCTCTCTTAAGCTTTGATGTGATCTCTCTCTCTCTCTCCCGCTTTGACATAAATTTCCAAGAAGGGCTCTTCTGGATTGTTATTACAAATGGGTTTGGTCCTTGAGTCACAAAGCAAAGCAGCAAGTCGAATATGATGCTGGTAGAGGACAAGAATCAATAAGTGGAGCTGTAGTAAGAAGAATGCAGGAATCAAGTGGCAAGCTATCTTTCCTATAGTGAAACCAGTGGCACCGAGTTGTGTACTTCGGTGGCCCCGAAAGAATTTGGTTGGACCGAAGGAAACAAATCGGTGTGACCGAGTCCATCAAAGAGAAAACACTTGTCACCTCAGCTCACTAGGCAATTTAGATCTCACAAGGATTTGTAAGGAATTGGCTGAAAGATTTGTAATGAATTGGATGCAGGGAATGCAGAACACAAATAAACAGAAAGGAAATCTAGAATTGGTCGGCGACAAAGTCACCTATGTTAGAGTATATTGACTTAGGAGTCAAGTGAGGACACTTGATCATAGGTCATACTCTCGTTTAAGCTCAAAATGGGGTTACCATTTTTCATTTAAGCATCTTGATGCATTCACATCTTGTTGAGTCACTTTGATCCATGTTTTGGAGTAAAGCTTCTCTAAGATAGAATAACATACCTTGGATGGTGGTGTTGATCTTGATCATGTAGTTGAACTTGTGTGGGTTGCTCATCAAGAGTTGGGAGCACCACTTGGAATTTGAGCTCATCGTCCTACATGGGTTTGCTTTGCAAGGAAGAGCACTTGTACATCCAAGATGACAATCATAAAACTTAATGTAGAATTTGTCAAAGGATATGTTTGAAGGGTTTCGTGCTTCCTTGACTTCAACCACCATTGTGTAGAGACTTGGTGATGTAGAAATTGCTCAAGATATGAGTGAGTTGCAATCTCATGGATTTAGATTCATCCAAGTACCTACAAGGGTTAGGTAGCATGCAAGGGTGCAAGTATATCCAAGACATATAAATAGAATCATGAAAGAAATATCAAGGATTAGTCAAAGGCTCATGCCTTGCATGTATCCAAATGGAGTTTCTACTCCAAGTTTGAAGCATCAATGATGTTCAATTCTCCTCTCAAACGGCAAAAGACCTTCTCATCAAGCGGTTTGGTGAATATATCTGCCAATTACTTATTGGTACGAACATGCTTAAGATCAATGTCCCCTTTGGTAATGTGATCTCGAATGAAATGATGACGAACTTCAATATGCTTAGTTCGAGAATGTTGCACGGGATTGTGAGCAATCTTGATAGCACTTTCATTGTCACAAAGCAATGGAACATGTTTCACATATATCCCATAATCTTTAAGAGTTTGGGTCATCCAAAGTAATTGAGCGCAACATGAACCTGCGACAATGTATTCCGCTTCGGCGGTGGATAAGGATACCGAGTTTTGTTTCTTGGAAGACCAAGACACAAGAGATCTACCAAGAAATTGACAAGTACCCGAAGTGGACTTTCTATCAACCTTGTCTCAGGCATAGTCCGAGTCGGAATAGCCAACAAGATCAAAAGAAGACCTCTTAGGATACCAAATGCCAAAATTTGGTGTATGTATTAAGTATCTCACTATCCTTTTCACAGCCTTAAGATGACATTCTTTGGGGACGCTTGATATCGTGCACACATGCACACACTTAGCATAATATCGGGACGAGAGGCACATAGATATAACAATGAACCAATCATAGAGCGGTAAACTTTTTGATCAACCGGTTCACCATCTTTGGTCAAATCAAGATGTCCACTAGTAGGCATGGGTGTAGTCATACCTTTGCATTCTTGCATGTTGAACTTCTTGAATAAGTCCTTGGTGTACTTTGTTTGAGAAACAAAGGTACCTTCCTTAGTTTGTCTGATTTGCAAACCAAGAAAGAATTTGAGTGCACTCATCATAGACATCTCAAACTTCTCCGACATTAGCTTTCCAAACTTCTCACTAAAATGAGGGTTAGTCGAACCAAATATAATATCATCAACATAAATTTGGCACACAAATAGTTCTCCATTAACCCTTTTAGTAAAAAGAGTAGAATCTATTTTTCCAATTTCAAAGCCTTTTTCAATAAGGAACTTGGTCAAGCATTTATACCATGCTCTAGGAGCTTGTTTAAGACCATAAAGGGCTTTGTGAAGTTTGTAAACATGATCGGGTTTCTTAGGATTGATGAAGCCGGGAGGTTGTTTAACATAAAATTCCTCCTCGATTTCACCATTTAGAAAAGTACTTTTAATGTCCATTTGGTATAAAGTGATATCATGGTGATTAGCATAGGCAAGCAAGATGCGGATGGACTCAAGTCTAGCAACGGGGGCATATGTCTCACCATAGTCCATACCTTCGACTTGAGTATAGCCTTGGGCGATGATACGAGCTTTGTTGCGGACGACTTGACCATATTCGTCTTGCTTGTTGCGAAACACCCATTTGGTATCGATGATGTTGTGGTTGTTGTCGGGCTTCTCGACCAATGTCCACACTTGGTTTCTCTCAAAGTTGTGTAGCTCTTCATGCATGGCGTTTATCCAATCCGGATCTTCCAATGCTTATTCAACCTTCATAGGTTCAATGCTAGAGATGAATGAGTAATGTTCACAAAAATTAGCCAAACGAGTTTTAGAGCGAGTGATTCTCCCGGTTTGGATATCATTGTAGATTTGCTCGACGGGATGGTCTTTGGCGACTCTTGCTCGAACTCGTGGGAGCTTTTGCTTGGCTCGGGGTGGAACATCCTCTAATATTGTTCTTCTTCTTGGCATTCTTCATTGTTTACGTTGTCATTCTCTTGTCGTGGTGGAGAAGGAGGTTGTTGATGTTCATCTTGGTGTACTTCCTTGTTTTCTTCATCTTGGTGTGTCCCACTTGTGGATGCTTCCGTATCAACTCTTGGTTCACCTTGACGTGAGGTGGAAGGTTCTACTTGGACGGACGAAGTACTCTCCTTCACCTCCGTTGGATGAATCTTGCCAATAGACAAGTCTTGGATTGCTTCCGAAGGGTCTTTGTCTCCTACATCAATTGGAAATTGCTCTACTCGCGAGCTGTTAGATTCATCAAACTTCACATCTACCGTCTCTTCAACCTTTCGGGTGAAATTGTTGTAGACACGGTAAGTGTGAGAGTTTGAGCCATAACCAAGTAGGAAACCTTCATGAGATTTAGGAGCAAATTTAGAACGATGATGCTTGTCAAGAATGTAGCACTCTGAGCCGAATACTTGAAAGTATCCAACTTGGGGTTTGTTATTGGTGAGGAGCTCGTATGCCATCTTGCCGAGTAGCTTGTGAAGATACAAGCGATTTGTTGCATGACAAGCCATCTCAACCTCTTTCGCCCAAAAGTGTTTTGGAGTCTTGTACTCATCAAGCATCATTCTTGCCATCTCAATAAGAGTTCGGTTCTTCCTCTCAACAACTCCATTTTGTTGAGGTGTGTTCGTAGCTGAGAACTCGTGTGAAATCCCCTCTTCGTCAAGAAAGGTGTCCACATTTGCATTCTTGAACTCCGTTCCGTTGTCGCTCCGAACCTTCTTGATCTTCATGTCAAATTGATTTTGGGCCTTCCTAGCGAAGTTTTTGAAGATCTTTTGGACCTGCGATTTATCATCAAGGAAGAACACCCACGTAAATCTTGAAAAATCATCGACTATGACCAGACCAAATGAGTTACCACCGAGACTCTTCTAGGCATTGGGACCAAAGAGATCCATGTGAAGTAGCTCGAGCGGTCTTCTCGTGGTCATGATGTTCTTCACGGGGTGACTCCCTCCAACTTGTTTTCCTGCTTGTCAAGCACTACAAAGTCTATCTGAGGGAGTCCTGGATTAGGGGGTCGCCGGACAGCCGGACTATACCCTTTGGCCGGACTGTTGGATTATGAAGATACGAGATTGAAGACTTCGTCCCGTGTCCGGATGGGACTCTACTTGGCGTGGAAGGCAAGCTAGGCAATACGGATATGTATATCTCCTCCTTTGTAACCGACCTTGTGTAACCCTAGCCTCCTCCGGTGTTTATATAAACCGGAGGGCTTTAGTCCTTAGGATAACATACAATCATACCATAGGCTAGATTCTAGGGTTTAGCCTCTCCGATCTCGTGGTAGATCAACTCTTGTACTACTCATAGTATCAAGAATAATCAAGCAGAACGTAGGGTTTTACCTCCATCAAGAGGGCCCGAACCTGGGTAAAACTTCGTGTCCCCTGCCTCCTGTTACCATCTGCCTTAGACGCACAGTTCGGGACCCCCTACCCGAGATCCGCCGTTTTTGACACCGACACTATCCTTGTAAAATATAACATCTTTTACTCCAAGGATATGATCACCTTTAATAAGCTTATCAAGATTTCGCATGCCCACATGACCTAGCCTTCTATGCCACAGCCAGCCTTTAGAGGATTTAGCAATTAAGCAAGTTCTAGGTTGAGCCTTTTTAGTGAAATCAACAATGTAAATATCACCTCTACGTATACCAGTAAAGACCATTTTATGATTGTCCCTTCGAAACACTTGGCAATCTACTTCAGTAAATAGGACATTGAAACCGAAATCAGCAAGTCTAGATACGGAAAGTAAATTGTAGCCAAGAGATTCAACAAGCATAACATTTTGTATGGAGCTATCATGTGAGATGGCCACTGATGACCCACGAGTATAGGGGATCTATCGTAGTCCTTTCGATAAGTAAGAGTGTCGAACCCAACGAGGAGCAGAAGGAAATGATAAGCGGTTTTCAACAAAGTATTCTCTGCAAGCACTGAAATAATAGGTAACAGATAGTTTTGTGATAGGATAATTTGTAACGAGTAACAAGTAACAAAAGTAAATAAAGTGCAGCAAGGTGGCCCAATCCTTTTTGTAGCAAAGGACAGGCCTGGACAAACTCTTATATAGAGAAAAGCGCTCCCGAGGACACATGGGAATTATCGTCAAGCTAGGTTTCATCACGATCATATGATTCACGTCCGGTACTTTGATAATCTGATATGTGGGTGGACCGGTGCTTGGGTGCTGCCCTTACTTGGACAAACATCCCACTTATGATTAACCTCTATTGCAAACATCCGCAACTGCAACAAAAGTATTAAGCTAAACCTAACCATAGCATGAAACATATGGATCCAAATCAGCCCCTTACGAAGCAATGCATAAACAGGGTTTAAGCTTCTGTCACTCTAGCAACCCATCATCTACTTATTACTTTCCAATGCCTTCCTCTAGGCCCAAATAATGGTGAAATGTCATGTAGTCGACGTTCACATAACACCACTAGAGGAGAGACAACATACATCTCATCAAAATATCGAATGAATACCGAATTCATATGACTACTAATAGCAAGACTTCTCCCATGTCCTCGGAAACAAACGCAACTACTCACAAAGCATATTCATGTTCATAATCAGAGGGGTATTAATATGCATAAAGAATCGAGTTAATTGCGCAGAAGTACCACAATTGGGGCATTACATGCAGATTGGTACCACTTTTTGTAATTTTTACATGTCAGTATCAAGTTTGGGGCTAGCTGTTACAAAAAGGTCTAAATCACGTGTAAATACGTATTGATAGTGTATCTGACTGACGGGCCCGCCTGTCGGGTGCCTATGTGGCAGATTTTTTGCAGAAAATCCCCTAGCTTTGTATGTACTCACATTAATGCCCATTATTTCGCGGTAAAAAAGGTTGCTGAGAGGGTTTTTTTTCGTTCACAGGTTTTTCACGGACTAGTTTGAAAGTTCCCGACGTATTGAACAAATAAAGTATAAAACTAAAAATCATGCACCAGCAGGATTCGAACCCGCGATCTGCGGTTCTGCAGCTACGCGTGCTAGCCAAGACGCCAAGGTTTCCCCCACAACGGTATGCAGGCGATATCTCTTTTATAACGGTTCGAAACATTTGGCTGGCAGTTGGGCTTAGCGAGGCCTTAAACAGACGAGCTTTCACACGGGGCACTTTCTTAATGGGTCAGCCCACTCGTTGCGTCGTACTGAGTCGGTACTAAAATTCCACAAAAAATACGTTGGATCGAGGAATCGAACTCGAGACCAGACGATCGAAAGGAACAGTTCTTTGCGAGTCGATCTAATGAGTGTAAATGTTATTTTTGGCCGCGCGAACATTTAAGAACTAAATGCAACGCTAGACAAAAGAAGTCGAAATTTAGACCGTTGTACATTTTTAATATAATTTGAACATTTTTGTAATGTACAATGAACAAATTTTAATTACACATTAAATTTTTTGTGAAATATACTGAACAATAATTAAATACACATTGAACATTTTCTGTGATATACGCTGAACCATTTTTACATATACATTGAACATTTTTTAATGTATGTTGAACAACTTTTTGCTACACCTTGAACATTTTTGTGATATACACGGAACTATATTTATATACACATTGAACATTTTTGTGATCTATACTGATTTTTTGAATTATGAGCACATTTTTCAAAATGTGAACAAAATTTGAAAACCATGAACAGTTTCAAAATCATGATCAAAATTTGGGATTTCAAAACATTTTCTTGAAAACAAAGTACAAAAATAAAAACGAAAAAGGATAAAATAAAATAAACAGAAACAGCAAAACAAAACAAGGGAAAAAGAAAAAAGAAAGAAACAGGAAAACCCGTTAAAAGAAAAAAACAGAAAGAAAACTGGTTGAGGGACACTAGTGGGCCGGCCCGTACACGATAGTGGCTTGTGCGTCTCTAGTGTAATAAGTATTCCGCCTGGGTCTCATCAACTGTGTCGCTGTGGCGTTGTGGCTAGCGGGCGCAGCGCTTCGACGATAGGTCGCAGGTACGAATCCTGGCTCGCGTCATTTTTCGTTTCTGTTATTTGTTTGTTCAATTCGCCGGAAACTTTCAAACTAGTTTGTGGAAAACTTGCAAACAAAAAAAACCCTCTCAGAAGCCTTTTTCCTGCGAAATTGTGGGTATTTATGTGATTACATATAAACCTAGGGGGTTTCTTGCAAAAAACCTGCGAAATTGTGGGTATTTATGTGATTACATATAAACCTAGGGGGTTTCTTGCAAAAAACCTGCCACATAGGCACCTGACAGGCGGAACCCTTCGATCAGATACACTGTCAATACGTGTTTACACGTGATTTAGACCTTTTTGTAATGGCTCGCCCCAAACTTGGTACTGACACGTAAAAATTACGAAAAGTGATACCAATCTGCATGTAATGCCTCAATTGTGGTACTTCTGTACAATTAACTCTAAAGGATCTGAACATATGATCTTCCACCAAATAAACCAACTAGCATCAACTATAAGGAGTAATTAACACTACTAGCAACCCACACGTACCAATCTCGGACTTGGAGACAAGAATTGGATATAAGAGATGAACTAGGGTTTTGAGAGGAGATGGTGCTGGTGAAGATGTTGATGGAGATTTCCCTCTCCCGATGAGAGGAGCGTTGGTGATGACGATGACGATGATTTCCCCCTCCCGGAGGGAAGTTTCCTCGGCAGAACAGCTCTGCCAGAGCCCTAGATTGGTTCCGCCAAGATTCCGCCTCATGGCGGCGGAGTCTCGTCCGGAAAGATGGCTTATGATTTTTTCTTCATCGAAAGACTCCGTATAGCAGAAGATGGCCATTGGAGGGCCACCAGGGGGCCCACGAGGTAGGGGGCGCGCCCAGGGGGGTAGGGCGCGCCCCCACGCTCGTGGGCATGGTGTGGCCCCCCTGCTGAACTTCTTGCCCTCAGTATTTTTTATAGAGTCTGAAAATGACTTCCGTGAAGTTTCAGGACTTTTGGAGTTGTGCAGAATATGTCTCTAATATTTGCTCCTTTTCCAGCCCAGAATCCCAGCTGCCGGCATTCTCCCTCTTTATGTAAACCTTGTAAAATAAGAGAGAATAGGCATAAGTATTGTGACATAATGTGTAATAACAGCCCATAATGCAATAAATATCGATATAAAAGCATGATGCAAAATGGACGTATCAACTCCCCCAAGCTTAGACCTCGCTTGTCCTGAAGCGAAAGCCGAAATCGAAAAATATGTCCACATGTTTAGAGATAGAGGTGTTGATAAAAATAAAATACGGACATGAGGGCATCATGATCATTCTTAGAATGGCAACTTATATAATTCTTGTCATATGATCTCTTATGCTAAAATAACAATTCAATCACAATTTCAAGTACGAATCATAAACTTCATTGAAAACTAACAAACTACAATCTCAGTCATTGGAGCAATTGCAATTTATCATAACATAGGAAAGAGTCAATATAAGAGCTTTTCAACAAGTCCACATACTCACCTATCATATAGTCTTTCACAATTGCTAACACTCACGCAATACTTATGGGTATGGAGTTTTGATCGAACACAGAGAAAGATAGGGGCTTATAGTTTTGCCTCCCAACGTTTTACCTCAAGGGTAATGTCAAAAATAATAGTTCCTGAAAACTCACATCCAATTAGCCATATATACCAGGATCTTTCCAACATGTTGTGCTTGCCAAAAGATAAAATGTAAAAAGGAAAGGTGAAGATCACCATGACTCTTATGTAAGGTAGGAGATAAAAGTAAAAGATAGGCCCTTCGCAGAGGGAAGCAGAGGTTGTCATGCGCTTTTATGGTTGGATGCACAAAATCTTAACGCGAAAAAACGTCACTTTATATTGCCACTTGTGATATGGACCTTTATTATGCAGTCCGTCGTTTTTATTTCTTCCATATCACACGATCGTATAAAGCATATTTTCTCCCACACTAATAAGTCATACATATTTACAGAGCAATTTTTATTGCTTGCACCGATGACAACTTGCTTGAAGGATCTTACTCAATCCATAGGTAGGTATGGTGGACTCTCATGGCAAAACTGGTTTAAGGGTGTTTGGAAGCACAAGTAGTATCTCTACTTGGTGCAAAGAATTTGGCTAGCATGAGGGGGAAAGGCAAGCTCAATCATGTTGGATGATCATTGATAATATAATTTATCTCAGATGTAAGAAAACATAACCCATTACGTTATCTTCCTTGTCCAACGTTAACTCTTTAGCATGTCATATTTTAATGAGTGCTCACAATCATAAAAGATGTCTAAGATAGTATATTTATATGTGAAGACCTCTCTTTCTTTATTACTTCCTATTAATTGCAACGATGACCAAAACTATGTTTGTCAACTCTCAACAATTTTTAATCATCATACTCTTTATATGTGAGCTCATTACTCTCCATAAGATCCATATGATCTCTTTGTTTCTTTTTATTCTTTCTCTTTTCTTTTATTCACTCAAGATCATGGCAAAATAATCAAGCCCTTGACTCGACACTAATCTTTATTATATATAGCTCACAGACTCGATTACATAGAAGGATCATAAAGCAAAGCTCACAACTAGATCATACTAAAAGCTTTTATTCTACTAGATCAAAATATTATCAAAAGGATCGAACTAAGAAAATGGTAAAGATAAAAGTGATGGTGATACGATACCGGGGCACTCCCCCAAGCTTGGCAGTTGCCAAGGGGAGTGCCCATACCCGATGCTCAGTTCTTCTTTGTTGGTGAAGAAGATGGTGGTTTTGTTGATGGCGTAGGCTTCTTCCTTAATTTGCGCTTGAGGACAGAATTTTGGTCCCTTAGGTCCTCGATCTCCTGCTCCAGGCTCAGTATCTTTTTGCATAGTTCCTGTTTGTTTTCCTGCAAGAGGCGAAAAGGGATAAACTCGATCTTAGGTTTCTTTACTCTATCAGGGAGGCTTGACTTTTTGAACTCCACATGCATGTCCCCGGGTTGAGGTAGTGGGACTTCATCTTCATCTGAGCTCATCTCCTCCTTTCCCTTAGGTTCATAGTCCTCTTCTTCTTCCATAGTCCAACCACAAGGCTCCACATCCCCATAGACCTTGGGATCTGCAAGGTAATCAGCCACATAGCTCTCTCCTTCTAAATCCTGGGACAACATGTTGCTCAAATCTGCAGTAGGACAGCTCAAAACAAAGACAGGAGATATTTGCGTGATACGGGAGTCAAAACCTCCGGGAGATTATATAATTAATTTTTACCGACCAAAATATGTAACGTGTAAGAAAACGGAGTCCGGAGAGCACACGAGGTGCCCACGAGGTAGGGGGCGCGCCCAGTAGGGTAGGGCGCGCCCTCCACCCTCGTGGAGGCCTCGTGTCCTTCCCGGACCGCTTCTTATTTTTCTATTTTCTAAATATTCCAAAATGGAGAAATATTGCCATAAAACTATTTTGGAGTCGGTTTACTTACCGTACCACATACCTATTCCTTTTCGGAGTCTGTAACGTTCCAGAAAGTGTCCCTTATGTATTCCTCCGGGGTTATGGTTTCAATAACATTGGTTTCAACATTTATGGGATTACCTGAGATATAATGTTTGATTCTTTGACCGTTCACCACCTTCAGATTTGTGCCTTCGAAATTGTTGATTTTTATGGGACCAGAAGATAGACCTCCTCGATAACGTAAGAGCCTTCCCATTTAGAGAGAAGTTTTCCTGCAAAAAATCTTGAACGAGAGTTGTATAGTAATACATAATCACCTACATTAAACTCGCGCATTTGTATTCTTTTGTCATGCCATCTTTTAACTTTTTCTTTAAACAACTTGGCATTCTCGTAGGCTTGGGTTCTCCATTCATCAAGTGAGCTAATGTCAAATAACCTCTTCTCACCGGCAAGTTTGAAATCATAATTGAGCTCTTTAATATCCCAATAAGCCTTATGTTCTAGTTCAAGAGGAAAGTGACATGCTTTTCCATAAACCATTTTATACGGAGACATACCCATAGGATTTTTATATGCGGTTCTATAGGCCCATAATGCATCATCAAGTTTCTTGGACCAATTCTTTCTAGATCTATTAACAGTCTTTTGCAAAATTAATTTGAGATCTCTATTACTCAATTCTACTTGACCACTAGACTGTGGGTGATAAGGAGATGCAATTCAATGATTAACATCATATTTAGCAAGCATTTTACGGAAAGCGCCATGAATAAAATGTGAACCACCATCAGTCATTAAATATCTAGGGACTCCAAACCTTGGAAAAATAACTTCTTTAAGCATCTTAGTAGAGGTGTTATGATCAACACTACTAGTTGGAATAGCTTCTACCCACTTAGTAACGTAATCAACAGCAACTAAAATATGTGTGTATCCATTGGAGGTAGGAAAAGGTCCCATATAATCAAAGCCCCAAACATCAAATGGTTCAATAACAAGTGAATAATTCATAGGCATTTCTTGATGTCTACTAATATTACCAATTCTTTGACATTCATCACAAGATACAACAAAATTACGGGCATCCTTGAAGAGAGTAGGCCAATAAAAACCGGATTGCAATACCTTATGTGCAGTTCTATCTCCAGCGTGGTGTCCTCCATAAGCTTCAGAGTGACACTTGCGTAGGATCTGTTCCTGTTCATGCTCAGGTACACAACGTCTAATAACACCATCTACTCCTTTATAAAGGTGTGGGTCATCCCAAAAGTAATGCCTCAAATCATAGAAGAACTTTTTCTTTTGCTGGTATGTGAAACTAGGTGGTATAAATTTAGCAACAATGTAATTAGCATAATCAGCATACCATGGAGTAGTATGAGAAGCATTTATGACATTTAATTGTTCATCAGGAAAGCTATCATCAATAGGTAGTGGGTCATCAAGCACATTTTCTAACCTAGACAAGTTGTCTGCAACGGGGTTCTCAGCTCCCTTTCTATCAATAATATGCAAATCAAATTCTTGTAGCAAGAGAACCCATCTAATAAGTCTAGGTTTAGCATCTTTATTTTGAAGGAAATATGCCCTAGAGGCAATAATAAAGTTATTATTTATTTCCTTATATCATGATAAATGTTTATTATTCATGCTAGAATTGTATTAACCGGAAACATAATACATGTGTGAATACATAGACAAACAGAGTGTCACTAGTATGCCTCTACTAGACTAGCTCGTTAATCAAAGATGGTTATGTTTCCTAACCATGGACAAAGAGTTGTTATTTGATTAACGGGATCACATCATTAGGTGAATGATCTGATTGACATGACCCATTCCATTAGCTTAGCACCCGATCGTTTAGTATGTTGCTATTGCTTTCTTCATGACTTATACATGTTCCTATGACTATGAGATTATGCAACTCCCGTTTACCGGAGGAACACTTTGTGTGCTACCAAACGTCACAACGTAACTGGGTGATTATAAAGGTGCTCTACAGGTGTCTCCAAAGGTACATGTTGGGTTGGCGTATTTCGAGATTAGGATTTGTCACTCCGATTGTTGGAGAGGTATCTCTGGGCCCTCTCGGTAATACACATCACATAAGCCTTGCAAGCATTGCAACTAATGAGTTAGTTGTGAAATGATGTATTACAGAACGAGTAAAGAGACTTGCCGGTAATGAGATTGAAATAGGTATTAAGATACCGACGATCGAATCTCGGGCAAGTAACATACCGATGACAAAGGGAACAACGTATGTTGTTATGCGGTCTGACCGATAAAGATCTTCGTAGAATATGTAGGATCCAATATGAGCATCCAGGTTCCGCTATTGGTTATTGACCGGAGACGTGTCTCGGTCATGTCTACATTGTTCTCGAACCCATAGGGTCCGCACGCTTACGGTTTCGATGACAGTTATATTATGAGTTTATGAGTTTTGATGTACCGAAGGAGTTCGGAGTCTCGGATGGGATCGGGGATATGACGAGGAGTCTCGAAATGGTCGAGAGATAAAGATTGATATATTGGAAGCCTATATTTGGATATCGGAAGTGTTCCGGGTGAAATCGGGATTTTACCGGAGTACCGGGAGGTTACCGGAACCCCCCGGGAGGTATATGGGCCTTAGTGGAAGAGAGGAGAGATGGCCAGGGCTGGGCCGTGCACCCCTCCCCCCCTAGTCCGAATAGGACAAGGAGAGGGGGGCGGCGCCCCCCTTCCTTCTCTCTCTCCTCTTTCCCCCCTCCCGAATCCTATTCCAACTAGGAAAGGGGGGAATCCTACTCCCGGAGGGAGTAGGACTCCTCCTGGCGCGCCCTCTCCTGGCCGGACGCACCCCCCCCCTTTGATCCTTTATATACGGAGGCAGGGGCACCCCTAGAGACACAAGTTGATCCACGTGATCATATTCTTAGCCGTGTGCGGTGCCCCCTTCCACCATAGTCCTCAATAATATTGTAGCGGTGCTTAGGCGAAGCCCTGCGACGGTAGTACATCAAGATCGTCACCACGCCGTCGTGCTGACGGAACTCTTCCCCGACACTTTGCTGGATCGGAGTCCGGGGATCGTCATCGAGCTGAACGTGTGCTAAAACTCGGAGGTGCCGTAGTTTCGGTGCTTGATCGGTCGGGCCGCGAAGACGTACGACTACATCAACCACGTTGTGCTAAACGCTTTCGTTGTCGATCTACAAGGGTACGTAGATCACACTCTCCCCTCTCGTTGCTATGCATCACCATGATCTTGCGTGTGCGTAGGAATTTTTTTGAAATTACTACGTTACCCAACAGTGGCATCCGAGCCTAGGTTTTATGTGTTGATGTTATTTGCATGAGTAGAACACAAGTGAGTTGTGGGCGATATAAGTCATACTGCTTACCAGCATGTCATACTTTGGTTCGGCGGTATTGTTGGACGAAGCGGCCCGGACCGACATTACGCGTACGCTTACGCGAGACCGGTTCTCCCGACGTGCTTTGCACAAAGGTGGCTAGCGGGTGACAGTTTCTCCAACTTTAGTTGAACCAAGTGTGGCTACGCCCGGTCCTTGCGAAGGTTAAAACAGCACCAACTTGACAAACTATCGTTGTGGTTTTGATGCGTAGGTAAGATTGGTTCTTGCTTAAGCCTGTAGCAGCCACGTAAAACTTGCAACAACAAAGTAGAGGACGTCTAACTTGTTTTTGCAGGGCATGTTGTGATGTGATATGGTCAAGACATGATGCTAAATTTTATTGTATGAGATGATCATGTTTTGTAACCGAGTTATCGGCAACTGGCAGGAGCCATATGGTTGTCACTTTATTGTATGCAATGCAATCGCGCTGTAATGCTTTACTTTATCACTAAGCGGTAGCGATAGTCGTGGAAGCATAAGATTGGCGAGACGACAACGATGCTACGATGGAGATCAAGGTGTCGCGCCGGTGACGATGGTGATCATGACAGTGCTTCGAAGATGGAGATCACAAGCACAAGATGATGATGGCCATATCATATCACTTATATTGATTGCATGTGATGTTTATCTTTTATGCATCTTATCTTGCTTTGATTGACGGTAGCATTATAAGATGATCTCTCACTAATTATCAAGAAGTGTTCTCCCTGAGTATGCACCGTTGCGAAAGTTCTTCGTGCTGAGACACCACGTGATGATCGGGTGTGATAGGCTCTACGTTCAAATACAACGGGTGCAAAACATTTGCACACGCAGAATACTCAGGTTATACTTGACGAGCCAAGCATATACAGATATGGCCTCGGAACACGGAGATCGAAAGGTCGAGCGTGAATCATGTAGTAGATATGATCAACATAGTGATGTTCACCAATGAAACTTCTCCATCTCACGTGATGATCGGACATGGTTTAGTTGACTTGGATCACGTAATCACTTAGAGGATTAGAGGGATGTCTATCTAAGTGGGAGTTCTTTAAGTAATATGATTAATTGAACCTAAATTTATCATGAACTTAGTACCTGATAGTATCTTGCTTATGTATGTTTGATTGTAGATAGATGGCCCGTGCTGTTGTTCCGTTGAATTTTAATGCGTTCCTTGAGAAAGCAAAGTTGAAAGATGATGGTAGCAATTACACGGACTGGGTCCGTAACTTGAGGATTATCCTCATTGCTGCACAGAAGAATTACGTCCTGGAAGCACCGCTGGGTGCCAGGCCTGCTGCCGGAGCAACACCAGATGTTATGAACGTCTGGCAGAGCAAAGCTGATGACTACTCGATAGTTCAATGTGCCATGCTTTACGGCTTAGAACCGGGACTTCAACGACGTTTTGAACATCATGGAGCATATGAGATGTTCCAGGAGTTGAAGTTAATATTTCAAGAAAATGCCCGGATTGAGAGATATGAAGTCTCCAATAAGTTCTATAGTTGCAAGATGGAGGAGAACAGTTCTGTCAGTGAGCATATACTCAAAATGTCTGGGTATAATAATCACTTGATTCAATTGGGAGTTAATCTTCCAGATGATTGCGTCATTGACAGAATTCTCCAATCACTGCCACCAAGCTACAAGAGCTTCGTGATGAACTATAATATGCAAGGGATGAATAAGACTATTCCCGAGCTCTTCGCAATGCTGAAAGCTGCGGAGGTAGAAATCAAGAAGGAGCATCAAGTGTTGATGGTCAACAAGACCACTAGTTTCAAGAAAAAGGGCAAAGGGAAGAAGAAGGGGAACTTCAAAAAGAACAGCAAGCAAGTTGCTGCTCAAGAGAAGAAACCCAAACCTGGACCTAAGCCTGAAACTGAGTGCTTCTACTGCAAGCAGACTGGTCACTGGAAGCGGAACTGCCTCAAGTATTTGGCGGATAAGAAGGATGGCAAGGTGAACAAAGGTATATGTGATATACATGTTATTGATGTGTACCTTACTAATGCTCGCAGTAGCACCTGGGTATTTGATACTGGTTCTGTTGCTAATATTTGCAACTCGAAACAGGGACTATGGATTAAGCGAAGATTGGCTAAGGACGAGGTGACGATGCGCGTGGGAAATGGTTCCAAAGTCGATGTGATCGCAGTCGGCATGCTACCTCTACATCTACCTTCGGGATTAATATTAGACCTAAATAATTGTTATTTGGTGCCAGCGTTAAGCATGAACATTATATCTGGATCTTGTTTGATGCGAGACGGTTATTCATTTAAATCAGAGAATAATGGTTGTTCTATTTACATGAGTAATATCTTTTATGGTCATGCACCCTTAAGGAGTGGTCTATTCTTATTAAATCTCGATAGTAGTGACACACATATTCATAGTGTTGAAACCAAAAGATACAGAGTTGACAATGATAGTGCAACTTATTTGTGGCACTGCCGTTTAGGTCATATCGGTATAAAGCGCATGAAGAAACTCCATACTGATGGGCTTTTGGAACCACTTGATTATGAATCACTTGGTACTTGCGAACCGTGCCTTATGGGTAAGATGACAAAAACACCGTTCTCCGGTACTATGGAGAGAGCAACAGATTTGTTAGAAATCATACATACAGATGTATGTGGTCCGATGAATGTTGAGGCTCGTGGCGGATATCGTTATTTTCTCACCTTCACAGATGACTTAAGCAGATATGGGTATATCTACTTAATGAAACACAAGTCTGAAACGTTTGAAAAGTTCAAAGAATTTCAGAGTGAAGTTGAAAATCATCGTAACAAGAAAATAAAATTCCTACGATCTGATCATGGAGGAGAATATTTGGGTTACGAGTTTGGTGTACATTTGAAACAATGTGGAATAGTTTCGCAACTCACGCCACCCGGAACACCATAGTGTAATGGTTTGTCCGAACGTCGTAATCGTACTTTACTAGATATGGTACGATCTATGATGTCTCTTACTGATTTACCGCTATTGCTTTGGGGATACGCTCTAGAGACGGCCGCATTCACGTTAAATAGGGCACCATCAAAATCCGTTGAGACGACGCCTTATGAACTGTGGTTTGGCAAGAAACCAAAGTTGTCGTTTCTGAAAGTTTGGGGCTGCGATGCTTATGTGAAAAAGCTTCAACCTGATAAGCTCGAACCCAAATCGGAAAAATGTGTCTTCATAGGATATCCAAAGGAAACTATTGGATACACCTTCTATCACAGATCCGAAGGCAAGACTTTTGTTGCTAAATTCGGAAACTTTCCGGAGAAGGAGTTTCTCTCGAAAGAAGTGAGTGGGAGGAAAGTAGAACTTGACGAGGTAACTGTACCTACTCCCTTATTGGAAAGTAGTACATCACAGAAATCTGTTTCTGTGACACCTACACCAATTAGTGAGGAAGCTAATGATAATGATCATGAAACTTCAGACAAGATACTACTGAACCTCGTAGATCAACCAGAGTGAGATCCGCGCCAGAGTGGTACGGTAATCCTGTTCTGGAAGTCATGCTACTAGATCATGATGAACCTACAAACTATGAAGAAGTGATGGTGAGCCCAGATTCCGCAAAATGGCTTGAAGCCATGAAATCTGAGATGGGATCCATGTATGAGAACAAAGTATGGACTTTGGTTGAGTTGCCCAATGTTCGGCAAGCAATTGAGAATAAATGGATCTTCAAGAAGAAGACGGACGCTGACGGTAATATTACTGTCTACAAAGCTCGACTTGTCGCAAAAGGTTTTCGGCAAGTTCAAGGGATTGACTACGATGAGACCTTCTCACCCGTAGCGATGCTTAAGTTTGTCCGAATCATGTTAGCAATTGCCGCATTTTATGATTATGAAATTTGGCAGATGGATGTCAAAACTGCATTCCTGAATGGATTTATGGAAGAAGAGTTGTATATGATGCAACCAGAAGGTTTTGTCGATCCAAAGGGAGCTAACAAAGTGTGCAAGCTCCAGCGATCCATTTATGGACTGGTGCAAGCCTCTCGGAGTTGGAATAAACGCTTTGATAGTGTGATCAAAGCATTTGGTTTTATACAGACTTTTGGAGAAGCCTGTATTTACAAGAAAGTGAGTGGGAGCTCTGTAGCATTTCTGATATTATATGTGGATGACATATTACTAATTGGAAATGATATAGAATTTCTGGATAGCATAAAGGGATACTTGAATAAGAGTTTTTCAATGAAAGACCTCGGTGAAGCTGCTTACATATTAGGCATTAAGATCTATAGAGATAGATCAAGATGCCTAATTGGACTTTCACAAAGCACATACCTTGACAAAGTTTTGAAGAAGTTCAAAATGGACCAAGCAAAGAAAGGGTTCTTGCCTGTGTTACAAGGTGTGAAGTTGAGTCAGACTCAATGCCCGACCACTGCAGAAGATAGAGAGAAAATGAAAGATGTTCCCTATGCTTCAGCTATACGCTCTATCATGTATGCAATGCTGTGTACCAGACCTGATGTGTGCCTTGCTATAAGTCTAGCAGGGAGGTACCAAAGTAATCCAGGAGTGGATCACTGGACAACGGTCAAGAATATCTTGAAATACCTGAAAAGGACTAAGGATATGTTTCTCGTTTATGGAGGTGACAAAGAGCTAATCATAAATGGTTACGTCAGTGCGAGCTTTGACACTGATCCGGACGATTCTAAATCGCAAACTGGATACGTATTTACATTAAACGGTGGAGCTGTCAGTTGGTGCAGTTCTAAACAAAGCTTCGTGGCGGGATCTACGTGTGAAGCAGAATACATAGATGCGTCGGAAGCAGCAAATGAAGGAGTCTGGATGAAGGAGTTCATATCCGATCTAGGTGTCATACCTAGTGCATCGGGTCCAATGAAAATCTTTTGTGACAATACTGGTGCAATTGCCTTGGCAAAGGAATCCATATTTCACAAGAGAACCAAGCACATCAAGAGACGCTTCAATCAATCCGGGATCTAGTCCAGGTGGGAGACATAGAGATTTGCAAGATACATACGGATCTGAATGTAGCAGACCCGTTGACTAAGCCTCTTCCACGAGCAAAACATGATCAGCACCAAGGCTCCATGGGTGTTAGAATCATTACTGTATAATCTAGATTATTGACTCTAGTGCAAGTGGGAGCTGAAGGAAATATGCCCTAGAGGCAATAATAAAGTTATTATTTATTTCCTTATATCATGATAAATGTTTATTATTCATGCTAGAATTGTATTAACCGGAAACATAATACATGTGTGAATACATAGACAAACAGAGTGTCACTAGTATGCCTCTACTAGACTAGCTCGTTAATCAAAGATGGTTATGTTTCCTAACCATGGACAAAGAGTTGTTATTTGATTAACGGGATCACATCATTAGGTGAATGATCTGATTGACATGACCCATTCCATTAGCTTAGCACCCGATCGTTTAGTATGTTGCTATTGCTTTCTTCATGACTTATACATGTTCCTATGACTATGAGATTATGCAACTCCCGTTTACCGGAGGAACACTTTGTGTGATACCAAATGTCACAACGTAACTGGGTGATTATAAAGGTGCTCTACAGGTGTCTCCAAAGGTACATGTTGGGTTGGCATATTTCGAGATTAGGATTTATCACTCCGATTGTTGGAGAGGTATCTCTGGGCCCTCTCGGTAATACACATCACATAAGCCTTGCAAGCATTGCAACTAATGAGTTAGTTGTGAAATGATGTATTACGGAATGAGTAAAGAGACTTGCCGGTAACGAGATTGAACTAGGTATTAAGATACCGACGATCGAATCTCGGGCAAGTAACATACCAATGACAAAGGGAACAACATATGTTGTTATGCGGTCTGACCGATAAAGATCTTCGTAGAATATGTAGGAGCCAATATGAGCATCCAGGTTCCGCTATTGGTTATTGACCGGAGACGTGTCTCGGTCATGTCTACATTGTTCTCGAACCCGTAGGGTCCGCACGCTTAAGGTTTCGATGACAGTTATATTATGAGTTTATGAGTTTTGATGTACCGAAGGAGTTCGGAGTCCCAGATGGGATCGGGGACATGACGAGGAGTCTCGAAATGGTTGAGACATAAATATTGATATATTGGAAGCCTATATTTGGATATAGGAAGTGTTCCGGGTGAAATCAGGATTTTACCGGAGTACCGGGAGGTTACTGGAACCCCCCGGGAGGTATATGGGCCTTAGTGGGCCTTAGTGGAAGAGAGGAGAGGTGGCCAGGGCTGGGCCGCGCACCCCTCCCCCCTAGTCCGAATAGGACAAGGAGAGGGGGTGGCGCCCTCCTTCCTTCTCTCTCTCCTCTTTCCCCCCTCCCGAATCCTATTCCAACTAGGAAAGGGGGGAATCCTACTCCCGGAGGGAGTAGGACTCCTCCTGGCGCGCCCTCTCCTGGCCGGACGCACCCCCCCCCTTTGATCCTTTATATACGGAGGCAGGGGCACCCCTAGAGACACAAGTTGATCCACGTGATCATATTCTTAGCCGTGTGCGGTGCCCCCTTCCACCATAGTCCTCAATAATATTGTAGCGGTGCTTAGGCGAAGCCCTGCGACGGTAGTACATCAAGATCGTCACCACGCCGTCGTGTTGACGGAACTCTTCCCTGACACTTTGCTGGATCGGAGTCCGGGGATCGTCATCGAGCTGAACGTGTGCTAAAACTCGGAGGTGCCGTAGTTTCGGTGCTTGATCGGTCGGGCCGTGAAGACGTACGACTACATCAACCACGTTGTGCTAAACGCTTCCATTGTCGATCTACAAGGGTACGTAGATCACACTCTCCCCTCTCGTTGCTATGCATCACCATGATCTTGCGTGTGCGTAGGAATTTTTTTGAAATTACTACGTTACCCAACATATTTTCCATAAGATATTTAATAGCAGCATGATCTGTGTGAATAGTTACTTTAGAATCAACAATATATGGTCTGAACTTATCACAAGCAAATACAACTGCTAAGAATTCTTTTTCAGTAGTAGCATAATTTCTCTGAGCATTGTCTAGAGTTTTACTAGCATATTGAATAACATTTAATTTCTTATCAACTCTTTGCCCTAGAACAACACCTACAGCATAATCACTAGCATCACACATAATTTCAAGGGGTAAATTCCAATCAGGTGGCTGAACAATCAGTGCAGAGATCAATGCTTTCTTAAGTATTTCAAATGCTTCTACACAATCATCATAAAAACAAATGGTATATCTTTTTGTAATAAATTAGTCAGAGGCCGAGAAATTTTTGGGATGTCCTTGACGAACCTCCTATAAGACCTGGCATGACCAAGGAAACTTCTTATACCTTTGATGTCCTTGGGACACGGCATCTTTTCAATAGTATCAACCTTGGCTTTATCAACCTCAATACCTCTTTCAGAAACTTTATGCCCCAAGACAATACCTTCATTAACCATAAAGTGGCACTTTTCCCAATTCAAGACAAGATTAGTTTCTTCACATCTCTGCAAAACTCGGTCAAGGTTGCTTAAGCAATCATCAAAAGAGGATCCATAGATGGAAAAATCGTCCATGAAATCTCACAAATCTTTTCACAAAAGTCAGAGAATATAGTCATCATGCATCTTTGAAAGGTAGCAGGTGCATTACATAAACCAAAAGGCATGCGTCTATAAGCAAAAGTACCAAAAGGGCAAGTAAAAGTAGTCTTTGATTGATCATTGGCTGACACAGGTATTTGAGAGAAACCAGAATAACCATCTAGAAAGCAAAAATGTGTATGTTTGGATAATCTTTCTAGCATTTGATCGATAAAAGGTAAGGGGTAATGATCTTTTTTAGTAGCTTTATTTAATTTGCGGAAATCAATTACCATCCTATAACCTGTAATAATTATTTGTGGGATCAACTCATCTTTATCATTAGGAACGACAGTAATACCTCCCTTCTTAGGGACACAATACCCACTGACTATCAGCAACGGGATAAATTATACCTGCCTCAAGAAGCTTTAGTATTTCCTTTCTTACCACTTCCTTCATCTTAGGATTTAGCCGCCGTTGATGATCACGAACTGGTTTGGCATCTTCCTCCAAATTTATTTTGTGTTGACACAGAGTGGGACTAATGCCCTTAAGATCATCAAGAGTATATCCAATAGCAGCACGGTGCTTCTTCAGAGTTTTCAATAATCTCTCTTCTTCATGCTCTGAAAGGTTAGCACTAATAATAACAGGATATATCTTCTTTTCATCAAGATAAGCATATTTAAGAGTATCAGGTAACGGTTTAAGCTCAAACACGGGATCACCCTTGGGTGGAGGAGGATCCCCTAGGATTTCAACAGGCAAATTGTGTTTCAGGATGGGTTCCTGTTTAAAGAATACTTCATCTATTTCCCTTCTTTCATTCATAAACATATCATTTTCATGGTCTAGCAAATACTGTTCTAAAGGATCGCTAGGAGGTACGGCATTATAAGCAAGACCAATAATTTCATCTTTACTAGGCAATTCCTCTTCACGGTGTTGTCTACGAAATTTAGAGAAATTAAATTCATGAGACATATCACCTAAACCAATAGTAACAACATCCTTTTTGCAATCTATCTTAGCATTAACTGTGTTCAAGAAGGGTCTACCAAAAATAATGGGACAAAAGCTATCTTGTGGGGAACCAAGAACAAGAAAATCAGCAGGATATTTAGTTTTCCCACACAAGACTTCAACATCTCTAATGATTCCAATTGGTGAAATAGTATCTCTATTGACAAGTTTAATTGTGACATCAATATCTTCTATCTCAGCAGGTGCAATATCATGCACAATTTCTTTGTATAAGTCATGAGGTATAGCACTAGCACCGGCACCCATATCACATAAGCCCTGAGAACAGTGATCTCCTATTTTAACAAAAATAACAGGCATGCCTACCACAGGTCTAGGTTTATCTCTAGCACAAGGTTTAGCAATTCTAGCAGTTTCATCACAGAAATAAATAACATGCCCATCAATATTGTCAGACAAGAGATCTTTAACAACAGCAATATTAGGTTCAACTTTAACTTGCTCAGGAGGTGTATAAGTTCTAATATTGCTTTTATGAACCACAGTTGAAGCTTTAGCATGATCTTTTATCCTAACAGGAAAAGGTGGTTTCTCAACATAAGTAGTAGGAACAATAGGATCATTATAGGTGATAGTCTTTTCTTCAAATTTAATAGGTGCAGCTACTCTTACTTCTATGGGAGGATGAAATTTAAACCACTTCTCCCTAGGGAGATCAACATGAGTAGCAAAAGATTCACAGAAGGAAGCTACTATCTCAGAGTCAAGTCCATATTTAGTGCTAAATTTACGGAAAACATTGGTATCCATAAAATATTTAACACAATCAAACTTAGGGGTCATACCTAACTCCTTACCTTTGTCGAGGTCCCAATCTTCAGAGTTGCATTTAATTCTTTCCAATAAATCCCATTTGAATTCAATAGTCTTCATCATAAAAGAGCCAGCACAAGAAGTATCGAGCATGGTGCGATTGTTATCAGAAAGTCGAGCATATAAATTTTGAATAATCATTTCTCTTGAGAGCTCATGATTGGGGAATGAATATAACATTGATTTATGCCTCCCCCAAGCTTGAGCGATGCTTTCTCCTTCGTGAGGCCAGAAATTATATATATAATTGCGATCATGATGAACAAGATGCATAGGATAAAATTTCTGATGAAATTCCAATTTCAATCGTTTGTAGTTCCATGACCCCGTATCATCACATAGCCTATACCGTGTCAATGCATCTCCCTTCAAAGATAAATGGAAGACCTTCTTCTTAATAACATCTCCGGGTACACCTGCAAGCTTAAATAATCCACAAACTTCATCCACATATATTAGGTGCTCATCAGGATGCTTTGTTCCATCTCCTGCAAAAGGATTAGCTAGCAATTTTTCTATCATACCCGAAGGAATTTCAAAGAAGATATTTTCATTTTCAGTAGGTTCAGTAGGTTGAGGAGCAACTCTTTGCTCTACTGGTCGAGGTGAACATACCCCGAACAAGCCCCTCAGAGGATTACTTTCCATAGTAATAAGTGACAGTAAATTTCAGCACACTATATAAATTTTTCCTTACCAAATTACACCTACCAAAGGCGCTTCACTCCCCGGCAATGACGCCAGAAAATAGTCATGATGACCCACAAGTATAGGGGATCTATCTAGTCCTTTCGATAAGTAAGAGTGTTGAACCCAACGAGGAGCAGAAGGAAATGATAAGCGGTTTTCAGCAAGGTATTCTCTGCAAGCACTGAAATAATAGGTAACAGATAGTTTTGTGATAGGATAATTTGTAATGAGTAACAAGTAAATAAAGTGCACCAAGGTGGCCCAATCCTTTTTGTAGCAAAGGACAGGCCTGGACAAACTCTTATATAGAGAAAAGCGCTCCCGAGGACACATGGGAATTATCGTGAAGCTAGATTTCATCACGATCATATGATTCACATTCGGTACTTTGATAATCTGATATGTGGGTGGACCGGTGCTTGGGTGCTGCCCTTACTTGGACAAACATCCCACTTATGATTAACCTCTATTGCAAGCATCCGCAACTACAACAAAAGTATTAAGGTAAACCTAACAATAGCATGAAACATATCAATCCAAATCAGCCCCTTACGAAGCAACACATAAACTAGGGTTTAAGCTTCTGTGACTCTAGCAACCCATCATCTACTTATTACTTCCCAATGCCTTCCTCTAGGCCCAAATAATGGTGAAGTGTCATGTAGTCGATGTTCACATAACACCACTAGAGGAGAGACAACATACATCTCATCAAAATATCGAACGAATACTAAATTCACGTGACTACTAATAGCAAGACTTCTCACGTGTCCTCGGGAACAAACGTAACTACTCACAAAGCATATTCATGTTCATAATCAGAGGGGTATTAATACGCATAAAGGATCTGAACATATGATCTTCCACCAAATAAACCAACTAGCATCAACTACAAGGAGTAATTAACACTACTAGCAACCCACACGTACCAATCCCGGACTTGGAGACAAGAATTGGATACAAGAGACGAACTAGGGTTTTGAGAGGAGATGGTGCTGGTGAAGATGTTGATGGAGATTGCCCTCTCCTGATGACAGGAGCGTTGGTGATGACGATGGCGATGATTTCCCCCTCCCGGAGGGAAGTTTCCCCGGCAGAACAGCTCCGCCAGAGCCCTAGATTGGTTCCGCCAAGGTTCCGCCTCGTGGCGGCGGAGTCTCATCCGGAAAGATGGCTTATGATTTTTTCTTCATCGAAAGACTCCATATAGCAGAAGATGGCCATCGTAGGGCCACCAGGGGGCCCACGAGGTAGGGGGCGCGCCCAGGGGGGTAGGGCGCGCCCCCACCCTCGTGGGCAGGGTGTGGCCCCCCTTGGTGAACTTCTTGCGCTCAGTATTTTTTATATATTCTGAAAATGACTTCCATGAAGTTTTAGGACTTTTGGAGCTGTGCAGAATAGGTCTCTAATATTTGCTCCTTTTCCAGCCCAGAATCCCAGCTGTCGGCATTCTCCCTCTTTATGTAAACCTTGTAAAATAAGAGAGAATAGGCATAAGTATTGTGACATAGTGTGTAATAACGGCCCATAATGCAATAAATATCGATATAAAAGCATGATGCTAAATGGACGTATCAGCCACCTTACCAAGGCCAACCACCTTACCCTTTGAGTTATCACCAAAAGTGACATACTTTCGAGGGTCGTCATTTTCAGCAAGCTCACGAAACATATCTTTGTCTCCAGTCATATGATCAGTACATCCACTATCAAGGACCCATTCCTTTCCTCCAGCCATGTAGCCGCGAAGATTAGCCATAAGACCAAAGTGTCTCATTGCATCATCAAGATCATAGTCACTATCATCATCCTCATCATAGTATCCATGTTCTATATCGTCTTGTGATTGATCAACTCCTAGAGAGGGTAATTCATTAGAAGTATGACCGTAACAATGTTCATATCTATGAATTCTAATGACTTCGGAAATGATATTGCTAATGATTCCAACATCTCCTTTGGCACTCGTAAGATTAGTAAGCTCAAATAAGTAATCACCAAATTTGGGGTCATTGGAACTCATCTTATTCAAGGCAATAGAGTTATGGAGAATCTCATCTAGATTTTTTAAGGAATAGTTTGGGAATCGTTCCTCAAGGAATCTCCATATAGTGTAGGCACAATCAAGAGTAGGCAAACCTCTAGTGATAAGATTAACAGTTCTAAGGTTGCGGATCATGTCAATAGACTCATCAAGGGTAGGATGCAAAGGATCAACATGAGGTGCACAAGGGCTAGTAATGTACTTGTTCAAATGATATTCATTGAAAATCTCAAGCATCTCATTTTTTCACTCATGAAAGAACTCTCCATCAAGAATAGGCACTCTATGTCTAAGACTCCCCAACATAGACTCATCCATCATCCTCCAATGGTGATTAAACCAAAGCAATGGAGACCAAAGCTCTGATACCAATTGAAAGGATCGAGAAGTGAAGTCTAGAGGGGGGTGAATAGACTCTAATCAAGAAAAGTTGCAGTTTTTAATTTCTTTAGGTTTAAGTAGAGTTTTGGCACAAGTTTAAACATTCACAATACATATCAAGCAAGCATGACAAGAGTATATGAGCAGCGGAAAGTAAAGCATGCAAGTTGCAAGAATGTAAAGGGATGGGATTGGAGTGTGCAAACGCAATTGGAGACACGGAGATTTTTGGCGTGGTTCCGATAGGTGGTGCTATCGTACATCCACGTTGATGGAGACTTCAACCCAGGAAGGGTAACGGTTGTGCGAGTCCACGAAGGGCTCCACCCACGAAGGGTCCATGAAGAAGCAACCTTGTCTATCCCACCATGGCCGTCGCCCACAAAGGACTTGCCTCACTCGGGTAGATCTTCACGAAGTAGGCGATCTCATTGCCCGTACAAACACCTTGGTTCAACTCCACAATCTTGACGGAGGCTCCCAAGTGACACCTAACCAATCTAGGAAACACCACTCTCCAAGAGGTAACAAATGGTGTGTTGATGATGAACTACTTGCTCTTGTGCTTCAAATGATAGTCTCCCCAACACTCAACTCTCTCTCACAGGATTTGGATCTGGTGGAAAGATGATTTGAGTTGAAAGCAACTTGGGAAGGCTAGAGATCAAGATTTATGTGGTTGGAATGGAATATCTTGACCTCAACACAAGTGTAGGTGGTTCTCTCTCAGAAAATATATGTTGGAAGTGTAGGCATGTTATGATGGCTCTCTCCATGAATGAAGAGTGGGTGGATGGGTATAAATAGCCTCCACACAAAATCTAACCGTTACACACAAATCACCAAACTCGGTGGGACCGAATCATGAAACTCGGTCAGACCGATTTAGTTCAAAATGTGAACGTTAGGATTTTCGGTGGGACCGACATGTCAACTCGGTGGGACCGATTTTGTTAGGGTTAGGGCATAACATAATCTCGATGAGACCGATTACACAAACTCGGTGAGAGTGATTTTGGTAATGGACTAATAGAGAGTTGGTCAGACAAACTCGGTGGGACCTATTCGCTCATCTCGGTTGGACTGAAGTGTTACGAAAGGGAAACAAAGAGTTTGCATTGCAATCTCGGTGGGACCGATCGCTCATCTCAGTTTGACCAAAACGTTACGAAGGGAAACAGAGAGATTACAATCCCATCTCGGTGAGACCGAGATCCCTATCGGTGAGACCGAAAAGACAAGGGTTCTTGGCAGTGGCTATGTCAACTGAACTCGGTGGCACCGGATAGAAAATTTTGGTGGGGCCGAGTTTGAATTTTGGTTTGGGACATATTTGGATATGAGAAAGTGGTTGAGGGCTTTGGAGCATATCACTAAGCACTTTGAGCAAGCAAGCCATTAGGCAACACCTCATCCCCTCTTAATAGTATTGGCTTTCCTATGGACTCAATGTGATCTTGGATCACTAAAATAAAATGTAGAGTCCTGAGCTTTGAGCTTGAGCCAATCCTTTGTCCTCAGCATCTTGAAGGGGTTCCACATCCTCTAGTCCATGCCACTCCATTATTGAACTTATTTGAAACATACTAGGTAGAAGCATTAGTCCAACAAGATATATGTTGGCATTAATTACCAAAATCACCCAAGGAGCACTTGTGCTTTCACATCTTATTTTGCTTAGTTCAGCAGTAGCATTATAACATGATCTCTCACTAAATTTCAAGGTACAAGTGTTCTCGCTGAGTATGGACCGTTGCTACAGTTCGTCGTGCCGAGACACCACGTGATGATCGGGTGTGATAAGCTCTACGTTCACATACAGCGAGTGCAAGCTAGTTTTGCACACACGGAATACTCGGGTTAAACTTGACGAGCCTAGCATATGCAGATATGGCCTCGAAACACTGAGACCGAAAGGTCGAGCGTGAATCATATAGTAGATATGATCAACATAGTGATGTTCACCATTGAAAACTACTCCATCTCACGTGATGATCGGATATGGTTTAGTTGATATGGATCACGTGATCACTTAGATGATTAGAGAGATGTCTATCTAAGTGGGAGTTCTTAAGTAATATGATTAATTGAACTTAAATTTATCATGAACTTAGTCCTGATAGTATTTGCATATCTATGTTGTAGATCAATTGCTCGCGTATAGCTTCCCCGTTTTATTTATGATATGTTCCTAGAGAAAACTATGTTGAAAGATGATAGTAGCAATGATGCGGATTGGATCCATGATCTAAGGATTATCCTCGTTGCTGCACAGAAGAATTATGTCCTTGATGCACCGCTAGGTGACATAAGTATTGCAGGAGCAAATGCAGGCGTTATGAACGTTTGACAAAGCTCGGTATGATGAATACTTAATAGTTTAGTGCACCATGCTTTAGGCTTAGAACCGGGACTTCAAAAATGTTTTTGAATGCCACAGAGCATATAAGATGTTCTAAGAGTTGAAATTGGTATTTCATACTCATGCCGTGTCGAGAGATAGGAAACCTCTGACAGTACTTTGCCTACAAGATGGAGGAGAATAGCTCAACCAGTGAGCATGTGCTCAGATTGTCTGGGTACTACAATTGCTAGAATCAAGTGGGAGTTAATCTTCCAGATAAGATAGTAATTGACAAAGTTCTCTAGTCACTATCACCAATTTACTAGAACTTAGTGATGAACTATAATATGCAAGGGATAACGAAAGTAATTCCCAAGCTCTTCGCGATGCTGAAATCGGCGAAGGTAGAAATCAAGAAATAGCATCAAGTGTTGATGGTTAACAAGACCACTAGTTTCAAGAAAAGGGCAAAGGCAAAGAAAGAGGAACTTCAAAGAAGAATAGCAAGCAAGTTTCCGCTCCCATGAAGAAGCCCAAAGCTAGACCCAAACATGGAACTAAGTGCTTCTACTGCAAAGGAAATGTTCACTGGAAGTGGAACTGCCCTAGATACTTGGCGGATAAGAAGGATGGAAAAGTGAACAAAAGTATATTTGATATACATGTTATTGATGTGTACTTTACTAGTGTTTATAGCAACCCCTCAGTATTTGATACTGGTACAGTTGCTAAGAGTAGTAACTCGAAACGGGAGTTGCAAAATAAACAGAGACTAGTTAAGGGCAATGTGATGATGTGAGTTGGAAGTGATTCCAAGGTTGATAAGATCACCATCGCACACTCCCTTTACCTTCGAGATTAGTGTTGAACCTAAAATAAATGTTATTTGGTGTTTGCGTTGAGCATAATATGATTGGATCATGTTTAGTGCAATACGGTTATTCATTTAAGTCAAAGAATAATTGTTATTCTTTTTACATGAATAAAACCTTCTGAGGTCATACACCCAAGGTGAATGGTTTACTGAATCTCGATCGTAGTGATACACATATTCATAATATTGAAGCCAAAAGATGCAAAGTTAATAATGATAGTGCAACTTATATGTGGCACTGTCGTTTAGGTCATATTGGTGTAAAGCGCATGAAGAAACTCCATGCTGATGGGCTTTTGGAATCACTTGATTATGAATCACTTGATGCTTGGAACCATGCCTCATGGGCAAGATGACTAAAACTCCATTCTCCGGAACAATGGAGTGAGCAACTGACTTATTGGATTAATACATACCGATGTATGCGGTCCGATGAGTGTTGAGGCTTGCGGCGGGTATCGTTATTTTCTGACCTTCAGAGATGATTTGAGCAGATATGAGTATATCTACTTAATGAAACACAAGTCTGAAATGTTTGAAAAGTTCAAAGAATTTCAGAGTGAAGTGGAAAATCATTGTAACAAGAAAATGAAGTTTTTACGATCTAATCACGGAGACGAAATATTTGAGCTACGAGTTTGGCCTTCGGTTGAAACAATGTCGAATAGTTTCACAGCTCACGACACCCGGAACACCACAACGTAATGGTGTGTCCGTACGTCATAACCGTACTTTATTAGATATGGTGCGATCTATGATGTCTCTTACCAATTTACCACTATCATTTTGGAGTTATGCATTAGAGACAGCTGCATTCACATTAAATAGGGCATCGTCTAAAAATCCTTTGAGATGACAACGTATGAACTATGGTTTAGCAAGAAACCTAAGCTGCCATTTCTTAAAGTTTGGGGTTGTGATGCTTATGTGAAAAAGTTTCAGCCTGATAAGCTCAAACCCAAATCGGAGAAGTGCATCTTCATAGGATACCTAAAAGAAACTGTTGGGTACACCTTCTATCACAGATTCGAAGGCAAGATCTTTGTTGCTAAAAATGGATCCTTTCTAGAGGAGTTTCTCTCAAAAAAGTGAGTGGGAGGAAAGTATAACTTGATGAGGTAATTGTACTTTCTCTCGAATTGGAAAGTAGCTCATCACTGAAATCAGTTCCAGTGATGCCTACACCAATTGGTGAGGAAGTTAATGATGATGATCATGAAACTTCAGATCAAGTTACTACCGAACCTCGTAGGTCAACCAGAGTACGTTCCGCACCAGAGTGGTACGGTAATCCTGTTCTGGAAGTCATGTTACTAGACCATGACGAACCTACGAACTATGAGGAAGCGATGATGAGCCCAGATTCCGCAAAATGGCTTAAGGCCATGAAATCTGAGATGGGATCCATGTATGAGAACAAAGTATGGACTTTGATTGACTTGCCAGTTGGTGAGTGAGCCATTCAGAATAAATGGATCTTCAAGAGGAAGACGGATGCTAATAGTAGTGCTACTATCTACAAAGCTCGAATTGTCGCAAAAGGTTTTCGACAAGTTCAAGGTGTTGACTATGATGAGATTTTCTCACTCGTATCGATGATTAAAAGTCTGTCCGAATCATGTTAGCAGTTGCCGCATTTTATGAAATCTGGCAAATGGATATCAAAAATACATTCCTTAATGGATTTATTAAATAAAAGTTGTATATGATGCAACCAGAAGGTTTTGTCAATCATAAAGGTGCTAACAAAGTGTGCAAGTTCCAGCGATCCATCTATGGACTGGTGCAAGCATCTCGGAGTTGGAATATACGCTTTGATGAGTTGATCAAAGCATATAGTTTTATACAGACTTTTGGAGAAGCCTGTATTTACAAGAAAGTGAGTGGGAGCTCTGTAGCATTTCTGATATTATATGTGGATGACATATTGTTGATCGGAAATGATGTAGAATTTTCTAGAAAGCATAAAGGAGTGTTTTAAAGGATTTTTTTCAAAGAAACACCTCGGGGAAGCTACTTACATATTGAGCATCAAGATCTATAGAGATAGATCAAGACGCTTGATATATTTTTCAATGAGTACATACCTTGACAAGATTTTGAAGTAGTTAAAAATGGAACAGTCAAAGAAGGAGTTCTTAACTGTGTTACAAGGTGTGAAGTTGAGTAAAGACTCAAAACCCGACCATGGCAGAAAATAGAAAGAGAATGAAAAGGCATTCCCTATGCCTCAGTCATAGGTTCTATAAAGTATGTTATGCTGTGTACCAGACCTATTGTATACCTTAGCATGATTTTGGCAAGGGAGTACAATAGTGATCTAGGAGTAGATCATTGGACATCGGTCAAAATTATCCTTAGAGGACTAAGGGAATATGTCTCGGTTATGGAGTTGATAAAAGAGTTCGTCGTAAAGAGTTACGTCGATGCAAGCTTTTTACACCGATCTAGATGACCCTAAGTCTTGATCTAGATACATATTAAAATTGGAAGCAATTAGCTAGAATAATTCCGTGCAGAGTATTGTAGACATAGAAATTTGCAAAATACATACGGATCTGAATGTTGCAGACCCATAGACTAAACTTCTCTCACAAGTAAAACATGATCACTCTTTGGATGTTCATCACATAGCAATGTGAACTAGATTATTGACTCTAGTAAACCCTTTGGTTATTAGTCACATGAAGATGTGAACTAATCACATAAAGATGTGAAATATTGGTGTGAAATCACATGACGATGTGAACTACATTATTGACTCTAGTGCAAGTAGGAGACTGAAGGAAATATTCCCTAGAGGCAATAATAAAGTTGTTATTTATATTTCCTTATATCATGATAAATGTTTATTATTCATGCTAGAATTGTATTAACTGGAAACTTAGTACATGTGTGAGTACATAGACAAACATAGTGTCCCTAGTATGCCTCTACTTGACTAGCTCGTTAATCAAAGATGGTTAAGTTTCCTAGCCATGGACATGTGTTGTCATTTGATGAACGGGATCACATCATTAGAGAATGATGTGATGGACTAGACCCATCCGTTAGCTTAGCACTATGATCGTTTAGTTTGTTACTATTGGTTTCTTCATGACTTATACATGTTCCTATGACTATGAGATTATGCAACTCCCGAATACCGGAGGAACACTTAGTGTGTTATCAAACATCACAACGTAACTGGGTGACTATAAAGATGCTCTACAGGTGTCTCCGATGGTGTTTGTTGAGTTGGCATAGATCGAGATTAGGATTTGTGATACGTCCATTTTGCAACATGCTTTTATATCGATATTTATTGCATTATGGGATGTCATTACACGTTATGTCACAATACTTATGCCTATTCTCTCTTATTTTACAAGGTTTACATGAAGAGGGAGAATGTCGGTAGCTGGAATTCTGGGCTGGAAAAGGAGCAAATATTATAGACCTATTCTGCACAGCCCCAAAAGTCCTGAAACTCCACGGAAGTTATTTTTGGAATTAATAAAAAATACTGGTGAAAGAATCCACCAGAGGGGGCCCACACCCTGGCCATGAGGGTGGGGGGCATGCCCCCTGCCTTGTGGGCCCCCTGGCAGGCCTCCGGTGCCCATCTTCTGCTATATGAAGTCTTTCGTCCGAGGAAAAATCATAAGCAAGATTTCGGGAAGAAACTCCGCCGCCATGAGGCGGAACCTTGGCGGAACCAATCTAGGGCTCCGGCAGAGTTGTTCTACCAGGGAAACTTCCCTCCGAGAGGGGGAAATCATCACCATCATCATCACCAATTATCCTCTCATCAGGAGGGGGTCAATCTCCATCAACATCTTCACCAGCACCATCTCATCTTAAACCCTAGTTCATCTCTTGTATCCAATCTTTGTATCCAAACCTCAGATTGGTACCTGTGGGTTGCGAGTAGTGTTGATTACTCCTTGTAGTTGATGCTAGTTGGTTTACTTGGTGGAAGATCATATGTTCAGATCCATTATGCATATTAATACCCCTCTGATTATGAACATGAATATGCTTTGTGAGTAGTTATGTTTGTTCCTGAGGACATGGGAGAAGTCTTGCTATAAGTAGTCATGTGAATTTGGTATTCGTTCGATATTTTGATGAGATGTATGTTGTCATCCCTCTAGTGGTGTCATGTGAACGTCGACTACATGACACTTCACCATTGTTTGGGCCTAGAGGGAGGCATTGGTAAGTAATAAGTATATGATGGGTTGCTAGAGTGATAGAAGCTTAAACCCTAGTTTATGCGTTGCTTTGTAATGGACTGATTTTGATCCATATGTTTCATGCTATGGTTAGGTTTACCTTAATACTTCTGTTGTAGTTGCGGATGCTTGCAATGGGGGTTAATCATAAGTGGGATGCTTGTCCAAGTAAGGACAGTACCCAAACACCGGTCCACCCACATATCAAATTATCAAAGTACCGAACACGAATCATATGAATGTGATGAAAACTAGCTTGACGATAATTCCCATGTGTCCTCGGGAGCGCTTTCCTTCATATAAGAGTTTGTCCAGGCTTGTCCTTTGCTACAAAAAGGATTGGGCCATCTTGCTACACCTTATTTACTTTTATTACTTGCTACTCGTTACAAATTACC